>NC_086323.1:174934913-175263596 GCF_036172605.1 Pelobates fuscus
TCTATAAAACAAAAAACTGCTGTTTCCTATAATAAATATATTGCATATAAAAATAGTAAAAAATAAATAATAAGAAGAAATGCATGCTTACACATATTCACAATACTTAAAGGACCACTATAGGCACGCAGACCACTTCAGCTCAATGAAGTGGTCTGGGTGCCAGGTCCATCTAGGGTTAACCCTGCAGCTGTAAACATAGAAACTGCTATGTTTACCTATGGGTTAATCCAGCCTCTAATGGCTGTCTCATTGACAGCCGCTAGAGGCGCTTCTGCGCTTCTCACTGTGAAAATCAGTGAAAATCGCTGACGTCGAAAGAGGGAGGAGATTTCCCCAGCGCTGAGGGAGCCTGGCGCTGGAGAAAGGTAAGTGATTAACCCCTTCCTCCCCCTTCAGCCTGGCGGCAGTGGGACCCTGAGGGTGGGGGGGAGCTAAAGACCTTATAGTGCTAGGAAAACGAGTTTGTTTTCCTGGCACTATAGTGGTCCTTTAAATTTATTAGAAACTGTGTTTTCTGTTTCAAAAAAGCTTTTTTTTTCTATTTTTACATCCATGACCCGTTAGGGACTGTATACTTTATTTATGGAAGTACAAAACATTTCTCTGTTAGACACAAAGTAAAAAAAACACAACATATAGTATGTTATTTCTGGTCACAGTTAACATAGTTACACCTCACAATCCATAGGTTAGTTGAAGTCACCAGTTCCTCACTGTAAGAAGGTTAATGTAGTTCATATATTATCTCTTAGATAATGTTGCCAGAACTGAGACAAACCTTAAATTGATTACTCCAAGGACCAAGACTGATTAGTGCACTGGAAGGTAAAGACTAAGAGTATAACTCTCATTGGCAGAAAGAGATTGCTGACTTTGTTAGACTTTTCATCTGGATCACACCACTGTCTGCTGTAACTGTCTCATTACTACTAAGCATTGTAGCCCTATGGATCAATGTATTGCCAACTCCAAGAACTATATTTGAGAACCATGTGTGAAGGTAGTGGGTACCATGTAGATGTAAATACCCCATAACCTATCATTAGCTTACCTTAAATAAGCAGATGCAAGACGTGTATGGTGACAAACGGGCCACAGCTTTATTTGCCATTAATAAATATAATTAACTTATCATATTAACATAATACATTAACATAATGTACCCGTAAACATTTCAAACTCGAACCTTGCCAACCACTTCCACTGATCCTGGGCACCTGCCCTCCCCCTCTTCCGCAACACTAACCATCCTCAAAACTGGCCTACATGCTAACCACTGGCCGGCCTTTGGCTCAGTCGGCACGTTCATTACCCATACTTATGACCGAAGTTAGGGGAGGGATCAGCCCTGATCATACTTTCCAGCGGACCGCTGACCCAACCACAATTGGCAAGGGACCTTTTCTGTATGCTGTGACAAGAAATAAAAGTGTGAACTCAAAATGTAAACCACAAATCACAACTAAAAAAAGGGTAGGGAGGGTGAAAAGTTGTTCCAAACTGGGCCACTACAGAAAATGCCCCCATATATATAAACCCCACCCCTTACCCAGAGCCATCCCCCTTTCTTCTCAAGACCTCCCTTGCCCTTGCATCTACACTCCCCCCACTCACACATGCCTTTCCTGGCTAGCACTTGGCCTGCCTCCTCAGGGTCTTCGTAGCACATGCAAAGCTGGGGTTATTCATGGGTCTTCAAATTGCAAAAATTGGACAGTATATCCAATTGCAGTTCAAATTCAGAACAACTTGGCGTCTGCTCAAAAATAAGCAGTAGATTGGTTTAAAATTCAAAGCAAAATTTCAACCACAATTTGCCTCGAAATTGCCAAAATGTCAACCACAATTTCGCAAAATGTCAACCACAATTTGCCTCGAAATTTCCAAATTGTATTCCCCCATTCTTCAAACCATGTACAGTGGTGCAATGCCTTGTTTCTCAACCAGTGGTATGGGGGAGAATGGAGGCAGGGGCAGTGAGGGAGCTGTGATCATCATGATCTTCCAGCACTGCTCGCTCGCGCACCCTATGGGAATGCCAGAAGTCGGGTCATGATGTCACTCCAACCCTGATATAACAGCACATGAGGTAGGAGTGCTGAAAGCATGTAGATTACACAAGCCCCAAACTGAACCTCAGGGAAAGCATCCCCGTTGGACTCCAGCTCTCCCAAAGATATACAAATAATTTAGAAAAATTGTAATTTGTCAGTGTGTGTGAGAGAATGTGTTTGTGTCTGTCACTGGGTGTGTGTCTGTCAGTGAATGAATGTGTGTCTGTCAGTATTTGTCAAATCAGTGAGAGTGTGTATCAGTGAGTGTGTCTGTCAGTGTGTGCCAATTCCATGTGTGTCTGTCAGTGAGTATGTGTGTGTGTCTGTTGGTCTGTTGTCAGTGTATGTCAAATCAGTAAGAGTGTGTGTCAGTGTGGGTTTGTGTCTTTCAGTGAATATGTGCTTGTTAGTACATATGTGTTAAATTGGTGAGAATGTGTCTGTCAGTGAGTGTGTGTGGCAGTATCCTTTGTGTGTAAATGTGTGTGGGTTAATGTCCTCTATGTAACTGTGTATATGTGTCTGTAAGTGAGTGTGTATGTATCTGTCAATGAAAATGTGTGTGTGTCAGTAAGTGTGTCTGTCAAAGTATGTCAAAACAGTGAGTGTGTCTGTCTGTGAGTGTATGTGTCAGTGTCCTCTTTGCGTACATGAGTGTGCCAGTGTCCTCTCTGTGTAAATGTGTGTATGTGTCAGTGTCCTCTGTGTGTAACTACTATGTGTGTTTTGTATTTCCATTTTGTGACTTATGTTTCAGATCAATAGTGCATACACCTTACATACATTATGTAATTCATTTTTAAAATATTCTTTACTAACTTTAATCAGGTTTGTTCTCCAATATGGGAAATAACTAATATTAGTGTCTACACTTTTCCTTTGGAATCTAAATCAATAGAAATTATTTTCTCGAGGCAGAGATACTTGGGAATTAGTTTTAGACTTGCAGGGGTAGTTCCTTGTAAAACGTTGATAAACACTGCTTTAAACCATCCCTTGAATGAATAGGGTCAGGTATATAGTGTCAGGAATATTAACATGTATTCCTAACACTATGGTATTAAACTAACTATTCAGGTTCCCGCGCCCCCTTAGATCGCATTGGGATGGCTATTGCGAAAGCGTGACAAAATGCAGCACTGCGCCAATCAGCATCTTCTTATAGAGATGCATTGAAGCAATGCATCTCTTTGGGGAAAGTTCAGTGCCTCCATGCAGAGCATGGAGACGCTGAATGCCAGTGCTGCACACTGTGAAGCACTTACCCAGGAAGCACCTCTAGTGGCCGTCTGAGTGACTGCTACTAGAGATGTAACTAGCCAGTAATGAAAGCAGTGTTTACACGCTGCAGAGACATTCTGCAGGGGCATGTTATAGACACCATAACCACTACATGAAGCTATAGTGGTTCTGGTGACTATAGTGTCCCTTAACTCTTTCTATAGTGTGGCGGACCGCCTGGTACCCCAACTGGGTACCTCCGCCAAACAGGCTTCCTAGTGATCACTGAGCTACCATAAACATTTCACAGGGACACCATAAGCACTTCCAGCCCCTAGCCGCAGCTTGGCTGGGGTCTCACCGTCTCCTATAAACACACCTACAGAATGCCCAAGAAATACAGTGTCACTGTGACTCAACATAAAACATAAAATATGAAAAACACATAAATAATACATATTTCCCACATAGGAACCCACACAATCTATACATCCCTGAATAGCTTGGATCTGAGCTCCCAACATATCGAAATTCGCTCAGATCCCACGAACACAGCCGAATCGCCACCGGGGTAAAGTGCTGGCCAGCTGCAAACATGGTCCTATACCAAAAACAGTTCCATGAATTCAGGGGTTGTGGCTGTTTCCGTTCGGGAGTTTCATGCAACCAAAATACCGAACATAATCCATAAGTATAACATGGAGCTTGTTCAACTCATTCAGATGAACGATTCCACCGAACAGCGCTCTTCCAGGATGTAAAGTACCAAACACAGGCGGGATGGAAGTTCAGCTGTGTTGGGGAGGTTGAGTGTCCGATTTTTGTTTCATGCACTCAAGGACCAAACACCGCTGCATGCATTCGTGGGAACAAAATGGTCACCACCACGTGTTCGGTCATTCGAACAGCCACCCAGACGAACACCACGGGCCTGAATCATTACAAGGTGTCAATAATGTTTAACAAGCTCCTGGATGGTCTTTAGTTTGTAGATCTGTTCGGTTCCTGCACAGCATAGGGAACCCAAACGAACTGAGTCTTTTAAAATGTGTTTTGCAGTTCTTTTTACAGGGCCCATAGTCCTGGTGCAAGAGGCTGGCAAGCAGGCTCCTCCAGGAGCCTGTGGCGAGGTTACGTTTGCCACATATAGCAACCCTCTGTCATTAGGGCACTGAATTTAGTAGTGCTTAATATAAACCACTGCACAATCACTGCAATGTAACCTTATTATAGAGTTGCCATAATTGTTGTTCTTTAAAAGTATTTTTAAAATGAACCATAAACATGATAATTATCTGATAGAGGAATACTATTGCTTTGATTATTCTTTGCTATCTAAATTGGCCTATCTGAGTTAGTGAATTCTTTTTACAGAGATCAGAATACCAGGACATTCTGTGACAATACTTTTGAGGAAAGTTCAGTGGACGAATTCTTAAAAAATATCTAGTTTTCTAAAAAAAAAAAAAAGATTTTCCAGGAGACGGTCATAAGGGAGAGATGGCATAACATCACCCAAAATGGGGTTTGATGTAAATAAAAACTTAAAATATCTTCAGGTTTTTTTTCAATTGAATTACATAAATTGGCAATACACAGTGTCACAGGTGTCAGCAATATACATAGTAAAAAAAAGGGGATTAAGGGGAACACACAGAACATTTATTTCTCAACAATGCTGCTGCCATAGAGACTAACATTTATACAAAATCCAGACTGTGTTACAGAGCTCCTATACTCAGGCTGAGCATCTCTGCCACGTATCACCTTTTCCTTGGGACAGAGTAGCTAAAGTGATTATAGCGTGTCCCTCTCCCCCGGGACAGAGCAGCTAAAGCGATTATAGCTTGTCTAAAACATCAGCCGAGGCTGACATAGTTACATACATAGTTACATAGCTGAATTTTTTGCTGTTGATCCAAAAGAAGGCAAAAAACCTAGTATGAAGCGCTTCCAATTTTGCAACAAACTAGGAAAAAATTCCTTCTTGACCCCAAAATAGCAGTCAGATGTCTCCTTGGATCAAGCAGCTATTATCCCACTAATTAGAAATTATATCCCTGTATGTTATGTTTTTTAAAGTATTCATCCAATTGCAGTTTAAACATCTGTATAGACTCTGACAAAACCACCTCTTCAGGCAGAGAATTCCATATCCTTATTGCTCTTACTGTAAAAAAAAAAACTTTTCTTTGCCTTAGATGAAATCTCCTTTCTTCCAGCCTAAATGTGTGACCTCATGTCCTATGTATAGCCCTGTTTATGAAAAGATTTCCAGATAAAGGTTTGTACTAGCCCCGAATATATTTGTATAATGTTATCATATCCCCTCTCAGGCGCCGTTTTTCCAAACTAAACAGATTTAAATTTTGGAACCTTTCTTCATAACTAAAATGCTCCATTCCTTTTATGAATTTTGTAGCTCATATCTGCACTTTTTCTAGTGCCATGATATCTTTCTTTAGAACAGGTGCCAAAAATTGCATAGCATATTCAAGGTGTGGTCTTACCAGCGATTTATAAAGAGACACAATTATATTTTCATCCCGAGAATTTTTGCCCCTATTTATACATGACAAAACCTTACTGGCCTTAGCAACTGCAGATTGACATTGCATATTGCTGTTTAATTTGTTGTCTATAACAATTCCCAAATCCTTCTCATGTGTGGTTATCCCTAATTTTATCACATGACAGGAGGCTTCCTATTTTGCATTACTCTCTTTACTAAACTCCACAGCAGTAAAGAAAGTGAAACATTTAAACCAATCAAAATGCAAAACAGTGAGCATATAGTCCCAGTGAACAGGCTCCTCCCTCTCTTTCTTTACTGCTCCATCGCAGACAGGTCAGAGTTTTTGGCTCTTCCCTTTTACCTCATAATATATAAAGTTTTCTGTACATGTATAATTGGCTTTTCTTTTGACTTTTACTTTTATTTCTATCTTTCTACCTTTTCTACTACTTATACTACTTGGTGTCCCTGTATTTTAAATTCATTTCCCTTACTGGGACTCTCTAGTTTTATTCTCATAACCCAGTGATTTTATTCCGTTGTTTTCCCGCTCTTTCCGCTCGGTTTCCGCCCTCGGGGGCTCCCCGAGTTTAGGCAGGTCCCCCTGTCTTTGCCCCCGCTTTGCCGCCATTACCGGCTGCCTCTCATCTTTTTCCCGCGGCTTGGCGCCAGCCGCGGCTACACTCGCGGCGGCCATCTTTAATCCCGCATCTCGCGAGATTACGGACGCCATCTTAGAAGTGCCGCGAGTGCAGCCAGTACCGCAAGGGACACACACGGACGGACTTCTAACCGCAAAATATTCCACAGAGGTCAGTTTTTAGCAAAAGCTGTGTAAAGCTGTGTAAAGCACATAAGGGGTGCTGCCCTTAACCGTGCTGCTATAGAGGTCGCTTTGTGGCCACCTCTGCATTCCTGGGTGAGGCCCAGAACACAAATCCCAACTAGTGGTATTGTATTCTGCCCTGCTGGGGCTACGTATACTATTATATTACCACCATTGACACTGTATACCCTGCTGGGGTATCATATATATATTTACAACCCTGCTGGGGTTATTTTGGTTTTTCTCCTCAAACCAATTTCATACCTTGTATAAACCCTGCTGGGGTAATTTGTACTCTGTACAACACAACACGTTATTGCACCCTTCTGGGGTCTGCATAACAATATAAAACAGCTTAAGTCTGTCTAATACAGCTTACTGACCTCTATAATACGCCCTGTGCCAACACATATTCAGGCATTATGGAGACCTCTCAGAATTCAGAGCTCCAAACCATGGTAAATGAGGCCGTATCCGCCTCCATGGAGAAAGTTCTCTCCAAAATGATGGCCTCTGGTAATGACAAGAGGAAACCATCAAAAACCCACACAGCCCGCCATGACTCAGATTCTGACGAACCAGAATCACGCAAGAGCCCAGAAACCTTCACGGGCAAACGCCATTGGAAAGGCGAAAAGAGTCACCAGAACCCTAACAAAGGCAAAAACCCGGCTAAACGCACTAAGCCCGCTATAGCCACCACCCCGAACCCGCAACACGAGTATTCTTCGGAAGAAGAAGAATCTCACGCTAAATCCATGGCCATCTTAGACGAATGGCAAGCGGACGAGTCAGACTCCAACGAAGACGTTTGGGACTCAGATTCAGGATCCAAATCCTTCTTTCCACAACACATGTTCACGGGAGAACCCCAAGAACCAGACAATGCGGAGACCCCGCAAGAAGACGAGGAGACCATACTCGACCCGTTGGGGCAAAAACTCTTTGACCCACGAAAAATAAGACACCCACGCTCAAGCGACTGGACACCACCCGACCACTTAGCGAGGTTCATGCACCTCTGGTTACGGAAGTCCATGGACAAGACAGTCCGCAACCGCTTAAGGTCGGAATGCCCACGACCATTTTTACCTGACCACGTTGCGGGCACTCCAGAATTCGACCAGGTGATGACCACCTTTATGTCGCGAGGTGGCCGCGACCCACGCAAAGGTGTAGAGAAAGGGTTCAGAGGGGTACAAGATAAACTTCTAGATTCTGTGGGACCATTATCCAGAATTATGTATTTAGCTGACAACGCCCTAGCCAAAGCCGATCAATTTGACGCTACTATGGTGCGAGAATGGGCGCATGATGTGCGGGAATGGGCACAAAGGTGCTTCTGTTTTGTGGGTAATGCCAATGTCGCCTTATCATCTGAGCGACGTAAAGCAGCACTTCTCCGCATTGACGGGAAATTGGTGGAGTTGGGCACCAAGGAACTAGGTCCTATGGCACAGGGCAAGCTCTTTGGAGAAGCTTTCCTAAAAGAGCTAAGCAGACACGTAAACGTCTACGCATCCTTAAACAAGGCTCAGACTTCAATGCATAGAGTCTTCAGACAAAACCCTACCAGGGGTGTTTTTGGACGGGCTGGCCGCCAAAGGGGCCGTGGTGCCAGCCGCTTCTGGCCTTCAGGCCCCCGCTCTACGAGACCCCAACCTTTTTACCCAGAGGTGGGATATCGCCCATACTCCTACACTCGAGGTGCAGACAGGGGTCGAGGACCACGCACCCGAGGCAGAGCTCGCTTTTCCTCAGGTAAGCAACCATTTCACTCATTCTTCTCTTCCAATGCATACAGCAGGTCGCATATCGCTTTTCTTTCAGGAATGGACCTCCATCTCCACGGACGCATGGGTCCTTCAGACAGTACAAGGCTACGTCATAGACTTCGTAGACGAACCACGACAGACGGAACTACCACGTCCCATCCACGGTTCAAGGATAGACACCTCTCTCATCGACGACGAACTTCAAACCCTATACTCGAAAGGCGCGATCGAACCCGCCTCCGACCCTCAAGGTTTCTTCAGCAACATCTTCTTGGTAAAGAAGAAAACGGGAGATCTTCGGCCCGTCATAAACCTACGACAACTCAACGAATACGTTTCTTACAACCACTTCAAGATGGAAGGCATACATCTTCTACGAGACCTGCTACAAGACAAGGATTGGTTCACGAGATTAGACCTCAAGGACGCTTACCTATCAGTTCCCGTCCACCAATCCTGCAGACAATACCTTCGTTTCCATTGGCAAGGCCTTCCCTGGCAATTCACGTGCCTCCCCTTCGGCCTCAGTTCGGCCCCATGGTGTTTCACCAAACTGATGAAGCCCGTGGTCGCACATCTTCGAGCGCAAGGAATTCGCTGCATCATATACCTGGACGACCTTCTACTGTTCTGCTCAGACAGATTCAGACTGATACGTCACACACGGTATACCATGGATCTCCTGTCATCTCTGGGCTTCATAGTGAACTTTCAGAAATCGGCTATCTCCCCGTCACAAACGGTACAATTTCTGGGATTCGAGATAGATTCCATCTCCAGCACCCTACGGCTGCCAACAGCAAAAATCTCAGCCATCCGCAAGGAATTACGCAGAGTCATCCGCTGCCACACCATTCCACTCCGCGCCCTCGCACGCATAGTGGGACTTCTCTCTGCTTCCATTCAAGCTATATTCCCGGGTCCACTTCACTACCGGGCGATGCAACGTCTCAAAGCTTCCTTCCTCAGGGAAAACCCCTCTTACGACCAGCTGGTCCCGATGACAGAGGAAGTCAGAGACGAACTCAGATGGTGGATGGACAGCATGGAGGCGTGGAACGGCCGAGCCATCTTCGGAAAGGCTCCCGACATGATATTGGAATCAGACGCCAGCCTCTGGGGATGGGGCGCGACGAGCGGAAATATATCGACAGGAGGCGCCTGGACATCCCAGGACCTCAACTTACATGTGTCTCAGTTGTTGAAACCTTGTAGCAACATGAGTAACTTGAATTACTCTGCTTCTGATTTGAAGGCTTTAAATACTAATGGCCCAATAGATATTCGTACTGCCCTCAAATTAAAGAAAAATAAAATATTATCTCACTATGGAAGCTCCCAGATTAAAACTATTCTTAATTTGGCTAGCAACCTTAGTGAGACTAATAATACTCTAAAGAGTAATCTTGGCCCGTCTTTTAAGGGTGCTCTATTGAATGCCCGCTCAGCAATTAAGAACGCTGAGGCCATTAATATTGTTATTAAGGATAACAACCTTGATTTTTTGTTTTTAACAGAAACATGGTTTTCTCCCTCAACCCCACCGCGTCTCGATGAATTGGCCCCCCCTGGATATCACATACTTATGTGTAATCGGGCCACAAGAAGAGGCGGGGGGATTGCGATTATCTTTAAAGAACACCTTAAAATCAGGGAAATTGGGATGGAGGTGACATCCTTCACCACATTTGAATATCTCTCTCTCCTTTGGCAGCGCACTGAGAGGGAAACGGCAGGTCTTGCTCTTATTTATCATCCGCCTAATACTAGTACCCCCGTCTTTATGGAGGAGATATCCGAACTGTTAACTACTATAAGTCTGAAGTTTACCTCCTCCATCATTTTGGGAGACTTTAACTTATGGGCTGATTCTCCTATGGACTCTCATGCCCAGAGTTTATTACTCTATGCTAAAACCATAGGGTATAACCAAGTAGTGTCCGGCCCTACACATAGAACCGGACACACACTAGATTGGATTTTCCACAATGGGTTGATTTCTTCGACTGCTACTCCTCAACCCACGGCCTGGAGTGATCATAATTTGATCAAGTTTGAGGCAGTAGGTGTTGAAATGAAGAAAATCCCCCACATCCCAAAAAGAAATAATATCTGCTCATGGTCTCGAGATATTTCTAAAGTCACCGGACCTCTTCTTAGCACAACTTTTTCCAGCAAAATGGACCCTATTAAATTTCATGATTCCCACACAGTAGAAGAGAAAATCTTACTGTTTAATTCAGTGATTGCAGAATCAATAGAACTTCTAGCCCCCATGAAAAAACTTGTCTAGTAAGACAAGTAAATAAAAACCCTCCCTGGTTTAATCAGGTGACCAGGGAGATGAAATGGCGATGTCGAGCAGCTGAAAAACGGTGGAGAAAAGATTACAATGCCGATCTTAAATTGGAATATTTAAAATCCTTAAAATTATATAAATCTAGTATTAAAAATGCGAAAAAACAATATTTCACAGATAAGATTACAAAAGCGAAAAACTCAGCGGCAGAGCTTTTTCGCACAACAAACCTCCTAGCAAATCCTAACTGTTCGCTTCCCCCAAGAAGAAACATCTCAAAAGTTTTGCGAATCCCTCTCTCACTTTTTTAAACAAAAAATTGATCTAATTAGGAGCAACATAGTGGTGGAACCTGATACAGAAACTTTTACACCCTATGATGGCTCGATGTTCTCGAATTTTAAACACGTTAGTACACCCGAGATTTTGATCATCCTCAAGTCTCTCAGGGCATCGTCCTCATCGCTGGATCCCTGCACTGCTCAGCTGGTGAAGGATGCTGCTGATGTTTTGGCCCCCTATATTGCAGACATTGTTAGTATGTCATTTGCCACCGGAGTTGTTCCTGGCATTCTGAAGCAGGCTGTGGTTATCCCTCTGCTGAAGACTCCAACTGTGCCACGCTCCGAGTTGAGCAACAATCGACCTATTTCCACCTTGCCTTTTTTGGCCAAGATCATCGAGAGAGCGGCGGTATGGCAGATTCAGCCTCACCTGGAATCTAATTACATTCTGGATGACTTCCAATCGGGATTTCGACCTGGTAGAGGGACAGAGACTGCCCTGGTTAAAGTCCACGACGATCTCCTGTGGGCCTTGGACAGAGGGGAGGAAATTGCCCTGGTACTCCTGGATTTATCGGCGGCCTTCGATACCATCGATCATGATAGATTGACAGAGAGGCTACTTACTGTGGCTGGTGTGGATGATAGGGCGCTGGCTTGGGTGACCTCGTTTCTCCACGACAGGGTTCAAAGGGTAAAATTGGGAACATTTTACTCCTCTAACATCGCCCTGACGTGTGGAGTCCCCCAGGGTTCGGCTTTATCTCCAATCCTGTTTAACATTTATATGAGGCCACTGACCCATATCATCCGCCGCCACATGCTTCCCTATCATATCTATGCCGACGATACCCAGTTGTACTTTCGCCTGGCCAAGAAAAAGGAGGATCAAATCAATCTTTCTTCCTGCCTACAGGATATCCAGTCGTGGATGGGAGCCAATTATTTAAAACTCAATGGCTCCAAAACTGAATGCATCATCTTCAGTAACCAGGAGGTGAATAGTATCTTTCCCTCATGGCCGGACTCGTTTTCTCCATCTCCGAGTCCTGCCACCAAGGTCAGAGATCTGGGAGTCATTTTCGACTCTAGGTTGACACTGAAGCCCCAGATCAATCAGGTGGTAAGCTCTTGCCACTACCACCTGAAGCTTCTGAGGTCTATTTTTAGATTTATTGCCCCCTCCGATCAAATCTCGGTGGTCAACGCCATCATCGGTAGCCGATTGGACTACTGCAATGTCCTGTACCTTGGACTGCCTCAGAACATCATACACAAGCTACAGTTGATACAGAACGCAGCTGCAAGGCTACTTACGGGTGTGGCCCGCAATGACCATATCACTCCATCTTTAAAAGCCCTGCACTGGCTGCCCGTTCGTGAACGGGTTCTGTTTAAAAATGGTTGTTTGGTATATAAGGCAATCCACGGTATGGGACCAGACTATCTGAAGGATAAATTCACACGCTATGCTCCCAGTCGATCCTTGAGATCGGCTGATTTAGCCTTATTGAAGATTCCAAATTTTAAAAAGAAAAAGTGCGGAGGGAGGACGAGTGATGTTCAGGGAGCGCAATTTTGGAACTCCCTGCCTCTGACATTAAGACTTGAGAATGATCTATTGAAGTTCCGCCGGAGCTTAAAAACAGTTTTATTTGCTCAGGCATACGGGATGACATGAAATGTTTAACCTGGTTCAAATGCATGTGATTATAATGCTGTTGTGTGCTGGATATTGTTTGCTTGTTTTTGATTGCTGATATGCGCATCGAGACCCTATGGGTAATAAGACTGCGTTTCTTAAGAATTTTTAATAAATAAATAAATAAATAAACATATAAACTGCCTAGAACTTCTAGCCGGGTCCTTCGCTATCCGAAGCCTAGCGAAGGACAAGTCGGACTGCTGCATCCTCCTCCGGATGGACAACATCTCCGCAGTCCGCTACATCAACCGCCTAGGCGGAGCCCGCTCCCGGCTCCTGTCAGAAATCACGAAAGACATCTTCAACTTCTGCCTACCCCGCAACATCTCCCTTACGGCGGAATACCTCCCAGGAGAGACAAACCTCACAGCGGATTGGTTCTCACGCCACTGGCGAGACACCAGCGACTGGAAACTGGATCCACAAATCTTCAACCACATCGCGGATCGCCTAGGACTACTCCACCTAGATCTATTTGTGTCCCGCAACAACAGACAAATGAAATCATACTTCCGCTGGCTCCCGGACCCGGAGTGCGCAGCAGTGGACGCATTTCTACAACCATGGCCGATCACGGGAGCCTACGCCTTCCCTCCTTTCGCCATGATAGCGAGGACCATACACTACCTGAAGAACCAGCAAACCTCGCTAGTACTCATCACTCCACTATGGAGGGGACAACCATGGTTCCCAGATCTCCTAGCTCTATCATACAATGATCCTCTCCTACTACCTCATCATCAGTACATTCTCACAGATCCCAAAGGCAATCCGCATCCTCTCATCCTAGACAATCGTCTCCATCTGGTGGCTTGGACGCTTTCAGGGGCTCCTGGCAAGTCGGCGAACTATCGCAGGCTGCTAAGGAACTACTATGGGACTCATGGGCCCCTGGAACCAGAAGATGCTACCTATCCGCCTGGAATTCCTGGTCCACTTGGTGTCTGGAACGAAACTTCGATCCATTTACGGCCACTATTCCAACCATTTTGAACTTCCTATCTCACCTATTCTCATTGGGCCGATCTTACAGATCACTAAACGTAATCCGTTCAGCTATTTCAGCGGCCCATGTCCCCATTCAAGGGATCCCGGTTGGAAAGGACCCACTCGTATGTCGACTCCTGAGAGGCATTCGATTACAACGCCCCCCAGGGCCGAAATATTCTCAATTCTGGGACGTCGACGTAATCCTCCGATTCCTGAGGGATTGGCCAACTAACGACAGACTCTCCCTCCCACTCACAGTCTTGCTTTGCCTGGTCTCCTTCCGCAGGGTCTCAGACACTAGAGCTCTGGACATAGACGCTTTCTCAATCTCCCCTGAAGGAGTTACATTCCGGATATCTCGTCGCACTAAGACGGACTCCACATCTGTGTTTTATCCTTTCTTCCCCACAGATCCACAACTCTGTGTCGTCTCCACTCTACAACAATACGTGGAAACTACCCTACCACTCCGATCCTCACCATCAGGTCAACTCCTAGTGTCATATGTTAGACCACATGTCCCCATCACTACCACCACTCTAGCAAGATGGGTTCGCTGGCTACTATCGCTAGCCGGCGTTGACACTACGTTTGGAGCCCACTCGGTGCGCGGAGCGGCAGCATCCTCAGCCTTTATGGCGGGCGCTTCCCTAACGGATATCCTACGCTCCGCAGACTGGTCTAGAGAATCTACATTCCGCACCTTCTATTTCCGACCGAACTCCGGTGCGGCTATGTCTCTTATTCTACAGCGTTAAAAATGCAAAATAGGAAGCCTCCTGTCATGTGATAAAATTGAAGATTATGCTAGCGCTAGTGTACTTATAATCTTAATTTTAATAATGACAGGAGGCGAGTATTTTCCCACCCTTCCCACCCGGAGGAGGGGAACTACTCTATTCATAGTTTTGTCTACATCTTTCCTTTCCTGTTGTCTAACTGTTTTCTTAAATTTAATACGTTAGGCTTAATATATCCATTGTTATCATCAGCCTATTTAACTACTAGTAGATTACACACTGAATTCGCAAATTATTAATGCAATATTATCCGATGGATCACTGTCATGACTACAAACAGTTTCAAGACCGGTGCCTAATCTTCTCATATTCTCTTTTCAGTTTAATTTCGCAAAGATTGGGAACATCTACCGCATATCCATAGGATTACGGCTCATATTATAAAGACCAAAGACCCTATTGGACGCTTCACCTGTTGGTACCTGTTTTTCTACTCAAGCCAAGAAGTTCATCAATCCCGTTAAAGACTACTACTGATGTTTGTTACAGACTTTATCATCAACCTTCTTCCCTGTTCCGATGTCGCTCCGAAAGAGGGGGAGGAGCCTGTTCACTGGGACTATATGCTCACTGTTTTGCATTTTGATTGGTTTAAATGTTTCACTTTCTTTACTGCTGTGGAGTTTAGTAAAGAGAGTAATGCAAAATACTCGCCTCCTGTCATTATTAAAATTAAGATTATAAGTACACTAGCGCTAGCATAATCTTCAATTCACTACCATTTAGGGTGTAAATTGCTTGTGCATTCTTAACCCCGAAGTGCATAACTTTGCATTTCTCTACGTTAAATTTCATCTGCCATTTTAGTGCCCAGTCCCCCAATCTATCCAAATCCCTCTGCAGCAAAGCAATATCCTGCTCACATTTTATTACTTTACAAAGTTTTGTGTCACCTGCAAACACTGATACATGGCTTTCAATGCCTATTTCAAGATCATTTATAAATATGTTAAATAGAAGCGGTCCCAAAACAGAACCCTGAGGGACACCACTTACCACTTTTGTCCAGTCTGAAAATGTACCATTAATGACAACTCGTTGTACTCTATCCTTAAGCCAATGTTCTACCCAACAACAAGAATATTCATCTAGACCAATTTATTTTAGTTTGAAGACTAACCTATTGTGAGGAACCGTATCAAATGCCTTGGCAAAATCCAAGTAGATCACATCCACTGCAACACCCTGATCTATACTTCTACTTACTTCTTCGTAGAATGCAATTAGGTTAGTTTGACATGACCTATGTTTTTATATATGTCCCCAACAGGAGGTCATCATGACACACAATACATTGCACAATCTGGGCGCCATGGTATCTGGGACATAGCTGCCTCATAACAAGATAAATTAATTACCTGACCGACACCAGGGCGCCTTACTGTAACAACCCCAAATCAAGCGTTTCTCCTCAGCTACCTCCATGTTAATTACATCCCAGATAGCTCTGACCAAGGAGTACAAACCGTGTTAAAAGAGTTTGAATCGGAGGTATCTAGCCTGAGTAATCATGGGTTTAAGTGTAACCAGGCCGCGACCATCCTCCGATCTGATTCAGAGTTCCAGATGATTTGCTGAAGCCCAGAACTCCCGGGGAAGGTAGCTCATCCAAGTTCTTGGTATCACCGGACACTTCATCGCCTCCTTAATTTCCCTTCAATAAAGCGCCTTGTTTGTTGATCCTCAGGCCGAGAGCTATCTCGATGCACCAGTCCACTGCACTCCTGCAATCCGAGTCACAGTTCCAAGAAAGCTTCCTGTTGGGTGCGCTGTGCATGTAAGAGCCTTTTGTGAGTTCCTGAGAGACTTGGGTGATTGTTTTGTCTCCCTAGTGTGAGACACAGTAAGGAAGGGGTTGGTACCTTAAAAAAAATCTATTTTGTGGAGAAGGTGACTAGAGTCCGGCACCCAGGGACGTATTAGCCGCGAGCAGGGCCGGACTGGGGAAAAAAATTCGGCCCGGGCATTTTTTATTCACAGCGGCCCACTGAAAAGGAGGCAGGGCCAGATAGGGAGTGTTTTGTCATCCCCAATGACAAGCACGCCCCATCTCAAAGTGAGCATGTTGGTTCAATGCTCTTCCAGGGCATGAGAAAAGGGCCCTGTATTTCTTCTGCACCGCGCAAGCAAATTTAATAACATGCTTGCGTTGTGTTTGCTTCAAACTTGTCTCAGGGGTTTCCATAATTGGGATACTCACTGTATCCCATATATGGAGACACTATGTATTTTTTTACATGGAATCTAGTGTGTGCATAGGGGATCCAGAGTGTGTATGTCAGAAATGTAGTGTGTGTGTAGGTGGTGCAGAGTCTGTGTGTAGGAGATCTAGTGTGTGTTTGAAGGACTCAGGAGTGTGTATAGGAGATCTAGTGTGTGTATATCTGTAGATGATCCAGAGGTGGGTAAGGAATCAAGTGTTTGTCTGGAACTTAATGTTTTTAGGGGTGCAGTATGTGTGTGAGGGGTTCTGTAGTATATATATATATATATATATATATATATATATATATATATATATACAAATATGTTTGGAAGTATTGTGTGTGTGTGAGTGGTGCAGCGTGTTTGGGGGCTGCTGTGTGTATGTGTGAGGTGTGCAGTGTGTGTGTGTGTGTGTGTGTGTGTGAAGGGTGTAGTGTGCATTTGTGAGGAGTATAGTGTGTGTGTGTGTGTGTGTGTGTGAGGGTGATGTGTGTGTGTGAGGGTGCTGTGTGTGTGTGTGAGGTGTGCAGTGTGTGTTTGTGAGGTGTGCAGTGTGTGTTAGGAAACTGTGTGAGGGTGATGCGTGTGTGTTAGGGTGCTGAGCAAGGGTGATGTGTGTGTGTGTATTAGGGTGCTGTGTGAGTTGTGTGTGTGTGAGGGTGCTGTGTGTGTTAGAGTGCTGTGCGAGGGTGATGTGTGTGTATGTGTGTGTGTGTTAGGGTGCTGTGTGAGGGTTCTGTGTGTGTGAGTGAGGGTGCTGTGTGTGTTATGGTGCTGTATGTGTTAGGGTGCTGTGTTTGTAAGGGTGATGTGTGTGTGTGTTAGAGTGATGTGTGTGTCTGTGTGTGTGGATGCTGTGTAAGGGTGATGTGTGTGTGTGTGTTAGGGTGCTGTGTGAGTGTGTTAGGGTGCTGTGTGAGGGTGGTGTGTGTGTGTGTGTGTCAGGGTGCTGTGTGTGTATGTTAGGGTGCTGTGTGAGGGTGATGTGTGTGTTAGGGTGATGTGTGTGTGTTTGTGTTAGGATGATGTATGTGTGTTAAGGTGCTGTGTGAGGGTGGTGTGTGCGTTAGGGTGCTGTGTGAGGGTGATGTGTGTGTGTGTTAGGGTGCTGTGTCAGGGTGATGTGTGTGTGTTAGGGTGCTGTGTCAGGGTGATGTGTGTGTGTTAGGGTGCTGTGTTAGGTAATTCCACTGAACACTGGATGTTAAATAAATAAGTATAGCAGATTTCTGTTAAGTGGGATGTATTATAAATAGTCAGAGGCGGCTCTCTAATTAGGCGATTTAGGCGACCGCCTAAGGCCTCGCGCAGTCAGGGGCCTCGCGGGCGCCTAAATCGCCTTAGGGCAGACTGACATGTCGGGTTCTCGGTCTATGACCGAGGACCCGACACAGGAGGGGGCCCGGCGGCTTGCCCGGTATGCCGCCGGGTGCGAGGCCCTCCTGTCAGGCCGCCCGGGGAGAGAGTCAGCCTCAGTCTGCAGCTCCGCCGGGTGTGAGCTGCAGACTGAGGTCTCGCGATCTCCAGCCAATCAGAGCGTTGCCGTGGGTTACCACGGCAACGCTCTGAATGGAGATCGCGAGACTTTGCCCATGTGGTCTGCAGCTCTGCATCCGGCGGAGCTGCAGACCGGAAAGCCCACTGGACCACCAGGGAGCCATCCAGGACAGATTGACCCCACGGACCACCAGGGAAAAAGGTAAATTTTGACCCCCCCTCACCCCATCTCACCCTGTCACCCCCCCTCAGCCCATCTCACCCCCCCACCCCATCTCACCCTGCACCCCCCTCACCCTGTCACCCCCCCTCACCCCATCTCACCCTGTCACCCCCCTCACCCCCCTCACCCTGTCACCCCCCCTCACCCCCCTCACCCTGTCACCCCCCTCACCCCATCTCACCCTGTCACCCCCCCTCACCCCATCTCACCCTGTCACCCCCCCTCACCCCATCTCACCCTGTCACCCCCCCTCACCCCATCTCACCCTGTCACCCCCCCTCACCCCATCTCACCCTGTCACCCCCCCTCACCCCAACTCACCCTGTCACCCCCCCTCACCCCATCTCACCCTGTCACCCCCCCACCCCATCTCACCCTGTCACCCCCCCTCACCCTGTCACCCCCCCTCACCCTATCTCACCCTGTCACCCATCTCACCCTGTCACCCCATCTCACCCTGTCACCCCCCCTCACCCCATCTCACCCTGTCACCCCCCCTCACCCCATCTCACCCTGTCACCCCCCCTCACCCCAACTCACCCTGTCACCCCCCCTCACCCCATCTCACCCTGTCACCCCCCCACCCCATCTCACCCTGTCACCCCCCCTCACCCTGTCACCCCCCCTCACCCTATCTCACCCTGTCACCCATCTCACCCTGTCACCCCATCTCACCCTGTCACCCCCCCTCACCCCATCTCACCCTGTCACCCCCCTCACCCCATCTTACCCTGTCACCCCCTCTCACCCTGTCACCCCATCTCACCCTGTCGCCCCATCTCACCCTGTCGCCCCATCTCACCCTGTCGCCCCCCATCTCACCCTGTCGCCCCCCATCTCACCCTATCTCACCCTGTCGTCCCCCCTCACCCCATCTCACCCTGTCACCCCCCCTCACCCCATCTCACCCTGTCACCCCCACCCCATCTCACCCTGTCACCCCCACCCCATCTCACCCTGTTACCCCCCCTCACCCCATCTCACCCTGTAACCCCCCTCACCCCATCTTATCCTGTCACCCCCCCTCACGCTGTCACCCCCCTCACGCTGTCACCCCCCTCACGCTGTCACCCCCCCTCACCCTGCCACCCCACTTCTCACCACCTTCTCACCCTGCCACCCCACCTGTCACCCCCTCACCCTGCCACTTCACCCTGTCACCCCCCTCACCCTGCCACTTCACCCTGTCACCCCTCTCTCACACTGCTACCCCACCTGTCACCCCGCCACCCACCTGTCACCCCATCTCACCCTGCCACCCCACCTGTCACCCCCTCTCATGCTGCCACCCCACCTGTCACCACGTCACCCTGCCACCCCACCTGTCACCCCATCTCACCCTGCCACCCCACCTGTCACCCCCTTTCACCATGTCACCCCCTCTCACGCTGCCACCCCACCTCTCACCCTGCCACCCCACCTGTCCCCCCTCTAATCCTGTCACCCCACCTCTTACTCTGTCACCTACCCTGTGAACCCCACACTGTCGCCCACCCTGTCACTCCCCACACACTGTCACCCCACCTCATACTGTCACCCCCGTCACCCCCTCTCACCCTGCCACCCCACCCTTACCCTTCCTCCCCTCTCACCCCACATCTGACCCTGTCACTCACCCTGCCACCCCACCTGTCACCCTGCCACCCCACCTGTCACTCCCTAATACTGTCGCCCCCTCTCACCCTGCCACCCCACCTGTCACCCCCCTCACCCTGCCTCCCCTCTCACCCCACATCTGACCCTGTCACTCACCCTGCCACCCCACCTGTCACCCCCTCTCACCCTGCCACCTCACCTGTCACCCCCTCTCACTCTGCCACCTCACCTGTCACCCCACCTCTTACTCTGTCACCCACCCTGTGACCCCCCACACTGTCACCCACCTTACTCTGTCACCTTACCCTGTCACTCCCCACACACCATCACCCTCTCTCACTCTGTCACCCCCCTCTAACACTGTCACCCCCTCTAACACTGTCACCCCCTATAACACTGTCACCCCCTCTAACACTATGTCACCCCCTCTAACACTATGTCACCCCCTCACACTAGGTTTCCCCCTCACACTAGGTTTCCCCCTCACACATTAGGTCTCCCCCCTCTCACCCTGTCACCCTCTCTCACCCTGTCACCCTCTCTCACCCTGTCACCCTCTCTCACTCTGTCACCCTCTCTCACTCTGTCACCCTCCTCTCACCCTGTCACCCTCCTCTCACCATGTCACCCTCCTCTCACTCTGTCACCCTCCTCTCACCCTGTCACCCCCTCTCACCCTAGGGTGTCCCCCCTCACACTAGGGTTTCCCCCTCACACTAGGGTTTCCCCCTCACACTAGGTCTCCCCCCTCACACACTAGGTCTCCCCCCTCACACACTAGGTCTCCCCCCTCACACACTAGGTCTGCCCCCTCACACACTAGGTCTCCCCCCTCACACACTAGGTCTCCCCCTCACACACTAGGTCTCCCCCCTCACACATTAGGTCTCCCCCGTCACACATTAGGTCTCCCCCGTCACACATTAGGTCTCCCCCGTCACACATTAGGTCTCCCCCCTCACACATTAGGTCTCCCCCCTCACACATTAGGTCTCCCCCCTCTTACCCTGTCACCCCCTCTTACTCTGTCACCCCCTCTTACTCTGTCGCCCCCTCTTACTCTGCCATCCCCTCTCTCTCTGTCACCCTCCCTCTCACTCTGTCACCCCCCTCTGTCTCTCCCCTCTTACTCTGTTACACCCCTTACACGAATGTAACCCTCTCACACTAATGTCATCCCCTCACACTAATGTCACCCCCTCTTACTCTGTCACACCCCTTACACTAATGTAACACTCTCACACTAATGCCACCCCCTTCTTACTCTGTCACCCCCTCACACTATGCCACCCCCTTACACTATGCCACCTCCCTACACTATGTCATTTTCCCCACACACTCTGTCACCTCTCTCCACACACTGTCACCTACCTCCATACACACTGTCACCTACCTCCATACACACTGTCACCTACCTCCATACACACTATCGCTCCCTCTAAACACACGGGCACCACTCTGGCACCCTCCTGCTCTTTTACACTCACCCTGCCACAGTTACTCCTTTACACACCCTGTAATCCCTAAAGGCAATCATTCTACACACTGTCATAAAACATAGCGTCGCCATGAACTTAATGCCAAAGGCCACAGGCAGTACACAAACATACACATGCTCAGGGAAACATACATACATATACAAAGATACTCACTGCCAGACACACACTCTCAGGCACACACAGGTAGACAATGCAACAATGTATACAAAGACTAGTTCTCTATATCCAGTACTGCAAGCTTCCCCTTCAATATATCTACAGCTTCTTATACACACACAAGTCAACTGCAATTTTTTTCCAATAATGGTGTTAGTGGGGGCCTCATGTATGAATTTCGCCTAAGGCCTCGCCAAGTCTAGAGCCGCCACTGTAAATAGTAAAAAGTATTGGTGAAAGTTTGTTATTGCTGGTTGTATATTTAGTTCTATTATTGGCATTAGGTTTGGAAAGGGGCAGGATGGGGGCTTCCTCTATGGCTGCTATAGGGATCAGAATCAAAACACACACAGGAATAATTCTATTAACACTTGTCTGTGTCATAGGTAGGGGCAAAATGACAAAAAGAATTCCTTGTTAAATATCATTATCATCATTATTGTTACTGTAGAAGGCCTACAGAATTGGTCAGGCGTCCCTCTCTGCCTGTGGTTTTTAGTGGTCCCACTTTCCACTATAGACTTGAAGAAAACATTTCTTATACAAAAATTAATAATAATACATTATAGCCCCCCTAGATTCTTACCTGTAGCCTGGAAGGGGTGGGGGGGGGGGCTTTGCTGCTGACATCCATCCCTGGTGGTCCTTGTGGTAAGTGAACTCTAGCCTGTGGGGCTAGAGTTCACTCTTGCGAGACCTGGACAGTGGCCATGGCAAAAGTCTGCATCTTGAGAGAGAAACCCGACGGAGCTGCAAGTTAGAGCTCCGCCCGGTCCTCCTCCCCTGGCTGTGTCTCTCCCCGCTGCATGTGGGCCAGTGAGGGAGATCTTTGATCTCCCTCAATGGCCCTTCATGGAACACAGCTGGGCCGGCACTTGGATAGCGCCGGCTTTGCATGGACCGGCCGGATCTCCTCCCGCCGGCCTCGGCCCGTGGCCATCGTGGCCCACCTGGCATTTGCCCGGTTTGCCCGATGGCCAGTCCGGGCCTGGCCGCGAGGCAAACAAGGCATTTGCCTTGGGCGGCACTTTCCAGGGGGCAGCAAAAAAGCCGCACCTAAATGCACAGGGCAAATGTCTTGTTAGCCTTGCGGCTAACTAAAAACCAGGTCGAGCTGCTGGGCGGGCGGCGCTAGCGAGGGATGTCAAATTCCGGCTACCGGCATCACTCTGCGGTGCGCAAGAGAGCTGAGCAGAGAGCTCAGGGGAAAGTGCTCCCTCGCCAGCGCCGCCCGACCGACCGCCCAGCAGCCCCACTGGACCCCAGGGAAAGGGAGATTTAAAAAGGGGCTAAATTAAAAAAAAAAGTGTGTTAATGTGAGTGAGTGTGTGTGTGTGTGTCTGTCTGTTAGTGTGTGTCTGTTAGTGAGTGAGTGTGTGTCTGTTAGTGTGTGTGTCTACATAAGAATGAGGCTCCTTTAAATAGATACCCATTAAAGATGTTAGTAAAGTAATTATATCTATTACTAACTTTTAGGACAGATATGTGCTCTAAAAGTGGAGCACAATTCTTTCAGTCACCAATATCAGAACTGAAAGAAATTATTTTTACTTTTATTTGTTAACCTTCTCCTGATCTCTATATGTAAATAATTGTTAACAATATGGGGGATAGTTTTAATGTTGTATAGCAAAATACATTTTTTTAGTCACCAATATCAGAATTGAAAGAAATTATTTTTACTTTTATTTATATTACTGATAAAATTTGTTAACCCTCTCCTGATCTCTATATGCAAATAAATGTTAGCAATATGGGAGACAGTTTTAAGGTTCTATAAATGTTAAATACGTACAGTATTCTGTTTAACTTCCCAGCTGTATCTTGTACTATATTAAAGAACAGTGACAATATGAGAAAATGGCAGTTAAATTTTGAACGCAATTATAGCGGGAGTAACCATGGTTACATATAAATGTAACTTATTCTAATGAATAAGAACGAGAAATTGATACTATTTATAACCGCTGAAACAATGTAGTAGGAATGAATATTCTGTGAATAATATATTTTAAAAACAATGTTTAATTGAAAGTATGAATTGGAAAGAGAAACCGCTATATAAGCGGCAAGTTGCAAGTGAGTCCATATCCATTGAAAAAGCCGTTGTTACGGAGAAACGCGTTTGGATGGACTGACTGGTAATCCAGGAAAGCCAGCATCTAGGACGCATCTGCCTTTACTGCATTCAGCAATATTACAACTAAACTGCTGATCCGGGGCGCCGGGAGCACCAAAGATCGGCACCTAGTCTGCATTCTGTAAACCAGTCTACAGACACTCGTTTATGAGGTCTGGATTTGCAATATTATGTTTTATTATGAAAGTTTTAAATAGATTTTTTAGTTGAAATTATAATAAAGCCAATTTTATTTTTTTAAAATTTGGACTGCATTTTATGAATATACATCTACATTGAGATTAATTAACCAATTGGTTCCCTTTTTTTTTTTCTGTGTTTCCACATATACTTATTTTCACTTCGGAGCACCATCATCCAAAAGAATATCTGATTTAAAGGAACCTGCACAGACATTACTGGACTGTTTATTAATTAGTCTGTTGCAGGTAATATGTCTATTATTTCTCATGATCGCTTAAATATTTTGTACAGATTATTTGGAAAATAGTACTTAAATTTAAGTCATTTAAGTCAGAGATTTAGGGTATTTGTAATATTAGTGTGTGTGTGTGTGTGTGTGTCTGTTAGTGTGAGTGTGTTTGTCTGTTAGTGTGTGTGTGTGTCTGTTAGCGTGTGTGTGTTTGTCTGTTAGTGAGTGTGTATGTCTGTTATCTAGTGTATGTGTATCTGTCAGTGAATGTGTATTTAGAAGGGGGCAGGGGGGCAGGGTTGAGTGGGGGAGAAACGGGGCGTGGGGGGAGCACCTGAGTTTTGTCCTGCCTAGGGCAGCACAAAACCAGGATACACCACTGCTGGCACCAATTGTTGCAAGTGACCAGACAATTCATCACACTATGGAACTGAGCATATAAAAAAATTCACTTTAAAATGTTACAAGGCTACTTAAAATCACTTATCTCAGGAAACAAATTCCAGCATTGGCATTAGTGTAGAGCCTGACGATTTTTGGGTACAGTTGCATAGTGATGGGTTTAACATGATATGCCCATATCATGGAACTGAATACCCATATTTGTTTGCTGAGATAGATTATTTTAAGAAGCCTTGTAAAATTAAAAACTGCATGTTTTGTGTGTGTGCACTGTTAATAAGTCTGCAAGTTGTCAGCAACATGTCAGATATCGTGTAACGTCATTACCAATAAGTTGATACCGGACATGTCAGTCAAATAGATGTCATTGAGTATTAAATGCAGAAATACAGCAAATTACTTCTGCATAATTAATGAGAAAATGAGAATAAAGAAGTAAAAAAGAAAAGAGCAAGGAGAGAAAGAAATTAAATATTAAGAAAAAAGAGAGGAGCGAATGTGGAAGAAAGAAGAATACGTGAGGGTGTAGTGGATAAATCTCATTCAGAGAAAGCCATCCAAATTTGTGCAATTATTCAGACGTATTCTAGCCAAGGAATCTACACATTATAAGATGCAGATGAGGTATGATGTAATAGAACAGCAAGTTTATCAATCTTTATCCGGAGTTGGCGACTAAACCACGGCAAATCAAGGGGCACAAGAGGCCATCAACCCATGAGAACTACAGCCATGTCATCCGGGCACAGTGGGCTACCCACCAATGCCCTTCTTATTCACCCAAAAGGGCAAAAGAGCAACAGAGGGAGAAACCTTGTGTAATCAGCCCTCAGCAGGTGCTCTACAAGCTGTTCAGGTAATTATGAACACACACAATAACGTATGCAATATCTTACTGTTGAGCTACAGATATAAAGTGCAGAATTAACTTACACTTACCAATTTTATTACATGACAGGAGGCTTTGTATTTTGCATATCTCTCTTTACTAAAACTCCATAGCAGTAAAGAAAGTGATAACAAGAACCAATCAAAAAACAGTAGGAAGTATAGTATTCCCAGTGAACAGGCTTCTCCCCCTCTTTCTTTACTGCTCCATCAGCAGACAGGTCAGAATATTGAGCTCCTCATATTTATTCATTATTGATTTTATTTGACTTTGTTAACCTTGTTATTTTCTGTTTTCACTCTTATTTCTTATTGCCTCATTTTGCTTATATCTTATTGCCTCTTTTTCTAATTTTTTTCCAAATTTGCTTGGGGCTCCTTTATTTACCTTTGCCCTTCTTACTCTGGGCTCCCTGATATCCCTCCCGGTTTTCCGTTTTATTCCGGACATTTTCGCCATTTTTTTCAGTCCCCTTTCACTGGAGACCCTTTCCTAAAGGAATTGAATCGCCACGTCAACGTCTTCACCTCGTTGAGTAAAGCCCAGACCTCAATGAGGAGGGTTTTCAGACAATACCCCACTAGGGGTGTTTTTGGACGGGCTGGCCGCCACAGGGGCCGTGCTGCCAGCCGTTTCTGGCCATCAGGCCCCCGATCCTCAAGACCGCAACCCTTCTACCCAGAAACGGGATACCGCCAGCCTTTCACCTTCTCAAGAGGCTCAGACAGAGGACGCAGTACCCGAGGACGTGGCAGATCCCGATTCACTCCAGGTAAGCTATCATCTACCTATGACCACTTTGCATGCAGGTCATCTCTCTTTTCTTTCAGAACTGGACGACCATTTCGTCAGACGCTTGGATACTCCAGACGGTACAGGGATACATCATAGATTTCGTCAGTACACCTTACCAAGAGTCCCTACCACGACCGATCAACTGTTTGACAGAGGACTCAAAGCTCATCCAAGCCGAACTTCAGGAACTCTACAACAAAGGGGCGATAGAACCTGCCACAGACACCGGAGGATTCTTCAGCAACATTTTCTTAGTGAAAAAGAAGACAGGAGACCTCAGACCGGTCATAAACCTACGTACACTCAACGCTCACGTGGTCTACCGCCACTTCAAAATGGAGGGAATCCACCTTTTACGGGACCTCCTACAAGACGGCGACTGGTTCACAAGATTGGACCCCAAGGATGCCTACCTGTCAGTACCGGTACATATCGACAGCAAATACTTCCTCCGCTTCCTGTGGAACGACCAACCATGGCAATTCACTTGCCTCCCTTTCGGCCTCAGTTCGGCCCCATGGTGTTTCACCAAACTGTTGAAGCCGGTAGTTACTCATCTGCGCGCAAGAGGAATTCGCTGCATTATATACCTGGACGACCTCCTAATCTTCTGCTCCGTCAAGTCAAGACTCAGACTACACACACGTTTTGCCATGGAACTCCTAGAATCCCTAGGGTTTACGATAAACCATCAGAAATCCGCTACAACTCCGTCCCAAACCATACAGTTCCTGGGTTTCGAAATCGACTCTGTCTCCAGCACGCTCCGACTACCGACGACCAAGATCGCAGCGATTCGGAAGGAAATCCGCAAGACGATCCGATGCCAATCAGTTCCCCTACGCAACCTAGCTCGAATCGTAGGCCTTCTCTCGGCATCCATCCAGGCCATCTTCCCGGGCCCGCTCCACTACAGGGCGATGCAACGCCTCAAAGCATCCTTCCTCCGCCGGAACCCCACTTACGATCAACCCGTACCAGTAACGGCAGAAGTCCGGGAGGAACTTCAATGGTGGCTGGACAGCATGCAGGCCTGGAACGGCCGAGCTATCTTCGGCGAAACCCCAGATTTCGTACTGGAGTCGGACGCCAGCCTTTGGGGTTGGGGCGCCACGAGCGAGGATGTATCGACAGGGGGAACCTGGACTCCACAGGAACTCAACCTACACATCAACTGCCTCGAACTACTGGCAGGCTCCTTCGCCATACGCAGTCTGGCAAAGGACAAATCGAATTGTTGCATTCTCCTCAGGATGGACAACATCTCAGCCGTCCGCTACATCAACCGCTTAGGCGGAGCCCGCTCACGACTCCTATCCGAAATCACGAAAGAGGTGTTCGACTTCTGTCTCCCACGCAACATTTCCCTCAAGGCGGAATACCTCCCAGGGGAGTCGAATTTAACAGCCGACTGGTTCTCTCGACATTGGAGAGACGGCAGCGATTGGATGCTGGATCCGGAGATATTCAATGCCCTCTCGAGAAGGAGAGGACCCTTCCATCTAGACCTCTTTGCATCCCGCAACAACAGACAAACGCCAGACTTCTTCAGCTGGTTCCCGGACCCAGAATGCAGAGCAGTGGACGCATTCCTTCAGACCTGGCCCCCCTTCGGCGCCTACGCATTTCCCCCATTCGCCATGATAGCGAGGACTCTCCACTATCTGAAGACACACCAGATCTCTCTGCTCCTGATTACCCCCCTATGGCAGAGTCAACCGTGGTTCCCGGACCTGCTAGCGCTATCCTACGCAGATCCGCTCTTACTACCGTCCCATCCGACTCTCCTCAGGGATCCGAAGAGGAACCCCCACCCGCTGATAATGGAAGAGAGACTCTCCCTGGTGGCTTGGACTCTTTCTGGGGCACCTGGCGAGTCAGCGAACTATCGCAGACTGCTAGGGACCTCTTATGGGAGTCGTGGGCACCGGGGACGAGACTATGCTACATCTCTGCTTGGACCTCCTGGTCCTCTTGGTGCTTGGAACGGGACCTCAATCCACTTACGGCACCTATTCCCACCGTCCTGAACTTCCTGACGTCACTTTTTACAACATGAAAATCTTATAGGACCATTAACGTAGTCCGATCAGCGATCTCAGCGGCCCATATCCCCATCCAAGGAATTCCAGTGGGCAAGGATCCTATGGTATGTAGACTACTGAGGGCCATGCGACTCAAACGCCCTCCGGCCCCCAAATACAATCAACTATGGGATGTGGACCTCGTCCTCAAATTCTTAAGAGAATGGCCGCCTAACGACAGACTCTCACTCCGCCAACTTTCAGCCAAAATGACGGTGTTGCTCTGCCTAGTTTCCTTTCGTCGGGTATCCGACGTTAGAGCCTTCGAAGCCAATGCCTTCTCAATGGATCCTGAAGGGGTGACATTCCAGGTCTCCCGACGCACCAAATCTAACTCTACCACTATTTTTTATCCCTTTTTCCTCACGGAACCCCAATTGTGCGTGGTCGCAACCTTACGCAGCTACATGACGGCTACCGCCTCTCTCCGCCCGACTCACTCCGGTCAACTTCTGATCTCCTATGTCAAACCTCACAATCCAGTTTCCTCTACCACTCTCGCTAGATGGGTACGCTGGATCTTGTCACTAGCAGGCGTAGACGCCTCTTTCGGGGCACACTCGGTGAGAGGCGCGGCTGCTTCTTCGGCCTTTTCAGCCGGAGCTTCACTATCAGATGTCCTACGCTCAGCTGACTGGTCCCGCGAATCCACTTTCCGGACCTTCTACTTTAGACCGAACTCCTGCGCGGCTTTTTCCTTATTACATCAGTGTTAAAAATGCAAAATACGAAGCCTCCTGTCATGTAATAAAATTGAAGATTATGCTAGCTTTAGTGTACTAATAATCTTAATTTTAATAAAGACAGGAGGCGAGTATTTTCCCACCCATACCCACCCTTTCGGTCTTCTAAAATTTTCTATACTGTCCTTCTCCTATTCTCCTATCTTCTACTAGGATCTAGTCTCTGCTCTCCCTGCATATTCGACTGTTCTACGCATTCTGTAAATATCTTAAGTCATGATTGTTGTACCCTATGTTTCTTTAGAAGGAAATGTATGTATTACCGATATATTACTATTTAATTATATAATCTTACATAAAAATACTGTACGAAAGTCTCCCATGCTTTCAAAGTCTCTCGACTAGTACCTAACCTATTCCACACTCTCGTTTCAGCGTAACTCAACGTGGACCTCCAACTATCGCTACGTGGATTATCCCAAGTTTATCCTAACTGGTTTGGATTGATTCCCCAAGTTTCCCTTACACTCCACATGGATGGTCCTAAGACTCTCGGATTTATTCTTCTGTTACAGACCCAAGACTGGCTTTCGAATCAACATTATTTGAACTTTGCCGTCTGCGATGTCGCTAATTGAAAGAGGGGGAGGAGCCTGTTCACTGGGAATACTATACCTCCTACTGTTTTTTGATTGGTTCTTGTTATCACTTTCTTTACTGCTATGGAGTTTTAGTAAAGAGAGATATGCAAAATACTCGCCTCCTGTCTTTATTAAAATTACGATTATTAGTACACTAAAGCTAGCATAATCTTCAATTATCACCCAACTATTCAATGCAAAAATTCCTAGCTACACCAGGTCTCTTTAATGTAACATTATAGGTGGGGATGGCACCTGTGTGTTAAAGTTTTGTTTTTTTGCACGCATCTCAACATATCTGGCCCTGAACCTATTGTGAAAGTGACAGATTTGACAACGCTTCCAATTTACTATGATAGGGTCTGTTCAAAAAATGTTGGAAAGCAGGTTGAGTAATTCAGTTTGAGAGGAGGCAACAGTATTTGATGTCCTTACTAAAAACCTCTCATTACTCACCCCTTTCTTGATCCATGTATTCCTGCATCATTTAGGATCACAATTAATATTCTGTTCCCTAACTGCAAGGCAATCCAAAACTGCACCTCAAACTACATTTACAAGTGCAAACTTTCTCTGCTCCTCTGCTTGTCACTGAAGTTACCCATGGATGTATTACCAATTACCAATGTCACTGTTTAGTACACACCATTTAGCTGTGCTGTTTAATAGGTCACAGGGTCATACGGGTCACAGGCAAATTACCCCGAGAGTGAGTATTCAGGGGAATGTGCTTTGCGCAGGTATATCACACACTTCACAGTAATGCACATTGTGTACGATTGCAACACGTCTCACTGTAATTTGCAGTGTATATAAATCTTTTACAGATTCTCACAGTAATCTGCAATCTTTGTAAATGGATTATAAAACCCACAGTAGTACGCAGTGTGTAGGAAGATTTGAAAGTAATACCTAACATGTATGAAAACATTACATATTTAATGACTGTGAATGTATTACAGAGCCCCACTGTAAAGTGACAGCAATGGTGAATTTTAGAGCTTTACAGTAACTGTGAATGTTTATGAATGTATTATAGAGACATCTAGTAATGTGCAGTGTGAACTAAAATTTCACAAACCTACATGGCGGGGTCAGATTGACATAGGGACTCTTGCTTTGTAATGAAGTAATGAAGTATGGGGACTTATAAGGGATGTAGGGAAACACAACTTGTGTAGACTGACTGACTATAAATTAGTTAAGGTAAAGCTGACATTGCACACAGCGCTTTCTACACTCACTACATCCACCAGGATGCATTCCAAGATTGCATACCATACCAGGAGCTTCTGCCTGCTGGTAAGAAGGAAAGGAGAGAACAAGTGAGTACTGAGGGACACCATTGAATTGTTCCCAGAAAGGGTAGGGCGAGCACATCAATAGACGCGTTCATGCCAAGCGAAGGGTGCTGAAACAGCGCTGTCTGCATAGTCCTGTAGTTAACCGTCCTGCATTTACGACAGACGATCCTTCCAATTCTTCAGACTGACTTGCACCCTTCTCCAAGCTGGTTCACCGATTTGGGTGGTGCCATAGAAATGATTTGCGTCACTGACCCACCTTTTATTTTACCCTGCTCACAGACGTCCTGCTTCACAAAACGTTGATGTTGGGGGTTTGGATTTGGTTGGGAGATAAAAGTGAGAAATTAGCATAGGATATATGTATTCTTATAAATGCATCCAGGGTTTTCTGTTTATTCTGAAATTAGGAACATCATAATTGTCAGCACCCGGCCCAATGGACTCTTAAAGGGATTCTCCAGTGTCAGGAAAACAAACCCGTTTTCCTGTTACTAGAGGATCCTGAAGTACGCCCCACTCACTGGTAGACAGCCACTAGAGGAGAACTTAGCTCTGCAAGGGAAATATTGCAGTTTATAAAAACTGCAATAATTACACTTGCAGGGTTAAGGGTGATGGGAGTTGGCACCTAGACCACTTCAATGAGCTGAAGTGGTCTGGGTGCTTACTGTGTCCCTTTAATATGTACAGTGTGTCATATTATGTGTGTCTTGCAGGGGATAAAAGGCTGGTTGGTTATGATAGGAAAATGAAGGAGGGGAATGTTCTATCCATTTTATGTGCATTGCTTTTCAACAAAAACTGGTTCCAGTGTGAAGTACCATTGCTGCTATGGTGGATTTCCACCTCTCCTTCTCTATGTCAAAATTATGGTTCTTCCATCGGTCTAAATATTAGTGCAAGACCATAAACAATATATCAGATCAGACTATAGAAAGAGGAAGAAAGAAGAAGAAACAAAGAAAGAAAATCTAAAGCCTGTGCATGCCTCCTGGGTGGGGGATAACCCAGAGGGTGAACAATAAACAAACAAGAAACAAAAAGGAGGATGCAGCACCTGTTGTTAAAACAAATTGAATACCAAGAGGTTGAAATAATACCTATGATAAGACTTAACTTTTAATAAATAAAAATGTAAAAGTCCAGAATGGGACAAAAACAGACAGGCTACAAAACTGGACAGATAGTACTATGGACAAAAATAATAGAAAATAATAAATAATAAATAGTACTGTTCCACTAATGAGGATGTTATAATGAGTGCCCCAAATAAATTCTAGATAGAATATAATATAATTATTGGTATACTTAAGTCAGTAGCCTGTATTCATAATCATACAGGATGACAGTTTTACAAATTGTTGTAAAAATTTGTATCAATTGTACTCCCCTCTGATGAGCTGATTTAGCGAAACGTGCATCAGGGGTCTGGGGCTTTTGGTGTTCCCACTCAGTATCTTATGCAGAGCCCGTGTAGTATTTTGTGCTTTTTTTCCAGAAAAGTGTATTCTTTGAGAAATGTTTATATTGTTAACATTGCATATATGATATTTTTATTTCAGTGTTTTGAGAGAGGAATACCACATGATCAACATGGGTTTCAAACTTTAAATAGTCCTTTGTAGCTAGTCATTTTAAGATGAAATATCAGCCCTTTTTAATGAACCTTCGACCATGTTGGACACGTGGGTCGTTAAGTACTTATAAAGGTAGTAAACAAAGGCGCATAAATAATACTAATTTTAGTAGCCATTTTTTGACTTATCGTTCCTACGACTCAGTCATAAGTTGGTTAGTAAGCGAGGATACCTCACACCGATGAGATAACCAATTCTCGCATAGGCTAGAGAGTAGATCTATGTTCGGGGGAATTCCCCTGTAAATAGACCATCTCACTAGAGCAGGGAATCTATATCTGGGGGAAATTCCCCAAATATGGTCCAGTTCTCTAATGTGGGGAACCCCTCAAATCTATTCTTGAGGGGATTCCCAAGAGACAGCTTCGGAGAGATTCCACGCGCAAGAAATATGGTCGTACGTCCAGGCAGTTGATAAACAGGTAAGTCACTAAGTGAGGATTATCTGTATTAGTGATCTGTTACTTGTGACTAGGGGACAATGTGTAACCTTCCCGTAAAATATTTATGGAGGGCTACCTCTGTTTTATACAATCCAGGAAATCGGGCAGAAATAGGCTAAAGTATCATATTTACAAAAACACATCATTATATTTACTAGTCAGTATTTATGTTGGTGCTAATAAAAGCAGTGGCAGAACTACCACGGTTGCAGGGGTCACTCCAGGGGGCCCGACCACCCTGCGGACCCCTGCGACCGCCATGTGTTGTGGTCCTGGCCCTTGCGCTATAACCGCTAGGGTCGCGAGTTCAGGGGCCCCTGAGGTGCCCCATGCCCAGGGGGCCCAGTCAGTGCTGCGCTTTAACAGCGTGACAGGGCCCCCTCTGATGATGTCAGGTGCTGCCACGCTGGGAGGAAGTTACTGCCCCGGTCACTCCTCCCATCAAAAACACCAGGAGACGAGCGGGAGGAAGGATAGGAGGGAGTCAGAGTGGGAACTCTGACTTCCATCAGCCTGAGCCACTGGACCCCAGGGAAAGTCACCCTCCTGCACCTAAAAGGTAGTAAACAGGAGTATGACTTAAACATATTGCATGTGTGTGTGTGTTAGTGTATGTGTATGTGTTTGTTTGTGTGTCTATATGTATGTGTCTATGTGTATGTGTTTCTGTCTGCCTGTATGTGTGTCTGTATGTGTCTGTATGTATGTGTGTATGTGTGTGTGTATGTCTCTGTCTGAATGTATATGTTTCTGTGTGTATGTATGTGTGCATCTGTATGTGTGTGTGCATGTCTGTATGTGTGTGTGTCTATATGTGTATGTGGTGTGTGTCTGTATGTGTGTCTGTGTCTGTGTCGGTATGTATGTATGTGTGTGTGTTTGTATGTCTGTATGGATGTGTCTGTGTGCTGTGTATTTCTATGTATGTGTGTGTGTGTCTGTGTGTATGTTTGTATCTACATGTATGTATACCTGTATGTGACTGTGTGTGTGTCTATGTGTATGTTTGTGTCTACATGTATGTGTGCATGTATGTGTCAGTGTGTGTGTGTCTGCATGTTTATCTGTTTGTCTGCATGTGTCTGAGGGGTGGGTGAGGATATGGGGGGTCAGGGACGTGGAGAGGAGGCGGGGATGTATGCGGTGAGGGGAAGGGGGCTCCAGGGCAATTGTCGCACCGGGGCCCAGTGGTTTCTAGTTACACCTCTGAATATATGTTTATTGAAATACATTTAAAAAAACATAAAAATAAATGACCTTTGTTCAGACTGACCCAAATCCTTTCCATGCCAAAGGAAGTTCAGATTCCGTTATTCGCCTCAAAATTCAAGGTAAAATGCTATTCCCAACCGGCTCATTTTCTACAATAGTATTGTTATTTTAGAGCAGAGATTCCTATCACAGGAAGAAATAGTGTCCAGCATTGTGAGCCGAGTGTCAGAGCAGAATTAATGGATTTTTGTTTTTGTTGCTTGTGAATTACAATCTGTGCACGTCCCTAGAGGGAACATCTCTATTGCAAATATACCAAACCTCATTCGGTCTGAATTACAAATCTGTAATTTAAACAAAGTGTGTGCTTCAATACTATAGTTGTACTGGCTGAAAAACGTGTGTTTCCTACGTGGGAATTTTGGCAGTTCCTCTCCCTGCTGTGAGGGTTGTTTGGGATTGTACAGGAACTTGTCAGACACATAATACTATTATCAGGTCATGTATACATACTGACCAATAAAAAGCAACAAATAACATACCGTAGAGAGATTCACAGATACAGAATTATTTTTATTTATGAAGGAACCAACACAATACAGTACAAAACAATGGGTACAAATAACAATGAATAAAGTGTGACAAAAGAGAATTGATTAGGTGGATCCTTGTAACACCTTTATTTGACCTAATGAAACCATCCATACCGCATTGCTCCAAAATGTTCCTGATTTCATGTGACTTTACTTTAATAAAATTTTATAACATTGAGAAAAGTCATTCGTTTTTTTTTTTACATCTAAATATATCAATACAAATGTTAATCACATTGACATTTATATATTTCAGCCTTGTTTTATGTTTTTTTTAGTTTGTTATATATGTCCTTGGGGAGCAAGGTTAGCTAAGATAAGGCAATTAAGTTTTGAGTAAACTAATTCATCGTAGTTATTATTTAACAAATTATGAGATTGCAAAGTACATCATAGCACAGCCGAAAACAGTCAGAAGACAAGACATTATGTCTAAAATACAAGCTAGTCACAACGGTAGGCTCTTTTAGATATTGCTTGGGATGGAAATTTATTATTTTAAAGAGACAACAGACAGTGATGTTAATGCTTACACCTTGGGTTTTATTAACTAAACAGTGAATAGTGGCAAATTCAAAAACAAATCGCAAAATGAAAGCCTAAATATTTGATTTGGAAATATTCTCGAAACAGGCTGTGGTCAAAACTAATTTAGTAGTTTTGCAGTCAAAATTCATATAGGTTTGTATTCACCATAATTTCACTATAAATGAGTATGCAATGCAGTGAAAGGAGTAACTACTCTTTGAGTACAGAAACAGATAAGTCAATATAGGTGAAAAATACACATACAATATCATAACAAAATCTTTGAACAGCCACTGTCTAAGATCCCTACCTTTATGATATGTTATAGACAACAAGCTAGGCAATAAGGTGCAGTGGCTAAGGCCAGTAAGGTATAGTCATGTATAAATAGGGGCATTACCGTATATACTCGATGTATAAGCCGACCCGAATATAAGCCGAGGCCCCTAATTTTACCCCAAAAAACTGGGACAACTTATTGACTCGAGTATAAGACTAGGGTGGGAAATGCAGCAGCTACTGGTAAATTTCTAAATAAAATTAGATCCTAAAAAAAAAATATTAATTGAATATTTATTTACAGTGTGTGTATAATGAATGCAGTGTGTGTGTATGAATGCAGTGTGTGTGTATGAGTGCAGCGTGTGTGTATGAGTGCAGCGTGTGTGTATGAGTGCAGCGTGTGTGTATGAGTGCAGCGTGTGTGTATGAGTGCAGCGTGTGTGTATGAGTGCAGCGTGTGTGTATGAGTGCAGCGTGTGTGTATGAGTGCAGCGTGTGTGTATGAGTGCAGCGTGTGTGTATGAGTGCAGCGTGTGTGTATGAGTGCAGCGTGTGTGTATGAGTGCAGCGTGTGTGTATGAGTGCAGCGTGTGTGTATGAGTGCAGCGTGTGTGTGAGTGCAGCGTGTGTGTATGAGTGCAGCGTGTGTATGAGTGCAGCGTGTGTATGAGTGCAGCGTGTGTATGAGTGCAGCGTGTGTGTATATGAGTGCAGTGTGTGTGTATATGAGTGCAGTCTGTGTGTGTATATGAGTGCAGTGTGTGTGTGTATATGAGTGCAGTGTGTGTGTGTGTGTATATGAGTGCAGTGTGTGTGTGTGTATATGAGTGCAGTGTGTGTGTGTGTATATATGAGTGCAGTGTGTGTGTGTGTATATGAGTGCAAGGTGTGTGTGTGTATGAGTGGTATGTGTGCAGTGTGTGTGTATGTGTGCAGTGTGTGTGTATGTGTGCAGTGTGTGTGTATGTGTGCAGTGTGTGTGTATGAGTGCAGTGTGTGTGTGTATGAATGCAGTGTGTATGAATGCAGTGTGTGTGTGTGTATGAGTGCAGTGTGTGTATGAGTGCAGTGTGTGTATGAGTGCAGTGTGTGTGTGTATGTGTGCAGTGTGTGTGTGTGTGTGTGTATGTGTATGAGTGCAGTGTGTGTGTATGTGTGCGTGTTGCAGTGGTGGGGGGTGGGCAATTTTATTATTTTATTTATTATTATTTTTTATTATTTTAATATATTTTTTTCATTATTATTTCTTCTTCTTATTTTTTATTTAATTATTATTTTTATTTTCGTCCCCCCTCCCTGCTTGATACATGGCAGGGAGGGGGGCTCCTTCCCTGGTGGTCCAGCATTGGCAGTTCAGTGGGGGGGGAGAGGGGGCTGGCAGAGATCTTACTTACCCGTCCTGCAGCTCCTGTCAGCTCTCTCCTCCTCCGCGCCGTCCATTCAGCTCTTCTGTCAGCTCACACTGTAAGTCTCGCGAGAGCCGCAGCTCTCGCAAGATTTACACTGGGAGCTGACCGAGGTGCTGAACGGACGGCGCAGAGGAGAAGGGAGCTGACAGGAGCTGCAGGACGGGTAAGTAAGATCTCTGCCAGCCCCCTCTCCCTCAGTCTGTATTATGGCAATGCAAATTGCCATAATACAGACTATTGACTCGAGTATAAGCAGAGTTCCGGTTTTTCAGCACAAAAAATGTGCTGAAAAACTCGGCTTATACTCGAGTATATACGGTAATTCTTAGGATGAAAATATAATTTTGACTCTTTATACATCACTGGTAAGATCACATCATGAATATGCTGTGCAATTTTGGGCACCTGTTCTAAACAAGGATGTAATGGCACTAGAAATAGTGCCGAGGCGTGCTACAAAATTAAAAAAGGTATTAGAGCATTTTAGCAATGAAAGGTTAACAAATTTAAACCTCTTTAGTTTGGAAACAGGGAGTCCAAAAAGGGCTATACATAGGACACAAAGTCACACATTTAGACTGGAAGAAAGGAAATTTAGTCTAAGGCAAAGGAAAGTTTTTTTTACAGTAAGAACAATAATGGTGTAATTCTCTGCCTGACGAGGTGGTTTTATCAGAGTCAGTACAGATGTTTAAACAGCAATTGGATAACTACTTGCCAAAACATAATATACAAGGACATCATATTTAATTAGTGGGGTAACAGCTTCTTGCTAACTGCCATTCTGGGGTCATAAAGAAATGTTTGCCTAGTTTGTTGCAAAATTGGATGTACTTAAAACTGTATTGTATCTTTTTTGGATCAACAGGAAAAACAAATTTGAAAAAGGCTGAACTTGATGGATGCAGGTCTTTTATTTATGTAATATGACAGGATCCTTCAGCCATATACATGCATCTTGTTTGAAAATAAATCTGACAGTCTCCATAGATTTATCTGCTTCTGTGAAGGTAGTGAATCAGGCCCTGGGGAGATAGCGCAGCTAAGCGGACAAGGGCACATGTAGGAGTGTGGGGATAGAAGCGTGTCTTGGAAGTGTGTGTGGGTGGGGTAGGGCTATGTGAGCTAGTAGGGGGGAGGTCTTACCTCAGGGCCACTTGGGATTTGGGCCAGTAAACAGCTACCCGCCCGCCCAACCCATGTAGGTTTAGTTAGTCACAGCGAGTCGGGGGTTTGTCCTTGCCAATTAAGTTTGGTTATGTTTAAGGATGGAGTAAGTTCCTTATGTTTGCAGGTCTCAGCCTCCCCTGCTTTAAAGGTTTAACTTTAGGTTGCCTGAGGTCTCGTGCCCATCGAGAGTGGATAAGGTCGGCTGATGGCAGGCTTTGGAATGATATGTTTTTTTTATGATGGGGGGGGGGGGGGGTGAGAGGCAGTGGTGTTTAGGAACCACTGTAGGTTTATTGGCAAGGACAGTGGGGTCTCTGTATAGCACTGTATGTTGAGTTGTATATGTATATATGTTAATTTATGATTATTTATTTCTAACAATTTTGTTACAGAAAGAAGAGTTTAATATATGGAGTTATGGATGTGTTATACAGTAATTTATTTATGTTATAATAAATGCTGTGGCCTGTTCATCCATACTACGTTTTCTGTTGTTATTGGGGGGAATTGAATGGGGTTAATTATGTTTATGTTTCATCGTAATTCCCCACTACGTACATACAAGGGAAGTTCATGGATACAAACTGTATATATCCAAGAAAAGGCACACTCAGAGGATTTGAAGAATTAAAGATATGTGAATTTATTGATTGCATCAACAAATAATGTTTAACATTTCATTTTACTACAGGGACTATATCAAGACATTGGGCATGAGAAAACATCAAACAGATATTACCTACCCTAAACAAAAAAGAGAGTGACTGTAGGAAAGAATCTATGAATAGTTACATAATTACATAGCTGAAATGTGTCCATCAAGTTCAGCCTTTCTCACATCTATGTTTGCTTTTGATCCAAAAGAAGGCAAAAAAAAAAACACACCTTAAAATGCTTCTCAATTTTGCAAGAGACAATAAAAAAATCATTATCCACCCACAGAACGGCAGTCAGATCTATCCTTTAATCAACAAAAAAAATAATTTAATAAAATTTATATTAAATATTATGTTTTTCCAAGTATTTAGCAAACATTTGCTTAAAACACCTGTACAGACTCTGATAAAACCACATCTTCCACATCCCTACTGTTCTTTTCCTTGCTTTAGACTAAATCTCTTTTCTTCCAGTCAGGTCCCAAAAATGCACAGCATATTCAACATGTGGTCTTACCATTGATTTATAAAGAGGCAAAATTATATTTTTATATATATAATTAATGCTCCACTTATTTGTAAGTACAATTCCTTTCTTAATTTTCTTTCACGTTACAAAAAATACTACACTTTATATTTCTTAATTGTTTTATCTTTTCACTCTGTATACCAACTGTGAATGTTCTGAGGCGATACTCATTTTTTTCATTTTTTAACCTACGTGAATGTGATGCATGAGTGTAAACAAACCTTAGAACAAAACACCAGTGGGAATATTATTAATCCTCTAGGAAAGATGAATGATGTATTATAATACAGTACAAATAAAAATGCAAAAGAAGTACAAAAGTAGGACTGCTAAAAAATAAATAAAAGATTTAAAAAAATAAGTATACAATCTATAAGCCCATAAGAAGAAACTATCATATCAAATATTATTATATATAGCATGCTAAGTCTATCTATCTATATATCTCTGTCTGTCTGTCTGTCTGTCTGTCTGCCAGCCACAACATTAAAACCACTTTCAGATTAAATTAATAACATTGATTATATCATTACAATGTCAGCTGTCAAGTGGTGGAGTATAAGAGGGAAATAATAGTCAGACAGTTAGTTCTTGAATTTCATGTGCTGAAAAATGGGTAAGCAAAAATATCTGAGTAACTTTGACAAGGGCAAAATAGTAATGGCTAGAAGTTGCAGTGGTTAATACCTCACAAAAGTGGTGCAAGGTAGAGGAAAGCTACTGTAACTCAAATTGCTAAAAAACTTAATGTTGGCCATCAGTGGGGGAGCTAATGAAGAGATGCCCTGGTACAAGAAAGAAGAAAGACCCCCCTAGTGCCATAAGTTAGATCCCCATCTATCGTACAACTTGAACAATGCTATGCCAGCTGGGGATCTACCATTTGTCCATCCTTGCAGGGTTATGAGCAGTGTTGAATGTAAGCATATTTTGTATAAAGTATATGTGTGAATAGGGGTGTATTTGTATACACTGTTGACATTAGAATGCAGTGGTGTAGTCATGAGTAGTGTTTGCATTCGAATACAGTGGGCGTTTGTATTTAGTGTTGGGTTTTAAATTCAGGTGTGAGCTTGTGTGTAGTGTTGGTGTTTGAATGAAGGGGTGTTTTTAATTTTTTGGAGTTTGCATGCAAGGGTGTGTTTGTATGTAATATTTGTGTTAGATTGCAGGACTTTTTGCATGTTGTGTTGGTGTTTAATTGCTTAGATGTATGCACATGCACACATACACTGCCACATAGATACATTAAAACTTACACAGATATACATACACATTAACACAGAGATACACACACATAAAAAACACATATACATACAAATTAATAAACACAGTGACACATACACACACACACACACACACACACACACTGACAGAGATACACACACTGACACATGCACACACCTCAAAACATGCACATATTAACACATGTACACCCTGACACACAGATACATACACTGACACACCTTGACACATATACACACCTTGACACATACAAAGACTGACACACATTTTATATTTGCAACCACCCTCTTGTTAGCATACCAAAAGCACCTTCAATGGTGATGTGAGCATCAGATCTAAGCCATGGATCAATGGAACAAAGTCGCACGTGCCTGAAGAATCACAAATTCTTTAATATCGGGTGGATGGTCAGGTGCATGTCCATCGTTTACCTGAGGAACAGATGGCAGCCGTGTGAACTATAGGAAGAAGGCAGGTCAGCAGGTAGACAGAGGCAGTATTATGCTCTGGGTAATGTTCTGCTGGGAAACTTTGGGTCCTGGCATTCATGTGGATGTTACTTTGTCACATACCACCTACCTAGAGATTGTTGGTGGCATGTAACAAAGTAACATCCACATGGATGTGGCATCTTTCAGCAGGACAATGCACCCTGCCACACTGCAAAAACTTGTTCAGGTATTGCCTTGGCATCCAAATTGCCCAGATCTAAATTTGACTGAGCATCTGTTGGATGTGCTGGAACAACTATCCATGGAGGACCCTCCTCACAACTTGAAGGTTTTAAAGCATCTGATCCTAATGTTCAGAGATCTTGCGGAGTCCATGTCTTGACAAAACAGAGCTGCACCTAAACCATATTAGGCAGGTGGTATCTGTCAAAGAAGGGCTCAGGGGCTAATTTTTCTCAAGGTCCCATATTGTTTTCAGTACATCCCTGGGGGAGACCTGGCAAATATGAATGAGACATTTAAAAAAGGTTTTTGGTATCCATAGGTAAACAGGTCATGATCCTTGTACTAATGGGGGACTATACCTTGGGTAACAAAGTGATTTTACTGATTACAGTGACACATGGTAAAATCAATTGTTTCATGTAGGGACATGGATTCATCTGTTATTGGATGAGCTTTCTGTGGTTTAAGGTTGATATATGTGCATTGTACTGGAAAGTGTAGCTTTTCTACTATACGTTTTATGATCAAATATTGCTGATACTTTTGTTATTTTCTTTTCTTTATTTTTATTTTTTTGAATCATTGCTTATCTTCTTCTGTAATTTTGTTGAAAAGCAAATAAAACCTTTATTTGTAAAACAATAAAATAAAATGATGGATTAATAAAGGGCTGAATTAGACATAACCGCTATTTAAAGGTTGATTCACAAACTCCCTTCAATGCACTTTCTTAAAATCCGAGACCACGCATTTAAATATAGGCATTTTATCACACCCCAGTGCTAAAATTAGAAGAAACTAAAAAATGTCTTTACTTTAGACAATACTCAGAGTCTAAATATATGACACAATGCATAGTGAACATTCCACTGTCACAGCCATGCTAAAACTGCTTATGTCACTCTCACTAAAACAGGATTTGCAGAGAATTTACAAAAATAACCTGCAAATTATAGCCCAAAACTGCAGACCTGGCCAAATAGCTGATTTGGATCAGTTCAAATAAAATAGATATATCCCCAAACGAAACGTACATACAATTCTTTTTGTACGTTTTCTTTGGAGGTATTTGAAACCTTAGCCTGCAATAAAGTAGATCTAGTATCTGCTGCAAGCCCTCTCCTGCTTCAAAAAGTCTATGCCCAAGGTCGACCAGTGAGAGGCTTCTTACTGAGAAGTTTTGCTGACCAGCAGAGCCTATGCACTGCTGTTTAAACACAGACTTCTCGGTGAGATGTATTACAACTCAATGACAATTGTTTGCAAGGCAGGTAGGCAATCCCTTCCACTTGAGCTTAACGTAAACTACTCAGAAGAAACACCTTCCAGTGGTCTGATTCCTTTTTTAAAACTGGCACTGTCATAAGATGAAAGATAGTAGACACTCTTTACCCATATAACACTTCAGCAAGCTGTATTGTTTTATACGTTTGGAACGCATCTTTAACATTTTGTTGTGTTTATGGTCTACAAGCAAGGCCTTGGGGCAGCATACAGGAGAAGGGAAGCATGGCCAATAAAGAGATCAAAGATATCGCTCACGGGCCAGACCATTCTGCTGCTGTGAGGCCATATAAATAGAAAGACTGGAAAAGGTCTCCCTCTTGTGCCTCTGTATTATAGCATTGTCACGGGTTACAGTGACAATGCTCTGATACGTTCCCACAGAAGGTGTATGCCTCTCCCACCAGACCACCAGGGATCAGGATCCACCCCCATCATGGTCCATTGTAAGCATCAAAGAGGGGGGAATACGCTTTAGTTTAGTTTTCTTTTTTTATAAAAATGTTTTATTTTTCTTACCCTATTTCCCTACTACAACCCATGTTCCACTCTATAGCCACTATCCACCCACTACATCTACCACTATAAATACTATCTCCCCACTAAAGCCCCGATCCCCCACTACATATATTACCCCCCGCTACAGCCCTGTAACAAACCACCTCTTTTACAGGTAGGATTTTGTCACTGATCTTGCAGTAACTACAGCCTTCTAGGGTATACAAAGTCCAGGACACATTCAGCTCGGTTTTCCTTTTTTTATTAGATAGAAAAAAACATCTGCTTTAAATAAAAATAAACAAAACAAAATTCCTTGCTCTTACAAGACAGAAATCACTATCTGTAATTGGGTGGCTTTCCCACTTACCAATTTTCCAAAAAAACAAAATTGCTTTGCAATAAACACAATAGTTGTTCGTGTTTGTTCTTTCTTTCTCTTGGCCCACCCTGCTCTCCAAATGCTCCGCCCCAGGGACCCATACCGTGTTTTGTAGAGCCTCCGCAATGTATATTGCAAACTTTAACCTCTCTCTCTCCTAGGCATTTAACTAAAAATTCTCTGGCTGCTGTTTAACAAATCAGGCCTGATATATCTTCCATCAAGCACTATTTCACTTTTTCGCTCACAGCCCATATACCCCCACTGCAGCCACTATTTCTTTACTATAGCCACTATCCTTCACACTACAACCCATACAGTCCATATCCCCCACGAAAGCACTATCCACTCCACAAAATTGCCTGTCCTCCCACTACAACCATTATCCCCACCTACCCCATACTCACAACATTAGCCCCAATCCCCTACAATAGCACCTATTTCTCAACTACAGCCCCTATCCCTCCACTGTAGCCACTGTCACCCCCAGTAGAGTAACTATCACTCCACTACAGCCCCTATCCCACCACTATAGGCTCTATCCCCCATTACAGCCCCATATCCCACCACTATAGGCTCTATCCCCCATTACAGCCCCATATCCCACCACTATAGGCTCTATCCCCCATTACAGCCCCTATCTCATTACTATAACTCTATAGCCACTATCCACCCACTACATCTAACACTATAAATACAATCTCCCCACTATAGCCCCAATCCCCCACTACAGATATTACCCCCACTACAGCCCATATACCCCCACTGCAGCCACTATTTCTTTACACTACAACCCATACAGTCCATATCCCCCATGAAAGCACTATCCACTCCACAAAATTGCCTGTCCTCCCACTACAACAGGGGCGTATTAGCAGCGAGGCAAACAAGGCATTTGCCTTGGGCGGCATTTTTCAGGGGGCGGCAAAAAAAGCCGCCCCCAAATGCATTGTTAGCCTTGCGGCTAACAAGGCATGCTGGGCGGCCTGCGGGTTGCTGGGAAGTGCGGGTAGGTGGGTGGGCGGCGAGGGAGCACTTCCTCTGAGCGGTCTGCTCAGCTCCCTCGCGCGCCGCAGAGTGAGGCTGGGAGCCGGAATATGACGTCATATTCCGGCTCCGCCTCCCAGCATCACTCTGCGGTGCGCGAGGGAGCTGAGCAGACCGCTCAGAGGAAGTGGTCCCTCGCCGCCCGCCCACCTACCCGCACTGCCCAGCAGCCACTGGACCACCAGGGAGACAGATACCCCCCCCCCCCCAGCATTCCCAAAGGTAAGGAGGCTGGGGGGGATAATTTAAAAAAAAAAAAAATTATTAAATATGTGAGTGAGTGAGTGTGTTTGTATGTCTGTGTATGTCTGTTAGTGTGTGTGTGTATGTCTGTTAGTGTGTGTGTGTATGTCTGTGTGTGTGTGTGTATGTCTGTTAGTGTGTGTGTATGTCTGTAAGTGTGTGTGTATGTTAGTGTGTGTGTATGTCTGTTAGTGTGTCTGTGTGTGTCTGTTAGTGTGTGGGTCTGTGTGTATGTCAGTGTGTGTGTATGTTAGTGTGTGTGTATGTTAGTGTGTGTGTCTGTTAGTGTGTGTGTGTATGTCTGTTAGTGTGTGTATGTCTGTTAGTGTGTCTGTCTGTTAGTGTGTGTGTGTGTCTGTTAGTGTGTGTGTGTGTATGTTAGACTGTGTGTGTGTGTGTGTGTGTGTATCTGCTAGTGAGTGTGTGTGTGTCTGCTAGTGAGTGTGTGTGTGTCTGTTAGTGAGTGTGTGTGTGTCTGTTAGTGAGTGTGTGTTTCTGTTACCTAGTGTATGCGTATTTGTCAGTGAATGTGTGTGTGTGTATTTAGAAGGCGGGACGGGGGAAGGGTTGGGTGGGGGTGGCGTGGGCGGGAGGGGGGCGCCTGAGTTTTGTCCTGCCTAGGGCAGCACAAAACCAGGATACACCACTGCACTACAACCATTATCTCCCCCACCCCATACTCACAACATTAGCCCCTATCTCCCACAATAGCTCCCATTTCTCAACTACAGCCCCTATCCCTCCACTATAGCCACTGTCACCCCCAGTAGAGTACCTATCACTCCACTACAGCCCCTATCCCACCACTATAGGCTCTATCCCCCATTACAGCCCCTATCTCCCCATTACAGCTCCAAATGCAACATAAGAAGCAGCCCCCATAAACACAACTCCAAAAACAACATTCCCACACATAAAAAACACCACAAGCAGCCTCCACACACATACACATACACATATTCTCTTCCAGCCCATTCTGTCCCACTAATTATCTAACTACCCACCTAGTTACATCACCATTCATCATACCCCAAACTAGTTGTATCACTTTGTATATATATATATATATATATGTTAAAAGGCCTGAACTTGTGGAGGCCTGAATTTGTGGGAGGAGTAAGTCCCCTACTTAAACTCCCAGCCCCTACTCACCTCTGCCTTTCAGCTGATTGTTTTGTCCCCATAGCAACCAGCACTTCCTGTCCAGCTTCCCTCCAGAATTTTTTCCTGTTTCCAGCAGTCAGATGTCCTGACCAGTCCTCCGTCCGTTTGAGGCCTTCCACTCGGTTCCCGGTCAAGGTACCCGGTTTCCGGTCACGAGACCGGCACGTTCACGTAAGTTAGGCGTAGGAAATAGCGCCCCGCTATTTCCCGCCGTTCGGGCCTAAAAACGTAGGGGTAGGCTCCCTCTATCATATTCGTACAAATACACGCTTTTTTAACCGATTTCAGTGTTCACGCCAAAACAGACGAACGCTCGGCACTTTATCACTGCTTTTACATATTCGTACGGAAACTACCGAATCTATTATTATTTATATACACAGTAATATTATTACGGGCATTCTCTTATTTCCATTTGGTCACCCAGGACCAATCTATTTCGTACGATTAAAACACAAAAACACCTTGCTCTAAATCCATATTCGGCTAGTTCTTATTCAAATAGGTTACAGTATGCACTAAGTTCTATTTCACGAATTCTACTTTTCTTTACGTACATTCCCTGTTCGGTCATATTGCTACTGATACCTTTTTTGTCAGTTTGGGGATATAATTAGCTTGTTTAAAAATCTGCCTTGTGATTTTCTTTCTATGTTAACCAGTTAATTTGTTTTACTACTTTTTAAAATATCCACGTCTATCATAAACGTACGGTTTCTATACACTGTGGCAGGATGGCCAGGCTCGTCACAAACTTCAAATGCAACAGTCAGGATAAAATAGTACTGCAGTTTATTGTCACTTTCCACAATATATACAAGGTTGTGCTCTCCCACAAAATAAAACAAAAAGAAAATAAATCCTACTCCAACTTGGAGACTTACTAAACAACAGTGTTACTAACTATCCAACTGGCCAGCTAATCTAGTTCCCAGTTTTAAACAAAATGAAATACAGCACTTTAAGCAGGTTTCACACAGTACCTTTGTCTCAGGCTTAACTGCCTCCTCTCTCCCAGCTGTTAGACTCTCTGATATCTTCAGAGGCTAACCTTTTAAAACCCTAGTGCTGGTTAATTACATTCACCTGGTATATAACATTCAAGGGGTGACTCCCACCAATTAACCCCATCATGCTGGGAATAGAGCACTCCAATCTATTACTAACATAGAAAGCCTCTATGACCTTGCCACAACACATATTTACCTATTAAACACTTCATTTTGTCACATATACTAATAAATACTGTTTATAAACACAATATCCGGCACATAAACGTCTGTACTATTCATTTTCCATATAATCACGCTGTCACATATTTTTGGCTTTACAGACTGCATCGGTTTCTCGCTTTTTCTGCGCTAAAGTTGTTTATTTCAAGGTCTTTTATTGCAGGAACAGGTATTGTATTTTATCACTTTGCATTATAAAGCCATAGGCCTAAAATGTTTACATATTGGGTTTTATTACTTACCTCCACACCTGTCGTTAACTATGGAATTTTTCTTCGGTTAACCCTTAGCTCCAGTATTATTCTAGGCTTCCCCCGGTTCTACACAGTTAAACCGTTTCGCATAACGTAATTTCTTTATGTCAAACCAAGGTATAGTTCACAACTCGTTTGTTACTACACCTCATATAAAACCTATCACGGTCTCAAGTTCATTACTACTTTTCCACAGGCTTACGCCCACGGTACGTTAATTCTTTACTATTATTTCTACTCAGACATACGGTCATACAGCCATCAGGCTCCGGAAAACACCAAAACCTGACCCGGTACTCAGCCATACCTTCAGGTACTTACGTCTATACCCAAATACGTCCAATCGTCACCCCAAGGCCTCATCCAGCCTTCTCACAAATATCTATTTCAGCCCAGTCACACACTTAAACCTTCCAGATCCCTCAATGCAGGATCTCACGTTGCGCCCCTAACAAACAACCTACTCCCAATTCAAATCATACGCCACCACGATACGCATAAATACGTCAACATCTCTCTTAAAGCCTCAGGACTCTTCCTCAAGGACCGCATAAGACGAGACTTACCACACTTATTACCACCAGAAGGTTCCAGATACCATTCGCAAGAAGTCAAGGTTAGTATCTACACAACATTCCAGTCCTCTCACCTTATCCTTAAATATACAATCGAACTGGCTACAGGGTCTATGCTAATGCCTTAGCGCACCCTATCAGAAAACTCGTCCCAGCGAGGCCTTCCATCCCCCCCACCTCAACACGGAGGTACGGCCCCACGCCCAAATCATAGTTACAAGCCTCGCATGCCCTACTACAGGGCGCTAGTCAGGGCCTCACCTGTCACGGCCACACGTTTTGATTTCTCTCTACTGTCACCGAGAGGCCAACATCCCGCCACCACGTCTGTGGCAACTACGTCATAAGCCAAATCATAGGTAGAGCCTCTCACCGCCACTTGGCATTAGCAGGGCCTCACCTATCCAAACATTCAACAGTTAAGTTTTTCGCTTTGGCATCTAGCATTACAGTCCAGTTCTTCCATATACACCACCCCACATACCCCGCCTACTTACCTTACACCCCTTCTAATATATCTTTCACATAATCATTCCTTTTAGAATGTCCCAAGAACCTATTCCAACCAAAGAATTGACAGAAGAAACTCCATTCACGCCTACCAGACCCGGGTCTCCAGGCGAATCACTCACTCTTTCAACACCCACGTCCTTGAGAGCATGGACTAGTCCCAAAATTACGGCCGAGCTTAGGCTCAGGGGAATCCCCTTTCCGGCCACAGCTAGGAAGGCTGAACTTTATAGGCTACTTACTCACCAAGCCCCCGAGCCCAGGCCAGGGACTAGCTCTCAAGGACAACCACCAAGCAACAGCACGGCCACCCAGGATACCCTGGCAGAGATCTTGGCCAATCTACAGACCCTCAATAGCAGGCTATCTAAGGTGGAAAGCGCCATCTCCTCCCCAGGTACTACCACGGTAGTCCCAGTCGCTTTCACGGCTGTACCTACTATACCAACATGCCCTCCTATACTCCCCCCTCCAGCACCGGGCACAGCCATTACACCATTTGAGTCACCAGCACACTCCGTCCCTGACTCTATCAGGAAAGATATCCTAGACGGGAAGGATGTGTGTCTGGTGTCCTTGCTCATAGCCTCACAGGATGTACTTGAGAACAAGGCATTCAATTATGGTGATATCTCTGTGGTGCTCAAGACAAGGGATCCCAGGCTTAATCATCTGGTGGATTATCTCACCACAGGGTTCACTAAAGGGTTTCTCACGGGTATTGTAGCCATTCCCCCAGGTACACTAGAATGCCCTAATCTCCAGTCAGCACGTTTAGACCCAGTCTCCATAGACACTCTCATTGCCTCTGAAATCACCAACGGTTTCATGATCGGCCCCTTCACCTCTTCACCATTCTCCTCCTGGCACACTAACCCCATTGGTATTGCTATTCACAAATATTCTAATAAAAAAAAAAAGTCTAATTATTGATTTATCGGCACCGCACTCCTCTTTTGTTCCAAGCATAAACGCACTCATTCCAGCAGACAAATTCTCACTTCAGTACGTAACCATCGACGACACCATACAGTCCATCATATCATCTGGTAATCGACCCTGGCTTAGCAAAACGGACATCACAAACGCGTTTAAATTACTACCCATGCACCCCTCACTCTGGCACTTACACGGTGTTAAATGGCGAGGGAAATATTACTTCTCTACACGACTCACTTTCGGTTCTCGAAGCAGCCCCAAACTGTTCGACATTTTCGCAGAGTCACTATGCTGGCTGCTTCTGAACGTCACCAGGTGTCACTCCGTTATCCACTACCTCGACGACTTTTTACTAATAGAGCCAGGGTCACCTTCACCCACAGCAATCAGAAGCACTACTGCACTATTTTCCACACTTGGAGTCCCTTTGTCCACAGCCAAAACTATAGGCCCCACAACTAAATTGACCTTTCTGGGGATAGAACTGGACTCGGTTAACCTCAGAGCTAGCCTCCCCCACGACAAACTGTCACGTTTGAGAGGGGAGATGACTTGTTCCTGCGGAATGATGTTTGCACTAGAAAAGAACTTCAGTCCCTTCTCGGATCCCTGAACTTTGCGATGTGCATCATTCCGTAGGGAAGGTCTTTCATATCCAGACTCCTTTGCCTGCTGCACGGAGTTCCGGACTCTGGCACAGTTTCTTTGGACCCCCACGCCAAGGCTGACTTGGCTATGTGGGGGAAGTTTTTGAAGGACTGGAATGGAATCTCCATGTTTATTCCCCCTCTCTCCACCTCTTCACCCATCATCCACACAGACGCAGCAGCCAATACCGGTTTTGCAGCCATTTTTGGGAACCACTGGTTCAGGGGCCATTGGCCCACTGATACGGATGCCTTGCCAGGATTCAGAGAGACCTCAGCACTATTTGAAATTTATCCCATTGTGGCGGCCGCACACACCTGGGGTCATCTCTGGTCTGGCAAGGCAGTCAAATGCTACTCTGATAACTCGTCAGCTTGCGAAATCGTGAACAAAGGGCGATCATCTTCCCTGACCATCATGCGGCTGATTCGCAAGCTGACCTGGTTGGCAGCATCCGGCCAGTTTCACTTAGTTTGTTTTCGCATCCCAGGTATTCACAACACGGCCGCTGACGCTCTTTCTCGTTCTCAATTTCAGGCATTTTCTCAGGCACTCCCAACGGCTCACCTACAACCATCCAGGACACCACGGTTCCACGATCTAATCCTGGATTAAGCACACTCTTGAACCACGCTAGAGCACTCACTCACCAAGCATTATCACCAAACACGGCTATCACTTACAATAGGGCTCTTAATATATTTAATAAATTCACAGCAGAGTTCGGTTTACAAGGTGACTTCTCTATTCAAACCATGGTGGCTTTTGCCTCTTTTTTCCACCTACACCTTAAACTATCTCACAACACCATTAAACTATATCTCACGGGGGTCCAGCACCACAGCCTCACCTTTTTTTCCTAACACACCTTTCCTGTCTTCATACCCCGTCAAAAAGGTTTTGAAAGGAATATCAAAGGTTTCACCTCCACTCTCTACCATTAGATTACCTATAGATGGGCCTATCTTCAGGTCACTTAGCAATCTCCTTGACACAGCCCCATTCGACATCGGCACAAATACGGTGATCAAATCTGCTTTATATCTCGCTTTCTACGGTTTTCTCAGACCTAGAGAGTTCACCGTCATTTTTCAAGGAGATACGAAGCTAAGACTTAAAATATCACACCTCACTAAAATAGAGGATCACTACCAACTTTCGATCCCTACAACTAAAACCAACCGGTCACTACACCCTACTATAATTCCTCTCTTCCCTACTGATAATGCCTGGTGTCCGGTAAAAGTACTAGACCACCTACTGGACTCTCCGCTCTTAACACTACAAGGGCACCCGTTAACCACAGCAAAATTGATGGTTCATATCAGAATTCTGTTATCTAAGCTCGGACACAACCCGATTGCATTCTCTAGGCACTCCTTCCGTATAAGAGCCGCCTCTGCAGCCTCTAGCACTAACACACCGGTCCATATCATCAAGAGACTGGGGCGGTGGAAATCCTCCATATATACTGCATATATTCCACAGCCGGAGAAAGAGCTTCGCCAAGCTTTCAGCAACTTGGTTTTGTAAAAAATGCAATTAAGTGTGTATTTCTCGAATTTATCTTTTTGCCCTCTTTTATTTACAGGCCCACTCGTACGTTGGTTTCGGCACACCACAACCAACTTTGCTCACAGTTACTATCCATTACGTATTTAAATTCCGAGCACAAGTTAAAAGGCCTGAACTTGTGGAGGCCTGAATTTGTGGGAGGAGTAAGTCCCCTACTTAAACTCCCAGCCCCTACTCACCTCTGCCTTTCAGCTGATTGTTCCCACCCACCTACACCCTGTTATAATTACATTCTCCTTGGTGGGCCCTCTTTTATTTACAGGCCCACTCGTACGTTGGTTTCGGCACACCACAACCAACTTTGCTCACAGTTACTATCCATTACGTATTTAAATTCCGAGCACAAATATATATATATATATATATATATATATATATATATATATATATATATATATATATATATATATATATTGGTTTTGCATTAAGGAAACTGGCCTTGGTACAGCAAGAAGGGTAAATACAGCCCTGAAGATCTAAGAAAATCAAAGTGTCAAGGCACATACCGGTAATTATTAGGGATTGGTGCTGCATGTATATAAATCCTAAGTCTACCTCAAAAATAAAACAAAAAGAGTAAAAAGTAAAATATAAAGAATGAGATGTATTAATAGACTTGGAGATTTGTTTAGTAATGAACAGGAATTTGTTCGAATTTAAGCAAATCAGGCGATCATTTAAATTCCTGAACTTTCAAGCTGAAATTTAGTTGACTCACAAAGCAAACAAAATGTGCAATGGACAAGCATGTTTGTTTTGATTAGTTCTTCTAGATTTTTCCTGTGGTGCCAAAAAGGGGTTTATTGATGGGAAAATGATAATTGATCTCTTGGGGCAGTCACTGCAGTCACTGCAGTCACTACAACACACACACACACACACACACACACACACACACACACACACACTTTACTGCTTCTCCTATTTATCCCTCTATTGGTTACTTTTTCTCACTTGATTTGTGAACCAAATGGTGGGAAAATAAATATGTATTTATATTATGTATATATTTTGCAGTGGTCATGCTCTTTTTATGTTTGTCTATTTCATTTTCATGAATCATTTTTTTTTTTTCGTTAATGAAATTCGACCAAGCAGTCATATGGACAAAATTTGGCCTCTCCAAAAATATTTTTAAAATTTTTGACAGAAGTATATTGGTCGAAACAAAATTTTCCGCCATGCAGAAGTCCATTTATTAAAGGGACACTATAGTCACCAGAACAACTACAGCTCATTGTATTGGTTCTGGTGAGTACAATCATTCCCTTCAAGCTTTTTGCAGTAAATAGGGTCTTTTCAGAGAAAATGCAGTGTTTAAATTACAGCCTAGTGATAACTCCACTGGCCACTCCTCAGATGGCTACTAGAGGTGCTTCCTCGGTTTCAGTGTACCATATGTGACTCATCGTACCTCTGTACTGTTCACACCTCCAGCATTGTGCCGGGGATAGTGGGTAAATTTTGTTTAGTTTATCTGGTGTGAGGTACCATCTGTAAATCTGCTTTTTTGTGGGCTTCCACATGGGAGTAGCAAGACGTTATACCCTTCAGCGCTGAGAGGGACCGCAACCACTGATCTTTTGTAATGAGTATTGTATGTTCCCTATTCCATTGGACCAGAAAGGAAAAGTCTGGGGAGGTGGTGTTCTGCCTCAAGGCTGCATAACTGAGGGATAAGGAATGAGCTTTGACTGGGGCTTTGTGACATCTGTCATACAGTGTCAGTAACTCTTTGTTGTAGGTAGCGTGTGTTGTGGGGTATTTATTACCCGGCCTTTGCTCTTTAATTGAACATATGGAAAGATAAATGATGGTGGCAAACCGTATGTGGCTCGTAATTCTGGGAAGGGTATGATATCCCCTCGTAAACAGGGATCATTAATATGGGTAATTCCTAAAGCTGTCCATTTTGCTAGAGATAGCCATGGCGATATAGAATGGAGCGCCTCTAAGGGTGCCCATTTTAGGAATTTGTCATTATTCGCTTGCGGGCGAAGCAGATGATCCCAAACCTGTATGGTGGCCCTTGTAAGAGGTAATAGTGTGTAGGATTTGTTTCGTAAGTGTTTAGGTGTCCACATATAATTTATAGCCGAGCTTCGTGTGCAATATTCATCCTCCATGTCAACCCATTGCAGCGTCTTTGGTGGAGCATATAATTTAATAGCTGTTTCTATAATCGCTGCTTTATGGTAATTTAGAACATAAGGGGAAGCCCAAACCTCCCGAGTCAACCGGGGTTTGCAGCAGGAAAAGGGGTATGCAGGTTTTTTAGTTTTCCCACACAAAAACCGATAGTAATTTCTGAATCTATTTACTCAGTGAGAGGTAGTGGCAACATCCTAAAAATATATAACAATTTCGGAAGTACCATCATCTTTGTTACGGTTACCCTGAGAGTTGGACCGCTTAGTAGTCTGGATTCCTATTGCTGAAGAGGAGAGGAGCCGCTTTTCATAATATTCCATACGAGTCCTGTAAATGTAGAATAATCCCACTAGCTATAGCACAGCTAGGATACCCTTTTGCCCACAAAACGAGTCAAGGCTGCGATTTGAGGGTCAAACAAGAACTGAGGACTGGGGTGCCCAGCCTGCTTTTTATTGTGGTTACATACAAAAGGGACACTCCCAAGGGGAGGCATAAAATAACCACTCACATATTGGGTGCAACCCACATGTCCCTTCCCCTCAAATAAACAGTTAAGACAATTATGTTACACACATTTCCACCCACATTCTGGATGTACCCCAAAACCAGGGGGTACACCTTTAAATCCTGCACCGCTGGATAGACCTCGTTCAGGGGAGCAACATATCCGAAAACTGGCCCGTTCGGATGAACGGTTCGGGAGTTAGGAGTTTCCAAAGTTTGGACCGACCGCACAGACTTTCTAGCCGAAAATAGTTCCATATGTTTAGGCCTTGCGGTCGGTCTCTGTTCGTGCGGTAAAACTCCATGAACCCCTTGCCATCCATAGTTATCCCGGGGGTCGTTGTATTCCCCCTGCGAAGGGTAATTGTCCTACCGAACGGTGGACCGTTCGGTAGGTCCAGCACGAAGTTATGCTATCCTGGAGGTCTCAGCGGTGTTCGCCTGTTTGCGTCTCCGTTTTTAGTTCCAGATGGTTGTGGGCAAACACCGCTGGTCGTACGTAAGATGGCCGCGAACACGTGCAAAGTCCCGAAATGGCGGCCACCTATACGTTTACACAAAGGATTCGTGCTGAACCATACGAACGGCTGTAAACAAGTCAGAAAGGTGCAAATAACACCAAAAGGCACATAGTAAAATACGGCTTTCGTAACAATCTTGACAGTATTTATCCTGCCTAACAATGCAATCTGTACATCTTTCCATTTATATAAGAGTTGCTTACACATTTGAGGAAGTGTGGATATATTATGCATGGCTATTCCCCTAGGAGTAGTTGCAATTTTGACCCCTAGGTATGTGATGTGAGAATGCCTCCAGTTAAAGGAGAAGTGGTCCTTTAGTGTATTTACGGTTGCAGTCGGTAGCCGTATTTGGAGCGGTTGGGTCTTAGTTTGATTTAGTTTGTAGTACGATATCTGACCAAAGTCATGCAGAATGTGCATAAGATGTGGTAGGGACTGCGCGGGTTGAGTCAGGGATATAAAAACATTGTCTGCGAACATAGCTAATTTATATTCTGTGTGCCTTATCGGTACACCTGTGATGTCTGTGTAGTTGCGGATTGTATAAGCTAGTGGTTCAAGGGATAACACAAACAACAGGGGGGACAATAGGCACCCCTGTCGTGTGCCATTTGTGATCTTAAAGGGGCTCGACAAGAAGCCTCCACTGGTGACCTTGGCAGCTGGGCTGGAGTACAGAGCTAGCACACCTGTCATGAATGTTGCAGGAATGCTGAATATTGTAAGAACGTGTTCCATGTACCTCCAATTCAATCTGCTGAAGGCCTTCTCCGCGTCTAGGGCTGAGAGAAGACCCTCCATTTTGTGTGTTTTCATATGGGCCAGTATGTTGAGTATTTTCCTAGTGTTGTCTGACCCCTGTCTTTGTTTGATGAAACCTGATTGGTCATTATGTATTATGCGGGTGAGGATGTCTTTTAATCGTTCGGCCAGAACTTTAGCACATATTTTCGTGTCGCTATTGAGGAGAGAGATTGGTCGGAAGTTCTGACAAATATTTGCCGGTTTTCCGGGCTTGGGTAGCATTGAAATATGTGCGAGTAGCATGTCAGGTGGCATAGACCCATTTGTAAAGCAGTGACTTAAGAGGTCCGTTAGGTGAGGTGTCAGTAGGTCGGAGAATGTCTGATAGTATACGTTGGTAAAACCGTCTGGCCCTGGGGATTTGTGTGCGGGCATTTTAGCTATGATGCGTTGAAGTTCTGTGCTAGTGATAGGGTGAGTAAGAGTCTCTATTTCTGCGTCCGTGAGTTTGGGTAGGTCAACCTTGGCTAAGAAGTGTTGTATCTGATTCTCGGTAGGGACGTAGGTAGATTCTTGCTTCTCTAAGTTGTAAAGTAAGCAATAATACATTGCGAATTCTGTGTGTTTCTTGATAGAAAGCTACGTGAACTTTCATTTTCTTAGCTTCGGCTAGAGCTTATCTCATTTTATGTGGTGAATTGGGCCCTTTGGCATTGAGTGAAAAGATTGTTAAAGTCATCTATTTGGTGTAATGATGTTGTCCCTAACTCTTTTAGGTGTATACCGCTCCAACCAGAGGCCATTAGTTTGCACATATAAGTAATTTAGTGTCTGATGTGCAGTAAGGATCGAGGGGCATTGTCTTGTCCCTTTCTTTGAATCTACCTGACCAGTTAGACAGTTTTCCTGTGGACACCGGGGAGGGTAGTGAGGAGGGAGGAGGGGTGTAGGGGTAGATAGCCAAGTGGCAACTATGTACAACATGGAGTACAGACATTTTCCGTCTGTCACTGAAAAGTGATCTTGTGGCTCTATGGAGCCAAAGTGGGGGAGGGTGTTTGTGAGGCTTTAAAACTGCCAAATACCCTTGTGATATCAAATGTTGTCAGAGGCATTCTGGGGTCTAGAATGATAGTCTGCCTGACTATGTTTGGTTCTGCATGTACGTGTAGCATTCCTGTCTGGTAATTTGACATTAAACCAAAATTATCAACTCATAACAGAACATCAAATACATTTAGGTATATATGCTCACGTATCTCTATAACTGTGAACCAGGTCCATATCAGAGAACGGCAACCAATATTTAACGCATGTTCTGTCACTTATGTTTGGACATAGATATCCAGTCTTTGGACACTTTTGTAGGTGACTTGTAGTGTTTGTCAAGCGGGTCTACCTTCTCCTAGGGAGCATTGGGTAGGTTCCAGTCCTTCATTAATTTGACTCCTTCTCTGGCGGTGTGAATTTGGTGCTCCACTCCGTTCCTCTTGACAATGATCCGTGTGGGGTAGCCCCATTTGAATGGGATGTCAGCTTCCCTTAAAGTCTTGGTAATTGGTGCCATATCTCTGCGTTTAGTCAGTGTTGCTGCCGACAAATCTGTGAAGAGTTGTATGCCAGCATATTCTCTGGGGATGTTATCTGTGTTCCTTGCCCCTCTCATGATGCTTTCCTTTGATGTAAAATAGTGTACTCTAGTGAGTACGTCCCTTGGCGTGGAGGCAGCAATAAACCTTGGCCTGGGTAGCCTGTGAATACAATCCAGGTGTAGATCTGCCTCTGTGAGACCGGGGCATAGTGTTTTGAACATATTTATAGTGAAGTCCTGCAACTCCGGTAGTTTGATATCCTCTGGGATGCCACGCAGGTGTATGTTGTTTCTTCTGTCGCGGTCTTCATGATCCACCATTTTTGTAGTCAGTACATCAAGTTTAGCCCCAAAGGATTCATAGGCCTCTGCTAGGTTGTTATGGGCCTCTATTATTTCCTCTGTTTTATCTTCCAATAGTGTTGCGCATTCCACTATGGCTTTGAAATCAGCCCTTACATCACAGGCAAGCTTGCTGAATTCCGTTAGCAGATTGTGTTGCAGCTCCTGCAGCATTCTGTGTAGTGAAGACTCAGTAGCTGGCGCAGCATTCCCCAGTGAGATGGAGGTGCTGTTGCTTCTATCGGAGCATGCTGATGGCGATGTGGGGCCTCCGCTGCCATCTTGGGCCCGGTTTCTGGGCGGTGTGAGAGCTTTGATTTGTAGCTCCATCGGGCGTATTTCTACCTTCTTTGCCGTCCGTAAGGACATGGTCGGCTTATGCAGCTTGTCATTCTGTGTTAGTGCTGGATGAGGCTGTTAATGCTCGTTTACTTGCGGTTTTGAGAGTCACCCTCGTCAGAGCTGGGAGCTTACGCGTCCATGTTTGCCTGCTGCCAGGCCACGCCCCAAACCCAGTGTGATTTTTAGAGGAGCTCCTAATTTTAGAACCATTCTTACCAAAAACTATACAAAAGATCCTACTACCACTAGTTCATCGTTTGTAGCTTTTTTTTTTAAATGTAAGAGATGCGTAGTTTCGAGAACCACAGACCCACAAATCAAGTAAAAAAAACATGCACTTTACTTCTACCAATACTAACACATCATATCCCATAAAAGATCTAATATGCTGTAACACAAAAAATGTCATACTTACTGGCAGTGGCGTACATACTGCGGTCGCAGGGGTCGCAGCTGCGACCGGGCCCGTCACTCCAGGGGGCCCAGCCGCCCTGCGGACCCCTGCAACCGGGTACCAGCTGCCACCATCTTTTGCGGCCCGGGACCGCGTGTTAAGGGGTCCATCGGGTGGCCCATGCTGTCATGGGTCACCCGATGGAGACAGATTGTCAGGGGGCCCGGTCAGCGCTTGGAACTTTAACAGCGCGACCGGGCCCTCTGTGATGATGTCAGACAGAGCTGTGAGGAAGTGACTGCACGTCACTCCTCCCAGCTGACAGAGCCGCACAGGAGGAAGGAGGAGGGAGTCAGAGTGGGAACTCTGACTCCTATCAGGCTGAGCCCACACTGGACTGGAAGTTACCCTTCTGCAAAAGATAGGAAACAGGAGGGTGACTTAAACATTTTGTGTGTCTGTATATATGTGTATGTATGTGTCTGTGTGTGTCTGTATGTGTCTGTCTTTATGTGTCTGTATATATGTGTCTGTATATATGTGTCTGTATATATGTGTCTATGTGTGTGTCTCTGTATCATGCAGACACATACATACATACAGAGACACATACAGACACACACACACACACAGACAGACATGCATAGAGATGCACACACACACACACACACACACAGACTGTATGTGTGTGTGTCTCTGTATATATCTGTGTGGGTCTGTCTGTATGTATGTTTCTGTGTGTGTCTGTATGTGTGTGTGTCTGTATATGTATGTGTCTGTCGGGGGGTGTATGTGTCTGTCTGTCTGTATATGTCTGTGTGTGTGTGTATGTGTACGTGCCTCTATGTATGTCTGTGTCTGTATGTATCTGCACGGATCAGGGGGGCCCACAGATCAGTTTCACACCGGGGACCCATGTATTGTGTGTATGCCACTGCTTACTGGTATGTACTTTCAGTATTTAGGAAGGACCACTAGATGCCTAAAAATTAGACTGGTAGAGCACTGTCGGAACATCCTCAAAGGTTACCCTAACCACTCAGTAGCAAAACACTTGATCAAACATGATAAAAAAAAAACATTTAAAATGTATTGAAATTCAAAAATGTAAAATATCGTGGAGGGGAGGTGAACTAAAAAAACATTTGGGTCAGAAATAAATGTATTGGGTGTTCCTGTTAAAAACGCTTGCCCCTGAAGGTTTAAACGTTGATTTTGATCATTTTAACTTTATATAAATTTGCATATTCTGTTTTGTTTATAATGTGATGCAAGTATTCTAATGTTATTTTATTTTATCATATTTTATCATATTTTAAAATGTATTCTAAAAAAACCCTGGTCTGAGTAACCATATTTGCACTTGCTACTTGTCACATATATGTTTTATTCATTAATTCCGTCCTTCCACTTTTTTCTTTCATTGCCCTCCGTAATATGGCTGACACATGTTTTATTGTCCTCCCTAATTTGGCTGAAACATGTTCTATAATAAAATTATAATTTTTTGGGACCATGATGTCATTTTGGCGCTAAAATCAAGTAATCTGAGGCCTATATAAAGCCAGTGTTTTCAGGTACATGACATGTACCTGAAACGCGTTGTGGTATTGTAATTGCTGCATTTTATTAAAGGTATTTTGACCACTTTCAACTTGTGAGTCAGCCATTTTACTCTTTTTTATTTATTTTTACCTGACACCAGGTGTTTTTATTCCCAGTGAGAATTTTTTATGTCCCAGTGAGAATTTTACTCCAAAGAATCCTTAGTGTGGATTATACCACTCAAGATTTATCCATTGAGCAATCTGCCTGCTCAATAAAATGTGAGTAACCACTTGGTATTTTATTAGTTTACCTCTGGCTTTTATACAATAAGCACTATTATTGTTTCTTTTATATTTCATATGGTCCTTATACCAACAAGATATCCATCTACTGCAAAAATTCACGCATCCCATAAGTGGGGATTTATACCACTCTATGCCATCCACACTAGAGCTAGTCTTATTGCTCTGAAAAACATTAGTAGGACCATATAGACCTCTTTTTTCATACAGATCTCACGAATATCCCATACCTTAATGAGAAATACTACCCCTGACAAGATTGCGATTGACTTCTTTTTTTTTTTTTTTTAAATTCTTTATTTATTTCAAATTTTTCAAGTTCGGTAAAATGCAGGGAGGGTTACAGAAAAGAAGGGGGGTAACAAAAAATTGCATACAAATATTTTCATCATCACGGTGGGGTACAGGTGGTGTTTATTGTGATAGGGTTTCGTATAGTTTAGGGTTCGTGTATGAATCTACACCAAGAGGGGTACAGGAGTGTGTGCGCTGCTAATTGCCCTGGTGTAGGTGATCTGGTATAGTGTTTTTTTCAGGTTGGGCGTACAGGGTCTAGTGTTGTGAGCGTTATCGTAGACGCGCACGGTCATTGCCCTTAGGGCCTTTTGCTGTGTCGTTCTTTTGTGGTGTGTATCCGAGGGGAGGATTAGGTGAGGGAGAACTTGGGGTAAGTGTGTAACTTGGGGTGTGAGGTCTGTGCATAGTGCCATGTTGAGGGGTGTGTGGGTGTGGTGGGTTGTATGGTGGTGAGCTTTTACATTGTGGAGGAGCATTAGCTCTTTACAAGGATGATGCCTCGTAGGTCCATGTTGTGGGGTTTGTAGGGGTCTGATGCCATGGGGGGTGGGCAGTGGGATTTCCAGGGTATGCGAATGGTGTTCCTTAAGGCGTGTTGGCCGCGGAGTTCCTTCGTAATTGGTTGGCGTGCTTGTCTGTGTGTCTTTACTAGGCGCGGGCCCTTCCACCCCCAATTGGGGGTCTGGTGGAAGGGCCGGTGCTCAGAGGTTTGGGTTCATGGGGCCATTCTGTTAGCGATATAAGGGGGATTTTCCTTTCTATCCTAATTCATATGTTCGGAGCATATTTGTAGGGGGGGAGGGCTGGTTGTGGGGGTGGGTAGAGGAGAGGATGCGGGGAGGGTACTGTGGAGGTGTAGGGGGAGGGGGGTCCAGGTGGGCAAGGGCAGTAGCGGGCCTAGTGGGTTCAGGGTGCTAGTATGGTCCCGATGAGCCACGGGTCCCATATCTTGTGGTAGGATCTTGTGGTGTCGTGGGCGAGGGCGGAAAGCTTATCCATTTCCATCGCGTCTGTAATTTTTTTCAGTACCTCCGGCATGGATGGGTGCGTGTTACTACCCCAGTGTTGGGCTATGGTTCTCCGGGTGGCCAGGGCAACTCTCGCCGTCAGTTTGTTTTGGGCTCTGGTGAGTGAGTCGTGGGGTTTTGACAGGAGCCATATCCAGGGGTCAAGTGGAAGGTTGCTGTGTAGTATTCTGTTGACTGTGTGGGCTATGTCGTGCCATAGTTGGGCTATTGGTGGGCATTGCCACCACAGGTGTATGTATGTGCCCTGTGCGCCACAGCCTTTCCAGCACTGGTCAGAGATGGCAGCGTGCATTTGCTTCAATCGTAGGGGGGTGAGGTACCAGCGGAACATGGTTTTGTACGCTTGTTCTTTGTGTGTTACGCATATGGAGACGGCCGCAGTGGCTTCCCATATGCTCTGCCAGTCGGATGGGTCCCCGGGAGGGCCTATGTCCCTTTCCCAGGCTGTGGTGTACGTTAGTGCGTTGGGGGTGTTGGTGAGGTGTAAGATCCCATAGATAGTGGAGATTTGTCCCCTTTGTATTGGTGTGGTCATGCACATCTTTTCAAACAGTGTATGTTTGGTGGTGGCTGTGGCTTGGTTAGTTGGGTGGGATAGGAAGCTCCGGATTTGTAGGAAGCGGAAGTGGTCGAAGGTGGTGAATGGGGTGGTGTTTGGGAGGTGTGTGAAGGGTAGGAGGGTTTGTCCTTGAAAATAGTGATAGAATCGGGTTAGGTTGTTGTCCTCGTATCTTGCAAAGTGTTGAGGGGTCATCCCGGGGAGGAAACTTTTGTTGCGGAGGATTGGTGTTAATGGGGAGGGGGTGTTGATTAGGGCGTGTTTTCTGGTTATTCTGTCCCAGAGTTGGATTGAGTGGGTGATTGCTGGTGTTGTGGGGGGGAGGGGGTTTGGTCTGTCTTGTTTGGGTAGCCATAGGTACAAGGAAGGGAAGTCGCGGCCAAAGAGGTCATGTTCTATGTCCACCCATAGTTTGAGTCCCGCTGGGGCGTGGAGGTTTTGGATCTGGGCTAGTTGTGCCGCTTGGTGATAGTCCCAGAAGTTTGGGAGTCCCAGTCCTCCTTTCTTATGTGGGATGTAGAGGGTTGCCCTTTTGATCCTGGATTTTTTGCCTGCCCGTATGAATCGGTCTATTTGGGTCTGTAAGGTTTTGAAGTCTGGTCTGGAAATGGGTATAGGTAGGGCCTGGAACAAGTATAAGAACCGTGGGAGTAGATTCATTTTGACTGACGCTAAGCGTCCCAGCCAGGATATTGATAGGTTTTGCCATGTTTCCAGGTCTAGGCTAGCGCGTTCTAGTAGTGGGAGGTAGTTAAGTCGGTAAGTGAGTTGTAGGTCTCGTGGCATGTGTGTACCCAGGTATTGTATGCTTTGTGTTTCGTAGCGAAACGGGTATAATTCTTTTAATGTTGGTAACATGTCGTTGGGGATATGTATTGGTAGAGCCTCGGTTTTGCTGAGGTTCAGTTTGTATCCTGATATTGCTGCATATTCGTCTAGGAGGGTGAGTAGTGGTGGCAGGGAAGTGTCTGGGTTCGTCAGTGTGAGCAGTAGGTCGTCTGCGTAAGCCGCTATTTTATATTCTGTTGTGCGTACGGTGATGCCGCTTATGGTCGTTGTCTGTCTGATTTTTTGGAGGAGGGGTTCCAGGGATAGGGCGAAGAGGAGGGGGGACAGGGGGCAGCCCTGTCTTGTGCCGTTGTGGATCGTGAAGGAGGGGGGTTGGGCATTGTGGATTAGGAGGTTCGCTGTAGGGTGGGAGTATATGCCTTTTATGGTGTCTAAAAAGGATTCAGGGAAACCCATCCGTTGGAGGGTCGCGAATAAGTAGGGCCAGAGGATTCGGTCGAACGCCTTTTCGGCGTCCAGGGAGAGGAGAAGTGTGGGTTGGCGTCGGTGGTTGGCCGTCCAGATCAGGTCGTATATCCTTCTGGTGTTGTCGCATGCCTGTCGGTGTGGGATAAATCCGACCTGGTCTGGGTGGATCAGCTTGGGAGGAAGGGGTGGAGTCGGTTTGCTAAGATTTTTGTGAATAGCTTTATATCTGTGTTTAATAGGGATATCGGTCGGAAGTGGCCTGGGTCTTGGAGGTCCTTGTGGGGTTTAGGGAGTAGGCAAATATTGGCTCTGAGCATGTCCGGGGGTGGGGTTTCCCCTCCCTGTAGGGATGTGAATAGGTCTAGGAGGTGTGGTAGAAGGTTCGTCGAGAAGGTCTTGTAATACAATCCTGAGAATCCGTCAGGTCCTGGGCATTTGTTGGGTTTTAGAGTTTTCATAGCTAGTGCGATTTCCTCTATTGTTATGGGTGCTTCTATGGCCTGTTGTCCCGCATCCGTGAGGGTGGGCATGGGGATTCGGTCTAGGAAGGTCTTTATCGTGGCCTGAATGTGGTTTGGGTTTTGTCGTGCTTCTGGGTTGTGGTCATAAAGGGAGGAGTAGTACTTTTGAAAGGTTGCTGCTATTTGTTCCGGGGTGTTGCATGTGGTGCCTTCAGGGGTTCGGATTTGGGTTATGTGTTTGGTGCGGGTCCGTTTACGGAGCCTGTGTGCCAGGAGTGTGTCGGCTTTGTTCGACTTCTCGTAGAACATCTGTCTGGTCCATTGGAGGGCCTTTTTTGAGTCTTGTGCCATGAATTTTTGTATTTCCTGTCTGTGTGTTTGCAGTTGTGCCGTGAGGGTGGGGGTTGGATTTGTTTTGTGTTGGGGTTCTAGTGCTCTGAGTGCGGTTAGATGCGTTTCCAGCTGCTGTAGCTGTTGTTTCTTATGTGCCGTGGCCACTGCTATCAACTTGCCCCTTATGACCGTCTTGTGGGCGGCCCACAGGGTACATGCGGATGGGACTGAGCCTTTATTAGTAGTGAAGTACTCAGTGATCTCTGTTCGGATCTTCTCCCGGATTGATTTATCATGAAGGTGTATGGGGTTGAGTCTCCAGGACCATGTCTTTGCTGTTTGTGGGATAGTGATTGTGAGGGAGGTTTCTGCGTGGTCCGACCAGGTGATCGGGCCTATGGCTGCGTTTGTGACTTGGGGGAGTAGGGAAGGGGATATGAGGAACATGTCTATGCGGGAATAAGAGGAGTGTGGGTTAGAATAGAAGGTGTAGTCCGCAGTGGAAGGGTGGAGTATTCTCCATGCGTCGACCAGTTGGGTGCGGGAGACGAATGCCTGTAGGAATTTGTCGTTCCGAGTGGGGGGTTGGGGTCGTGTGTGTGGTGTTTGAGGTCTCCGTCTGTCAATCGCTGGAGATAGGGTGGCGTTGTAGTCCCCGCCTGTTATCAGGTGGTGTGCGGAGAATAGGCGGAGGTGCGCCTGGAAGGAGTTCCAGAATTGGGTGTTGGGGTCGTTAGGGGCATAGATGGAGGAGATGGCGTATCTGTGTGTTCCTACCTGGCCCAAGATCGTCACATATCTGCCTTGAGGGTCTGGGATTGATCGTGTAATGGTTAGAGGGCATGTTTTCCTAACCATGATTGCCACACCATTAATCTTCCCTTTGGGGGAGTTTGCCATGTAGCAGTCCTTGTAGTGTCTACTCAGGAGCGGGAATGCCTGTGTGTGTTCGTAATGGGTTTCCTGGAGTAGGATGACATCCGCGGAGGTGCGGTTGGCCCACCGGAGAAGGCGGTGTCGTTTGGCCGGGTTGTTTAGGACTTTACAATTAATGGAAATGCATGTGAGTTGTGCAGGGCCGGTGTTCCCCCGGCTTTCTGATCCTGTGGGGGGTGGTCTCTGGGGTTGTGGTGGCATTGTGGTGTGCCCAGGGGGGTTGAGTGTGGGTGGGAGGGGAAGGGGAAGGGGGGGGAGAGGGGTGGGAGGAGTGGTGGTTGGGTGTAGTGTGAGTAAACCTGGTCTTACTTTGGTGTTGCCAGGTCGTCCTGGGGGTCGGAGTGGTCAGTCCTTTTCTCGCTGGTCTAACGAGGAAGTGTGGTGAACAGGGAAGAGGGAAGGAAGAGGTGGTTCGTCCGTGTCCACGTCTCCCTTCTCTCCCAGCATCGGCGTACTTGAATACGCACTAAATCAGTATCTGCGGGTAGAGAACATTTGTTAGATAAGTAGAGTGTCAATGTGTTCATGCGGGTTGTGGTGGGGTGGGTGTATAGATGGTTATACATAGATGGTTATACATAGATAGTTATACATAGCTAGATAGATATATATATAGCAGATGTGCTAGATATAGTTGCATGTCAGGAAGCAATGATCTTCAAAGAAGAGAGAGGGTTGATCTGCATTATTAACAACAATAATATCAACATCAAAAACTTTAACACCATTAATAACATTAATAACATTTATAACATTTTGCCTAACGCTGTTGACCTTTGTCGCCCTGACTCCGGTGCGATAGGGGTCGTGTCATGGTCTAAGGTGGAGGGCGACTGCGTCGGTCTGGACTAGTTGGTCGGGGGCCCACACCTGGTGAGGCGTGCCGAGACAGGTAACGTTTTGGGGGTGTGTGAGGGAGTGAGAGGCTGTGGCGGTAGTACAGGAGCTTGTCTCCCAACCCATAGGTGTTGGTTGTGGTAGTCTAGTGTCTGCACTTGGGTTCGTCTCCTTGGCCCGCCTCCTGTCTGGGGGTACCGTCCGGTTCGGTTGTGTGGCGCGGCCCAGCGTGTGTTTTTGGGCCGGTAATATGTTGTTGCCCGGTCCACGAGGGCTGCAACTGGGGGCGGCTGGGCTGTCAGAGTTCGGGATCACCTGGTTATGAGTGCCCGGAATATTGTGGATGGTGTGGCCCTTCTATGTGGGTCGATCAGGGGCAGAGGCCCCTCGTCAGTGGAACTACTGAGTTTTTATGTCGCCCGCTATTCTCCCAGATCCCTATAGGTTCCCCCCCGTGTGTCGTCGAGCGGTAGGGGTTAGGCTGTTACCGGGATATGCCATGATGTGTAGTGGGCTGCCGGTAAGTCAGAGTGGGTGTCCAGGGGGGGGCTAAGCTATGTCCTGCTGGTGTCAGCGTGTGAGGTCCCTCCATTTTGTCTTGACTCGACTTATGTCGTGGGTAGGTGACTAGGCATGGTGTGGGGCTGGGTGTTCCGGGGAGTCCATGTCTCTGGGCTTGTCGTGTTATGGTAACCCCTTAATTAGGCAAATAACAACATTATACAGCATATTTGTGTCCCATACCCCACGCATTAGAAGAGAAAAGAAAAGGGAGAAAGTTAGGGCACATTATCTCTGTGAGGTCGGTAGGTTAGTTTATTCAAGAGATGGCGTTGGTTTTCCTTCAGTCCCCGGTCGCCATCGCCAGTGCCCACAGGCCGCAGGGTTTTTTTGGAGTGTCTCGGTGTGTGCCTAGCGGGCTAAGTTTCTCTGCGTTGGGGTGACCGGCTGGTTGCTCGAACGTGTGGGCCTCTTTGCAATGTCCCCTCCTTACATGGGGGGTAAGTATTTAGCAGTTTCTAGGCTCGGGATAGGCGTAGTGGGCAGGCAGGGCCCTGGGAAGTGGGAAGATGTGTCTATAGGCCGTGGCCGGGACAGTTGCCCCTGGAGGGGCCCCCCATCCGGGTAAGCGGGGCAATGGGTGGTGTGGGAGAGCTTGAGTTTACTTGCCCTGTTTTGGAGCGTCAGGATGAGCCGTCTCGGGGTCTCAGGGTGCGGGCCCAGTCCCAGTGTCTATTCTCTGTCTTCGGTTTGTGAGGGCGTTCTTTTGCGCGATGTGCGGCGTGGAGACCTGGCATATCTCTCTCTCTGGGGCCGGGTTCTGCCGCCTGCGTTCCGGCCCGTCATCGGTGGTGGTGGTAGTAGAGTGATGCCCAGTGATTCAGCAAATGGGGTCATCTCTGCCGGGTTCGTCAGAATGTAGGTTTGGTTTTCTTTGCGCACTATTAGTTTAAACGGGTGCCCCCACATGTATCGAATGCCGTGGTGGTTTAGGGTGAGGGTCAGCTGTCGGAGGTCCCTCCGTTTCTTCAGGGTGGATGGGGCAAGATCTTGGTAGAGTGCCAGTCGGGTCCCCTGGTATTGTGGCGGGGTGGTTCTGGCAAGGTTGAGGATTCTTTCTTTGATCGCGAAGAAGTGTAGTCTGATGATGACATCTCTGGGGGTGTCTGGGTTCATGGCAGGCGGCCAGAGTGCCCTGTGTGCCCGGTCGATGAGGAGGTCTTGCGCTGAGGCGTTGGGCAGAATAGTTGTGAACAGGTCAGTGAGTGTGGTGTGGAGGCTCTCAGCTGTGACCGATTCGGGTAGGCCCCGGATCCGGATATTGTTCCTTCTGGATCTATTATTTAAGTCTTCCAGACTTTCCTCCATGGCTTCGATTTTGGCATGGAGGTATGTGATATCCTGGGAGTGTGCCTGGGTGGAGGCTGTGAGCTCTTTAATGCATGTCTCCGTGTGGGTGGACCTGCTCGTCAAGGCCTCGATGTCTTCTTTCAGGCCTGAGAGCAGTTTATCCAGCTCCGTCGCCATGTGAGTTTTTATGTCCATCGTGGCTTCTTGTAGCATGCTTTTCATATCGTGCAGTGTCAGAGGGGCATCAGATGTGGTTGTGCATTCGCTACCTTCGGAATCTGTGCCATGTTCTTCCGTCTGTTGGCGGCAAGATGGCCGCCGTTGTTCTTGTTGCGGGCGGAATATTGTGGCGACCGAAGGTGTCTGATCCTTCTTTTGTTTGCCACCCCCCATCTCACCGGGTTGTTGCTGAGCGAGCTGGGTAAGCGGTGAGGGTTCTCTAACGGGGATTTGCGGGTCGTGCGTGCGGATGTCGGCGGATTGAAAATGCTGGGAAGAGGGAGCTATAGGATTATGCTGCCATCTTCCTGAACGGTCAGGCTCCGCCCCCGCGATTGACTTCTTTTAATAAGTATACACTAACATTTATTGATGATTATTCCAGATGTTGCATGGCATATCTCATGAAAGACAAAGAAGAAACTGTACAGATGTTACAGGCATGAATTGCAAGTGTTGAGAACAAGCCTTAAGTACTTCTAATAGACAATGGTGGTGAGAACACATCACACCATGTTACTGAATATTAAGAAGAGAAAGAAGTACCACACAGTCCAGAAAGGAATCGTGTAGGTGAAAAAAAATAATGAATCTTTGATGAGATTGTCAGGTGCATGTTAATAGGTTTACAGTTGCCCACTACTTGGTTTCAAGTAGACATGTACCTACTCGCAGCATGGCAAGTGTGTTCTTATGTGAGAATGGTCCTATCAGCTGGACTAGTCATAAGCAAGAATCAGTGGTGCATTCTTCTACAGTTGCAGAGTATATCTCTGCATCAGAATCGTGCAAGGAAGCACAAGAACTAACCAATTCTAGAGGACTTGGTAATGCTAGAGCCAAAGCTCATCTGACTGATGTAAGACAACCAAAACTGTATAAAGACTATACAAACAGAGAAAGTAAATGTACTCTCCAAACCTATTAACATGAGATGTTATGCAATAAGATAACTGTACCAGAAAAGATGTATTGAGATGCAGTAGTGCCTAACAGTTGAGATGACAACAGCTGACATTATGACAAAACCCTTGTCAAGAGACATTTTTGAGAAACTAAGCTTGAAGATACATTTGGTGGGTTTGAATTAGGCGCCATTGAGAATGTGATAGCTAGTAATAATCCCTAGTGTTTAATGTGAATGGATTGGAGGACTTACTGCACCTCATAACATGTTACCGTCTGTCCTTTATAGTCTCTATGGTGCTGGAGAGAAAGTATCTTCCTGTCTTTCTTCACTTGTTATGCAGCCATTTTGAGATGTACCAAAGTTTTTCAGTATTGCCACATATTGAATTTATAGGAGGTACAAATCCAAGATGAGATCTGAATTGCATATATTGCAAGCTAGAAAATGCATTAAGATATTCTCTAACACAGTGCTTTATTTTAAAACCAACATAAAAAGGACTTTTATGTCCGCTCGAGACACTCTCGAATCATAGTCAAAAACTATTCTGATAAAATCACCATATCAGTCTAAGGAGCATAGGAAGCAGGGTGGCTTTAAGGTACAGTCTCTACCATAGACAATGTAGAAGCAGAAAGTAAAAAAAAAAAAAGGAAACGCATGGATAAACTGACAGTCATGGTCCACTATGGCATATTATGATAAAATGCTGTCCATTTGGGATGAATATAAGAATTATTAGCTTTCATACATTAAACCTGATTTTTTATTTACTGTAATCTGCCTCATTTGCCTTTCTTATCTAAAATCGTCTTCTCCTCTTCTCCCATCCTTGTGTACCATTCTTCTTATGTTCTTTGGGTACACATAAAAATTGCCCTGTCTGTATTGAAGACTCATTTTGTGACTACTGTGCATTGCATTTATTTTCATACCTTTTTCAAAAATATGAATTTTACGATGGAAATCCGAATCATGGTTTGATACTCAAAATAAATCAGATTTGCGACTTGTGAACATAGAAGCAAACAATAGTATTGTTGGTGTCTCTAATTTCAGATGCTGGTATCCCGACCCAGGTAGAGTGCGGGAGCCTGCCAACTGACTACAGCTGAGGGCTAAAGGTCTCGGCAAATTTTCCACCAAACAATAATGGAGGAATGCCAGATACAAAAAGTACCCAAAGATAATGTTTTATTGTTACATTCATAATTGTATTTTGCCAGCTGCTGAACAGAATTGCTGTTTCCTGAGAATTAACATAAAATCTGTTTCCAGAATTAAATGTTCTTATTTACACTGGTAAAAACATACTCAAATAGTTTTGTTACAAACTATGATTTAACCCTTTATATGAGAGGCTTGTATTTCTATCAAAATGCTCTATTAGTTGCAAAGTATTTCTTTACTTTACATAACATTCACATGTCAGAGATTTGCATTCTGCTTTCTCAGACCTGACTTTAGAACAGGAATTTCCCACCAGTGAACAATATGAGGTTTTAAAATAAAAAATAAAAAAAACTCTAAAAATAAGATTTTGATATTTTGTTGCACTTTGCGTTTGGACCAATATTTTTCTTTGTCTGCTCCACACTTTTCCATTTTGCTCCCTTTCTGCCAATTTTGTCCTGTTCCTTGATTTTGTATTTTTTTTTTAATTCCTTATGTATGTTGTGCATAATGATACATAGAAACTTGCCAAGCCACAACAGCTATCTATAGTGTAACTTAAAACATTAAAAACCGGGGAGGCGGAGCTAGCTAGAGAACAGAACGGTCGCAGATCTCTGAGCTTTGTGTATCACCCGGAGAAATCAGACCGTAAAAGGTGGAAACAAGCCCCAAAACTGGGCAATCATCCTTGCAGTGTCACACAAGACCGCCATGGGGGAAAAAAACAAAGAAAACTAAAGCAGACAAAGCCCCTATGAGCCGGGACATCGGAGAGCTCCGGAACACACACAGGACCGCATGGGACAAAATGGCGCTGGAAGATGATCTCTCCTCTTACTCATTGGAGGATTTCACAGCCGACCTGGACACAGGGGCAACAGCTAGAAAAATACTAAAACCCGCCAGGGCACCACTAAAGCCAGGTGACCCGGTAACAGCAGACCTGCTCCAACAGATGCTGGGAGAATTGCGCAAAAATATTGCGGCTGACATGGCCTATTACAAAACAGCCATCAAATCTGCAGCCTCCAAAATAACCAGGCTTGAGGCCACTTCCAGCTCCCACGTCTCAAGGCTGACAGTTGTGGAGCAACAAATAGCCAATCTCCAGCACCACCAAGCCACCACCATGGGTAGAATCGACGCCAAGGAAGACCAACACAGAAGATATCATTTAAAGGTCAGAGGCGTACCCGACTCAGTGGGGTCAACGGAGGCGCCACACTTTATCAGACGCCTTCTGGCTACCATATTACCACCTAAACAGACAAAAGCCATACAAATTGACGGAATGTTTAGGCTGCCAAAGCCAGCATGGGCTCCGGCAACCGAATCTATGGATCTTATCGTGCGATTCCAGTCGCTTCAACAAAAGGCACTGACTCTTGCGGCACTCCGGGGGAAGACCCCACTAATCTTAGAAGGTTCTATGCTGTCTATCTTCCCAGACCTGACAAGGAATACCCTTGCTTGGAGAAAAGGAATGCAAACCTGCCTGCAACACCTGCGAAATAAGGACATACCTTACAAATGGGGAACCCCACGAGCGCTCCTCTTTTCTCATGGAGGGACTGCCCACAGAGTACAAAGCTCCCCGGAGCTAGAAGCACTGCTAACCACTTTGGGCCTCCTGATGACTCCAATCCAACATGGTCTGAGTATGTCACAGCTGAATCCAGCCAACGTACCGGAATTCACACCCAGACAAGTACGAAAGGTGCAGGGGTCCACCGCACCATAATGAGGGGCATATCTCGAGGGTGCTACACTGTCTGCCTCTGCTTGGGGATTGACTCTCCACCAATACCTAACACTACACCCTGTTCAAAATTATTATACAAGTGATATTTTTCTCATTTACCTAAATAATTTATGTAAATAACAGTCAGCATAATTCTCATGTTATCAACTATTAAGAGTACAATTCAAATTTTATTGAACAAACCTCCTAATGATAACAGTATTTAAACTTAAAATGCACTGTTCCAAATTATTACACACAGTAAGTTTCAAAACACTTTATAGGTTGTAAATAACTGAAAATTGTCATTTGTTGTGTTTGCAGCATATTTACTGAAATCAAAAGCTATTTCAATCAAACTTATAACATTTTAACTTTTTAAACATTTTAACAGGTCGCATTTTAACATAGGACCCCTTTTTTGATAGCAGCTTCACAAGTCTTGCATACCATAACTCCACCACCACCTTGCTGATGTATTAGCCTTGTTGGAACAGGGTGGCCATCCACCAACCATCCACTACTCCATCCATCTGGACCATCCAAGGTTGCACGGCACTCATCAGTGAACAGGACCGTTTGAAAATTAGTCTTCATGTATTTTTCTGCCCAATGCAGTTGTTTCTGCTTGTGAGCATTGGTTAGTGGTGGCTGAATAGAAGGTTTATGCATTGTGCTCTACACCTTGGTGTCCCTGGGACCCCAGAGGCACCAGCAACTCCAAATATCTGTTTGCTGCTATGTAATGGTATTTTAGCAGCTGCTCTCTGTAAGGATCTTACCTTTATAGTGGAGTCAATACACAGAGTTAAAGCACCCTTTGCAATTATACACAGGCAAAGGGGACTCAAGGTAGAAATCCCTAAGGCTGTGAACCAGTGCACTGGGGCTGGTAATACCCAATGCTACCAGGAACGAGGTACAGGCAAGGGATATCCAATAAACAGTCAGGGATGGAACCAAAGGTCAGGACAGGCAGCAGACAGGCAAGAACGAAGGACGAGCAGAAGATCAAAACCAGAGTCAGATGAATAGCAAACAGGAACCAACAGGAACAAACAATCTGACAAGGATCAATAGCTAAGGCGGGGTTTATATAGGCTGGAATCAGCAGACATCAGGAACAGGTGAGTAGTCCAGGCATAGAGGTTTAGGCTACTAGTTATCAGGAACAAGCAGAAGTAGCAAAAGATGCGTGGAGCCAAGGATAAGGCAACTGGCTGGGAATACAGGAGGCCCAGGTTCAAACCCAGCCAGGCTCAAGCACACAATATTTACGGAAGGCACGATGACAATTGTGACACTCTCTTGATCTGATGCATGGATCTGGCAGAAATCTTCCTCAATGTGCCTTTATCTGCATGAACCCGTCTGTGCTATGAATCAGCCACAAACCTTAATAGTATGATGATCACGCTTACGTTTTCGTGAAATATCTAATGTTTTCACCCTCCTTTAGTAGTTTTTCCTTAAATTGGGCTCACCTGGCAATCTAATTAGCCCTTGTGACACAATGACATCCATGAGTTAAACTGAAAAACAAAATATTTAATCTTTGTGACACTTAAATAGAATTTGCATAATAATTTGGAACAGGGTGTATAGTTATACACCCACATACGGTTTAATTCCACTCTAAGTTCTAGTTCCTGTTACATGCATACTATTCCCTTGTAATGACATCTCACATATCATACCTCACCAGGTACCCAACTTAGTTAAAACACATCTTGCCGGGGCGGGGCCTGACAGCCAACATGGCCAGTCGCATATTTTAAGAGCTCCTGCAGCAAAGAGCAAACTTGCTAAGCTACCGACTGATACACACACATTACCGGCAAACAGGGACCGGTACCAAACGCAGGAAGGCACCAGGACCAAAATGACATCTGTCCGGTACCGATGTGCCGCGGCACAACTTAGACTGACCGTGCGGCCTATACCAGAGCCGAGCCTGAGGACCGGGAGAGGCGGCCGATCTCCTGGTGTGGGTCAAGCTCCTAAACGGAAGCCCATCGCAGCCCTGCTACCCCCCCCTCTGGACCGGCGGGGGTCATCCCGGTCCTCGCAGGGGTCGATCACCCCCACAAGCACACCTGACCGAGCGACACAACCCTCAATCCAGCGGGACCTCGTAGGCCCAGCCAAGATGGCGGCGCGGACGAGGCCTGAGTTCCAGCATGCAATTGTTAAACCACCTAAGCACACAGGGGCCTGCATTGACCGGCTACGCAACTATTTCTGGGCATTACTCAAAGCCCGGAGGCAACCCTACAGGCAGGCGATGAGAGAGGTGGCGGCGTGGATACGCCCGACCACCCGACGCACCCTACAGTGGAACCCCCCTCGCAGCACCAGGGCGGCCTCCAGTCTGCAACAGACCCGAGGCTCAACAAGGCGAGAACCAGCGCCGGGCCCCTTGAAAACCGAAATGCACGATCAAAAGCCACAGAACAAAACCCAAACTACCCCTCACTCAGCCAAAGACCCAAATCATATGTACCGCAAAAAGAGCTGGCAGGAAAAAGCGACAAACCCCTCGAGCGCCATCTATCCCTCTCGCCTGAGCCAGGGTGAGCCCACCCATCGCCCCCTCTCTGCCACCCACCACACGGGACTCCCTGACTCCCGAGCTCCCTATAAAGAGATCTACACAATGGAGGATGGATGTGCAACTCGGACCCTTCACGGGGTCGGGGGCGAGAGAGCTGTTACACGGAGCCATAGCCCGGCTCTCCCCTTGGACAATACCTTCCAGTTTCCGTGCTTGGGAGTAGGATGAAGGCTCTGATCTGAACCCAGGACTGATCAACTGCTACCGAATCCACTTCTTCCTAAGTGCTTCTTTAACCCACAGCTGCATGATCGGATGGGAGGATGAGCAGCCACACGGCCATCATTACGTGCTCAGGTCATGGGCATCCACCTACTGTCGGTCTCCCATCCACTGACAATGGCTAAATGACACTACCCATAGGCTACCTCTAAACGGTGGACGAATGGTCACTGAACTTTGCGACAGCAGAGCTGAGCTTATGAGGTTCCTGCGGAGCATGCGATTCTTAATGACAAGCTCCTGGTATTATTTCAAATGTATTAGATTCTGTTTTTCAGTTCCTTTAGCTTAATGTACATTGCATGTCAGTTGCCTCACTTTGCAATATAGTTCAACTTAAGAATTTAAGCATGTACTAACCAGCATCCCTGTGAAGGGAGACTAACCACTAGACTAAGCTTGTCCCCCTTAAATGTTAAGATTGATAGAGCATTATAAGCATAGAACATAATCACAGGTTAACAAACTATCTACACTAAAATTTAGTTAGCTTATACTTAAACATTATTTGGAATGTATAACCATTGATCTTAAGCGGCATTATGTTCTAATTCACCTGTTACCAACGTAATTTTGTTAAAGCTTCCACTTAAAAATGTAAAATGCGCAAATGTCTCTGCCACAGTTTTACTTGCATATACCCACATGTGCGCTGTTGTGGCGTTTATTGCTATGTATGTACTCACCTGCGCAATAAAAATAAAGAATTAAAAAAAAAAAAAAAAAACACATCTTGCCAGCTCGGTGAGACACCAGCCTGTAAAGGAGTAAATGTTAATACTCTAACCCCCCCCCCCCATCCCCACCACTGATTCACCCGAGTTACGACACCAGGCAGCCACAGCTGACAAGGATGCTCCCTTCAGTGAAACACAAACCATCACATAACAACACTCGATAGCCATTATGCTCTAAACCACTGAGGTCACACGTGTTACCTACCTAATTGTACTCAATTACTGTTCAAAAATGTTCATGCTGCATATTGTACTACCTGACGCTTATGTATCTGATGTTTGATTGTTGATTCTGACTCTTGGACGATTGGTCGCGGGAATCAACGTTTCGTGAATTTTATTTTATTGCGGTGGTTGATCGGCATTGAACTTGCAATATGAGCCTCCGTGTCTTGTAATAAAATTACATGATTTTACTATTACATGATGTAAAGTCATGATTTTATTAAGACACAGAGGCGAGTATTGTCCCACCCGTTATGAAGCAATTTATCTACTTTAGTTTTTTCCCACCCATGTTATTCATTATAGGTTTCTGGACTCGCTGGTATGGTAAGTGGGGCATTGTATTTATGAAGCTTAGTTTTGATCGTGCCTGCTTAGAGTTTTGGGATGGGCTGTTGATCATTTTGGTATGTGGGTTACTGCCTATAGTTATTCTGGCCTTGATGTTGGTCTACAGTACCGATTTAACCCTTGGGCTCCTGTTCTTTATGTTTTCACAGCATGATCCGGACCTGTTTGATGTCTCTTTCATCTGCCTTGGAGGAGCATCATCTTGTTGGAGCTGTTCCGTGGATGTTCCCGATTGGTTTCCTGTTCTCGATTAAGTGGTCCTGTGTTCTCGGTTCTGGACTTCTATGTTTCGTTTGCTGATGGTTTATGTCTGCTGGTTTTTCATGTTTGTGGACTTTCTGTTATGGTGTGTCAGATCTGAGATAGATCTGAGGGTGGTGCCTGCTATTATACTGGGACTTGGGTGGGAGTGGCCTATGTTACTATGTATGCATTATTTTTCATTCTGTTTTGTATTCTTCGCTGCTATTAGTGGATAGTAAAAAAGGGATATGCAATACTCGCCTCCATGTCTTTAATAAAATCAGGACTTTACATCATGTAATAGGAAAATCATGTAATTGCATGGCTTAGATAATACCTCACAATTAAAAAAAGAAGATATAATAGCAGGATAAACCCTCATGTCTAAAAGGGATGTTCCACATTACAATCAGTGAGCTGAAAAAGAGTCTCCATGTGATTAATGTAAAGCTTAGTTGCTCAGGCTAGGTACACATGACCATAAAGAGAATAGAAAGTAAGCTCAGACTAATAAAGCCATCCAGACATGATGGATACACCAGTAGGATATGGACCACCAGGAATATGGCAAGTTGCAATATCCTAGCTAACTCTCCAAACAAAACTAACTATGATAGGCATACAAGGCCACAGAGCCAAGTTGATGCAGCAGCTCATAAGACAGGAACAATCTAGGCATATAACGATGCAAATATGTATGGTGATGGTCTGCAGTTAAAACTGGATGATTTTTGTTTTGCTTAATAGTGATTTTGCCGTAAATCAATGCTTAGAGCTATAAAAAAAACATCAAGCATTCTTTAGTGTCAGGCCCCGACAATTTTCCTCCACAGTCAGTGTGGCAGGTTGTATGACGCAGCCCTTACTTTTCCTTGTAGGAATAAAAAATCCTACTAATTGCAAATGCATCTTTTTTTTCTTATAAATATTTGTCTTTTTTTGTGAATGTAATCAATGGTAAAATTACCAGAACAAATCAGAAAGAGGAATAAAAAGTGACAGAAAGTCAAATTATTTATGTACGTTGCTAAAGAGGCTGAAAAAATTGTCATCAATGTATTAAGGCAGAGTACCAGGTTTATAAATAGGAAAATGGCTTTTGTCTGTTTAGGTGGTAATATGGTAGCCAGAAGGCGTCTGATAAAGTGTGGCGCCTCCGTTGACCCCACTGAGTCGGGTACGCCTCTGACCTTTAAATGATATCTTCTGTGTTGGTCTTCCATGGCGTTGATTCTACCCATGGTGGTGGCTTGGTGGTGCTGGAGATCGGCTATTTGTTGCTCCACAACTGTCAGCCTTGAGAATTGGGTGCTGGAAGTGGCCTCAAGCCTGGTTATTTTGGAGGCTGCAGATGTGATGGCTGTTTTGTAATAGGCAAAGACAAAGAAAAATATTGGTCCAAACGCAAAGTGCAACAAAATATCAAAATCTTATTTTTAAAGTTTTTTATTTTTTATTTTAAAACCTCATATTGTTCACTGGTGGGAAATTCCTGTTCTGAAGTCAGGTCTGAGAAAGCAGAATGCAAATCTCTGACATGTGAATGTTATGTAAAGTAAAGACATACTTTGCAACTAATAGAGCATTTTGATAGAAATACAAGCCTCTCATATAAAGGGTTAAATCATAGTTTGTAACAAAACTATTTGAGTATGTTTTTACATATTTATGTACGTTGTGAAAGAGGCTGAAAAAATTATCATCAATGTATTAAGGCAGAATACCAGGTTTATAAATAAGAAAATGGAGCATGCATACAAACTTACACAAGATGTAAGTGAATTTGACATTTTTTATATCTGACCACCATAAAAAAAAATTAAGATCTCAACAATAAAAATGTATGTATTTATGTCTTACAAACTTAAATTATCTGTAAAATATCTGTGCTGGAACAAGAAATCCGATCCATGGAGGCCCCACCTCGCAACATTCAGAATTATTTACATTTTACATTACCTTACCTCTATCAGTATTGCCAAGTCTCAATGAAATGTCAACAAATTTTGGCATTAACTGTGGGTTCTATATTTATTTGTCATTGATTGTTCCTTAATCATTTGGAAAATGATTCTCCAACGTGATCTAATCAATTACCTTTTCTCCGTAATAGTTATTGAATTAAAATAGAAGTGTTGGGTGAAATTAACCCACTTCACACCACGAACACTAAAAACAATCTGTTCAGGTGTTGTTTGAATCCAAGCGCTGTTTTAGGAGTTCCCTGAACCAATCCAATCTTGAAATAAAGAGGCTCACTAAGCATGTGTCTTCTCCTTACAAACAGACCACAACCTCTACTCTCTTTGTTTAGAGTTCTTTGACGTGTCAGAAAAATGACTACATTCTACCTGCATCTCTGACACATTAAGCTATGCTGTACCTATCAGCAGTGGCGGCTCTAGACTTTGTGACGTCACATGCGAAACCCAAGCATGAGGCCCCCACTAACACCCAAAGAGAAAAAAATAGGGGTTGCACTGTGTGTGTATAAGGATCTGTAGCCATAATGAAGGGAGGTCTTGCAGAGCTGGATACAGAGAGCTAGTGATGGTCCGGGGGGATAGCCATCTGGTCTGCTGCTCTGCAACTGGCAGAGCTGCAGACTGGAGGTGCTGGCTCTCTCCCTGTCACGATTCTGGAACCAAACACGCCAACAGGTCACAGAGAGGAAGAGTGCTATACCGGTCCTTAGAGTCCTAAGCACACTAAGAATGGTCAGGAGACAAGCCAAGTAAAGGGAGCCAGAAAACGGTAGAACGAAAAACAAGCCGAGGTCAAAGGAGAGGAGAAGACAGGATAATCGGAATAACGAGCAAGATAATCAGTAACCAGAGAGCAACACGAGAGAACTGCACTACAGGTATCACAAGACCACAACAGGGCACTGAGAGACAGGAAAGGTAAGTATAAATACCCTGGGTTTAATTCTGATTGGTTCAAACATAAAGTGCGCTGTGCCTTTAAATAACTGTGCGTTCACAAATCTGTGCAAAACACAACACTCATAAAAAGTGCTAAAGTGTCAAATGTGCTATATACCCAATGTTGTGACACATATCATATATACCATCAATTATACAATTTATTTAAAGTGCAAAGAAGAAAAATTATTCTGTTTTTAAGAATAATCCTATTTTTAAAAATAAGTGCTAGTTTGTGAATCAGTGTAGTTACTTAGGTATACAAACCCAAATTTGATAAAAAATAACCTGATTCTCCACATGTAAAACAAAAAGAGACAAAATGCAATAGTATAATATTGTTTTGATATTAATAAATATTTAAAAAATGTGATGAACACTCACAAACATGGAGCAGGTAAAGAGACTGCTCAGGCTATCCTCGCTTTCTCACTGTTACACAGTGTCTCCAGGAAATGAACTGCTTACGGATTCCAATGGGGAAAAACGATCGGGCGGCCGTCAAATATAAAATAAATTTTATTGGTAAAACATTCCGCAGACTTTTGTAGGTTAGGTTTGAGATCGCTCAGACTTCCATTCAAACAAATAGTTAAACATCCGGACACCGGTATCCCTGGATATCGTAAAACTTGTCCTTCAGTCTTTCGAGCGTCCAATCTCCCTCACGTCCTGCGTGCTAGCGTGATGACGCGTTTCGCCGTATAGGCTTCCTCAGATCACGTGTTCCTGTGCCGACCATCCCGTTTTTTAACAGTCTCAAAAAGTAGGCGTGCTTATGTTCTCGATAGAGTCCAATGTGTTCCTACAGCTGTTAATTCAATTTGTATACCCAGACTATTCCAGCTCTTAAAGAGACATACTAAAAACATAATCTAAATTTAAGAATACATTGTAGGTTTAAAAGCATAAATCTATTTTAAGTCAGGTCACTTCTTACCAGTTAATTAATAGACAAAATACATCAGGTGAATATAAAAAGCACCACAAAGAGAAGAAATTACATTACATGAAATTAAAAAGGTCAAATTCGATATTAAGACCAGAGGGTTTCAGGGTATTCAGCCTATACACCCATCTCATTTCCACCTTTCCTATTTGTTGTATAAAATTACCTCCTCTCCATGACTTCTTAACATTCTGAATACCTAAAAACATAAGGCCTTTTGGGTCCATATTGTGAAATCTCTTAAAGTGGGCTGATACACTATGTGCCTCATACCCTCTCCTTATGTTATAAACATGTTCCGCTATTCTTTTATGCAGAGGTCTAATGGTTCTACCCACATATTGCAATCCGCATGGGCATATCAATAAATAGATCACATTTCTCGTAAAGCAGGTAATGAATTCGTTAATCTGGTGTTCCTCATTATTGTACTTATTTTTAAATTTATTAATTCCTTTCAAAGTACTATTGGCGCTACACTTGCAGCCTATACATCTATTACAAGAATAAAAACCATTCTTGTTGGCTAAAAAATTATTAGTTGACCTATTAACACTTTCCTCTTTTGGATAAACATTTGTTAAAATACTTTTAAAACTAGGGGCTCCTCTAAATGTTATGAAGGGTTTATCAGGTAATAAAACATTGAGTTCCCTATCCTTTTTAAGTAAGTGCCAATGCCTGTGTATAATATGTTTAATTTCTTTAAAATTTTCGTTAAAATCTAATACTAAAGGTGCAATTTTATGATCTTCCATAGTACATTTATTCTTTGGTCTGATGAGATCCTCCTGACTAATTTGGCCCATTTCGACCTTAGCTTTATATATTAAATCTACAGGATACTTCTTATATTTAAAACGATCTTCTAAAATCATGGCCTGTTCTTCGTACATAACATCACTCGTGCAATTACGCCTTAATCTCTGGAATTGACCTTTGGGTATATTATTCAGCCACGGTGTGTAATGACCGCTGTTAAATAAAACATAGCTATTCGCATCAACCTTTTTAAAAAAAAATTTTGTCATGATCTTATTATTTTCAATATAAATATTTAAATCTAAAAAGTTGATATTTGTTGTGCTACATTCATTAGTTAAAATTATACCCCAGTTGTTAATGTTTAATTTACTTAAAAATTCTTCTAACAAAAAATAAGAACCATTCCAAATAAAAATCAGGTCATCGATATACCTCTTATAGGTGACCAGGTTCGACTCCCATTCTACACTGCCATAAATGAACTCTTGTTCCCAACCTGACATAAACAGGTTGGCGTAGCTGGGAGCGAACCTGGCCCCCATCGCCGTGCCCTGTTGTTGGAGATAAAATTGGGAATTAAAAACAAAATAATTATTAGTTAGTATCCAATTAATACTTTCCATAATAAAATCTATCTGTTCTTTCGAATGTTTCCCAAAACTTTCAAGACATTTTCTCACTGTATTGCACCCTAAATCATGTCGGATAGCAGTGTATAGAGACGACACATCACTCGTCACCAGAATGTACGTGCTCTTCCATTCTATATCTTTCAGCACTCTTATGATATCTGACGTATCTTTTATGTAAGATGGCATACTCTTCACCACATCTTGCAAATGGATATCAACATATTTAGAGAGATTAGCCGAAATTGACCCTATACCCGACACAATAGGCCTTCCTGGTGGACATTCCTCATTCTTATGCACCTTTGGTAAGGTGTAAAAGGTCGGAATTCGGGGAAAATCATTTTTCAAAAATTTAAATTCTTTATCATTAAGTATTTTACTGTCCATACCTCTATTAAGAAGTTCAAATAGAGATTTCTGGATTTCAGTAGTGGGATCATCTTTAAGTTTTTTATATACCACCTCATCATTCAACTGTCTAAAACATTCTTTCAGATAGTCTTTTGTATCCTGGATGACAATACTACCCCCCTTGTCGGCAGGTTTAATGATTATCAGTTTGTTGTCCCTCAGTCTTTTTAAAGCATCTCTTTCCTGTGGGTTGAGGTTATCACTTCGATTACTCTTACTTTTATTTTCTAAAATTTTAAAATCATCCATAATGGATTTTTCAAACATCTCTATTGAACCAGTCTTATAAGTGCTGGGATAAAAGTTAGACTTATTTCTAAGTTGGGTATGGGTATCATCTTTTTTTCCCCGAATTCCGACCTTTTACACCTTACCAAAGGTGCATAAGAATGAGGAATGTCCACCAGGAAGGCCTATTGTGTCGGGTATAGGGTCAATTTCGGCTAATCTCTCTAAATATGTTGATATCCATTTGCAAGATGTGGTGAAGAGTATGCCATCTTACATAAAAGATACGTCAGATATCATAAGAGTGCTGAAAGATATAGAATGGAAGAGCACGTACATTCTGGTGACGAGTGATGTGTCGTCTCTATACACTGCTATCCGACATGATTTAGGGTGCAATACAGTGAGAAAATGTCTTGAAAGTTTTGGGAAACATTCGAAAGAACAGATAGATTTTATTATGGAAAGTATTAATTGGATACTAACTAATAATTATTTTGTTTTTAATTCCCAATTTTATCTCCAACAACAGGGCACGGCGATGGGGGCCAGGTTCGCTCCCAGCTACGCCAACCTGTTTATGTCAGGTTGGGAACAAGAGTTCATTTATGGCAGTGTAGAATGGGAGTCGAACCTGGTCACCTATAAGAGGTATATCGATGACCTGATTTTTATTTGGAATGGTTCTTATTTTTTGTTAGAAGAATTTTTAAGTAAATTAAACATTAACAACTGGGGTATAATTTTAACTAATGAATGTAGCACAACAAATATCAACTTTTTAGATTTAAATATTTATATTGAAAATAATAAGATCATGACAAAAATTTTTTTTAAAAAGGTTGATGCGAATAGCTATGTTTTATTTAACAGCGGTCATTACACACCGTGGCTGAATAATATACCCAAAGGTCAATTCCAGAGATTAAGGCGTAATTGCACGAGTGATGTTATGTACGAAGAACAGGCCATGATTTTAGAAGATCATTTTAAATATAAGAAGTATCCTGTAGATTTAATATATAAAGCTAAGGTCGAAATGGGCCAAATTAGTCAGGAGGATCTCATCAGACCAAAGAATAAATGTACTATGGAAGATCATAAAATTGCACCTTTAGTATTAGATTTTAACGAAAATTTTAAAGAAATTAAACATATTATACACAGGCATTGGCACTTACTTAAAAAGGATAGGGAACTCAATGTTTTATTACCTGATAAACCCTTCATAACATTTAGAGGAGCCCCTAGTTTTAAAAGTATTTTAACAAATGTTTATCCAAAAGAGGAAAGTGTTAATAGGTCAACTAATAATTTTTTAGCCAACAAGAATGGTTTTTATTCTTGTAATAGATGTATAGGCTGCAAGTGTAGCGCCAATAGTACTTTGAAAGGAATTAATAAATTTAAAAATAAGTACAATAATGAGGAACACCAGATTAACGAATTCATTACCTGCTTTACGAGAAATGTGATCTATTTATTGATATGCCCATGCGGATTGCAATATGTGGGTAGAACCATTAGACCTCTGCATAAAAGAATAGCGGAACATGTTTATAACATAAGGAGAGGGTATGAGGCACATAGTGTATCAGCCCACTTTAAGAGATTTCACAATATGGACCCAAAAGGCCTTATGTTTTTAGGTATTCAGAATGTTAAGAAGTCATGGAGAGGAGGTAATTTTATACAACAAATAGGAAAGGTGGAAATGAGATGGGTGTATAGGCTGAATACCCTGAAACCCTCTGGTCTTAATATCGAATTTGACCTTTTTAATTTCATGTAATGTAATTTCTTCTCTTTGTGGTGCTTTTTATATTCACCTGATGTATTTTGTCTATTAATTAACTGGTAAGAAGTGACCTGACTTAAAATAGATTTATGCTTTTAAACCTACAATGTATTCTTAAATTTAGATTATGTTTTTAGTATGTCTCTTTAAGAGCTGGAATAGTCTGGGTATACAAATTGAATTAACAGCTGTAGGAACACATTGGACTCTATCGAGAACATAAGCACGCCTACTTTTTGAGACTGTTAAAAAACGGGATGGTCGGCACAGGAACACGTGATCTGAGGAAGCCTATACGGCGAAACGCGTCATCACGCTAGCACGCAGGACGTGAGGGAGATTGGACGCTCGAAAGACTGAAGGACAAGTTTTACGATATCCAGGGATACCGGTGTCCGGATGTTTAACTATTTGTTTGAATGGAAGTCTGAGCGATCTCAAACCTAACCTACAAAAGTCTGCGGAATGTTTTACCAATAAAATTTATTTTATATTTGACGGCCGCCCGATCGTTTTTCCCCATTGGAATCCGTAAGCAGTTCATTTCCTGGAGACACTGTGTAACAGTGAGAAAGCGAGGATAGCCTGAGCAGTCTCTTTACCTGCTCCATGTTTGTGAGTGTTCATCACATTTTTTAAATATTTATTAATATCAAAACAATATTATACTATTGCATTTTGTCTCTTTTTGTTTTACATGTGGAGAATCAAGTTATTTTTATCAAATTTGGGTTTGTATACCTAAGTAACTACACTGATTCACAAACTAGCACTTATTTTTAAAAATAGGATTATTCTTAAAAACAGAATAATTTTTCTTCTTTGCACTTTAAATAAATTGTATAATTGATGGTATATATGATATGTGTCACAACATTGGGTATATAGCACATTTGACACTTTAGCACTTTTTATGAGTGTTGTGTTTTGCACAGATTTGTGAACGCACAGTTATTTAAAGGCACAGCGCACTTTATGTTTGAACCATTTGTATCTTAGTGTTTTATGAGCTTTTACACTTATAAGGTGCTGCTATTATTTAGTATATACAATTTTTAGTCACTTGAAATACATTGCGCCATTTTAGCTTGTTATTTGGTTATATTTAATTCTGATTGGATAACTTCCAATCAGAATTAACAATCACACGTGGGAGATATCTACGCCTCCCACTGTGATTGTGGTACTGTTGCTTTAACGCCGGGTCACTCACGTGACCTCAGCGTTTGCATAAATTGACGACCTTCCAGCGTGCAGCATTATACATGCTGCCGCTGGGAGGCGTGGAGGAGGCGAGCGGCGAGTGGCGGAGAGGAGACGCCGCTCGCCGACAGGTGGGAGGAGGAGAAACCGCGGGCGGCGATGGACTGAGGGTGAGTGCTGCAAGTTGCGTGCAGCCTCCCCTCTTAGCCGCCCACGGGCCCCTGACATAACCCCCCCCTCGAGGACCGCCCAACGGGCGGGAAGCCGAAGGCTTCTAAGGAAACCAAGCATTAAAGGAACGGATCAAAGAGGGCGCGTTCAAGTCAAAGGCAGAAACCCAGGACCGCTCCTCAGGGCCGTATCCCTTCCAATCAACCAGATACTGCAAGCGACCAAGAGAAAAACAAGAATCAAGCAGAGCAGCCACTTCGTACACGTCACTAGAAACAGCGCAGAGGGAATCCGGACGCCTGAGAGGACCAGAGAATCGATTACAGAGCAGGGGCTTCAAAAGGGAGGTGTGAAAAGTGTTAGGTATACGCATGGAAGGAGGCAAGGCCAGGGAGTAGGACACAGGATTGACCCTACGCAATACCTTGTAGGGGCCAAGGAACCTGGGCGCGAATTTCATCGAGGGGACCCTGAGGCGGAGATTCTTAGAGGACAACCAAACCCTATCACCCGGGACATAAGAAGGAGCAGCACCTCTACGACGATCAGCAAATCTCTTCTGAGTAACAGCCACACGAGAAAGAGTAGCATGGACCTGATCCCACATCTTCCGTAAGGAGGTGAGGTGCTCGTCCAAAGCGGGTATTCCCTTTGTAGGAGAATACGCCGGGAAGGACAGAGGGTTGGAACCCATAAGCAACCAAAAAAGGACTTAAGCCAGTGGACGAATGAGTCACAGTGTTCCTGGCGAATTCAGCCCAGGGAAGGAGGTGAGACCAGTTGTCCTGGTGTGCGTTCGTGAAGCAGCGTAAATATAACTCCACAGATTGATTCGCCCGTTCGGCAGCTCCATTAGATTGTGGATGATAGGAGGAAGTAAATGACAAGGAAATCCCCATCTCAGCACAAAAGCCCCTCCAAAACCGAGAGACAAATTGAGGACCCCTGTCGGTTCCGATATCCTGTGGTATACCATGCAAGCGGAAAACCTCTTTGGTAAATACCTGAGCCAACTGAACCGCAGAAGGTAGTTTTTTAAGTGGAATAAAGTGTGCCATCTTAGAGAACCTATCAGTCACAGTCAAAATTACTGTCATTCCATCGGATGAAGGAAGATCCACAATAAAGTCCATGGATAAGTGGGTCCATGGTTTCCTGGGTACGGATAGAGGCATTAGGAGTCCCGGGGGTTTAACAGTAGGGCACATTGTGCACAAACACGACAAGCCTGCACGTAAGTTGCTTAAGTGAAGGCCACCAAAACTGTTGAAGGAGACCCTTGTATGTTTTGGTAACCCCTGGGTGACCAGCTGTTTTGGCGGTGTGAAATAAAGCTAACAATTTCTTTCTATCTTTTTCTTTCACGTATAATCTATCAACAGGTGTCTCAGAGGGTGCTTGGGTTTGGTATGCTTTGATACCATCAAGGAAAAGGGACAAATAACCAAACGGGTAGCGGCTATTATCTTAGACGTGGGTACAATGGGTTCAGGAGCGGGGGCAATAGACTCCAAAGGTTCGTATTGTCGGGAGATAGCATCAGCCTTGACATTACGGTACCCAGGCCTATATGTGATAATGAACTGAAAGCGTGAAAGAAATAAGGACCATCTGGCTTGACGAGAGGACAACCTTTTAGCATCAGCTATATAGGAGAGATTCTTATGATCAGTTATAAAAAGGATTTTGTGTCTGGCTCCTTCTAATAAGTACCTCCACTCTTTAAAAGCCATCACAATAGCTAATAGTTCCCTGTTCCCGACGTCGTAATTCTTTTCCGAATCAGATAGTTTTTTAGAAAAGTAACAACAGGGATGGAGGGGTTCGTTATAGGATAGTCTTTGTGATAATACAGCTCCTACACCTAATTCTGAAGCGTCTACTTCTATTACAAAGGGAAGGGAAGGATCGGGATGGTGTAGCACAAGGGCAGTGGCAAATGCCTTTTTGAGAGTCTCAAAGGCTTTAATGGCTTCAGGAGTCCAAACCCTGGGGTGCAAACCCTTTTTAGTCAGTTTAGTGATAGGAGAAATGACTGATGAAAAGTTTTTAATAAACCTGCGATAATAATTGGCAAAGCCTATAAATCGCTGTATTGCCTTAAGGCCTTGAGGAAGAGGCCAAGACAACATGGCCTCTAATTTTAAAGGATCCATGCTGAACCCCTGTTCAGAAATGATGTACCCTAGGAATTGTACTGATTTTTGATCAAATAAACATTTCTCCAATTTACAATAAAGACCGTTTTGTAGCAATCTCTTAAGTACCTTCCGCACATGGGCATGATGAGACTCCAAATCAGGAGAATATACAAGTATATCATCGAGATAGACCACGGCACAGACGTGTAGTAAATCTCTAAGGACATCATTTATGAGGTCCTGAAAGACAGCAGGAGCATTACACAGTCCAAAAGGCATAACTAGATACTCGTAATGCCCACTGCGTGTATTGAACGCTGTCTTCCATTCATCATTTTCTTTTATACGAAGACCCTGCGGTCTAGTTTGGTAAAATATCTAGAACCTTTGACACGGTCAAACAACTCAGTAATGAGAGGGATAGGATACGCATTTTTAACTGTTATATTATTCAGACCCCTATAGTCTATACATGGCCTCAAATCACCCTCTTTCTTGGCAACAAAAAAGAAACCAGCCGGAGGGGAGGACTGTTACGGTTGCCTCCAGGCTGGCTGGAAGTTGGACTGTAGAAAAGGATGCTCCTAGCGCTCACCAAAGGACCATCAGCACCGTTGACACCATAACTACTGCGTAGCCACCATAAGTACTGCAGACTCTACGAACCACCGCTGCTGGGCTGGTATCTCGCCGTCTGCTCTGCGCCGTGGACCTACGACCAGGCTCCAGTAGGTGAACCTCTTCCTTCTGTAGAGCGAAGCAGGATCAGGAACAAGAGCTCTTACAAGAGCTCAGTAGCTAAGGGAGTATGAAGAGCATAGCAATCCCTGTAGTGATTATAGCTGTCCCCTACAAACATGAGTCAAGGCTGCAAGTTAGAGGGTCCGAAGAGGTCTGAGGTGCTGGAACACCCAGCCTGGCTTTTATTGAGGTTACATGCAAACAGGACACTCCCAGGGGGAGGCATAAAATCACCAATCACACATCTGGTGCAACCCACACATCCCCTCCCCTCAGATAAACAGTTAAACCAATTATTACATACAATAAAAATACAGTTTTCACACACACTGTAACTTTAAAACCATACATTCAATTTCCATAAAAATTTCCAATTTACATATTCAGACTCAGCATACATCAAACATAAACACTTCCAAAAATCAGGCAAATCCCTCCAGTGGATCAAAAGTTAGCTGGAGGTCCCTTTATGACCGACCGCAAGCACAATTTCCTGCCCAAAACAGTTCCATAGATTTGGGCTGTGCGGTCGGTCAATTTCATGCCGAAAAACGACTAAGTCCCATTTCGAACGGGACTTAGTCTCTGGAGCTGCAAGTTCAGTATGGGAGAAGGTAAGGGTCAGCGGTGTTCGGTAAAATATGTAGCCGATTTTAGTTCCACAGACTCTTTAGCATACACCGCTGACCACATTCGAATGAACCAAGATGGCCGCCGCCGCCACGTGCAATTAACCTGCAGTAACCTCACAGCCTGGGAGGTAAATTGCCTGCACACTTTAACTTCTGGGTGATCCGCCTGTGTGGTACTTGGTTCAGTAAGCCCTATTTACTGAACCAAGTGGGAGAGAGCCAGGGGCAAGTTATTTTACAGGTCTGGGGACATAGTCTTAAAGGGGCATTGTTCAGCAAAGTCACAATATGTCCCCCAGACGGTTCTTAAAGGGCCATACACACCCAATAAAAGTTAATAAGTTTTCAGGGGCACAATCTTCCAGGGGCCATAGTCATGAGGAAGGAGGCTGGCAAATAGGCTTCTCCACAATCCAGGGAAGCAGGGCAATTTTCCATTTAAAGGGCCAGTTACAAATAGCAGTTTGTAACAAGGACCTTCTGATAAAACCTTTACATAAGGATTCCTGTATGTACTCCTCCGTGACCTGGTTTTCTTTCTCAGAAAGTGGGTAGACCTTGCCCCTAGGAGGCATTGTTCCAGGTAACAGGTTTATGGCACAATCATAATCCCAGTGTGGGGGTAGTTTATCAGCTTCCCTTTTTTCAAAGACCAATGCGAGGTCTGCATACACAGGAGGGACAGAAATAGAAAGTGGTTTAGCTATAGGCACATTAAGTAAACAAACGGGACGTAAACGGGCCATAAAGTCTTGTTGACAGAAGTCTCCCCAGGAGAGTATATCTAAACAACCCCAATCAAGTACCGGGTTATGCTTTACTAACCAGGGGAAGCCCAGTATGATGGAAGCTGTATCCCCTATTTGGAAGGTTATCCTTTCTTTGTGTAAGGCACCCACGGCCATAACCATTTCTTGGGTCTCATGGGTCACCAGAGGTTTCTCAAGTGGTCTACCATCTATGGCCTCAACGGCCAAGGGTGTGGCCTTTTGGATTTCAGATTTCAGATTTCAGATTCAAGGCTGCGGTTTTAGCAAAGTTCTCATCGATAAAGTTGTCTGCAGCACCTGAATCGATCAAGGCTTTAGTTGTTACAGTGGTTTGATTGACCAAAAGAGTAACCGTAATGAATGGTCTGGAGATGGACACATGAGGGGAAAAAACCATAACACCCGAGGTCGACCCCTCTCTAGGCCTTAGGTGCTGAAGTTTCCCTGCAAACTAGGACAGTTTCTTCAGAGATGCCCCCTCTTTCCACAATAAAGGCACAAGCCCTCCCTTCTGCGGTACGTTCTTTCAGCTTCAGATAAGCCTACAGCACCTAATTGCATGGGTTCGGGAGGTGGTTGATTAGGGGCTGGTAATACTAGAAGTGCAGTACTGGGTAAAGCAGGTAACCCTGTGTATTCATCCTTCTTTGACTACGCCTCTCTCTTATACAGTTGTCAATTAGAATGATATAATTTATTACATCATCCAGAAGAACAGGCAATTCCCTGGATGTTATTTCGTCTAATATGTAAGCGGCCAAACCCTCCTGAAAAGCTGTTACGAGAGCGTCGTTATTCCAAAGCACTTCAGCTGCCAGAGTGCGGAATTCAATGGTATAATCCGCTACTGATCTATTGCCCTGTCGGATCCTAAGCAGAGCTTTGCCAGCAGAAGCAACCCGGACGGGCTGATCAAATGTACGTTTAAATACTGTTAGAATGTCTGCAAAGGACATTGGGGACGTATTCTCCCACATGGGGTTGGCCCATGCTAGAGCTTTCCCGGACAAATGGTTGATCAGAAATGCATTTTGGTTCTGTCAGTGGGGTAGGAACGCGGATTCATCACCAAATGAATATCAATTTGGTTGAGGAAACCACGGCACGATGCTGGATCACCGCTATAGCGCTGAGGTGGCGTCATGTGAACCACGTGAGCAGGAGCGGGTACTGGATCAGGACTGGGTTCTGGCCCAGCAGCAACAACTTCTTGAACGGCAGGTTTCAAGTGGGCAGTACGAGCCAGTATGGTTTGTAAAGCCTGGGCAAACTGATCCATACGATGGTCTAAACCATCCATTCTAGCCTCCTGATTAACTAGGAGCTGTGGAATGTCAGCAGGTTCCATTATGGCCCTGTTGTACTGTCACGATTCTGGAACCAAACACGCCAACAAGTCACAGAGAGGAAGAGTGCTATACCGGTACTTAGAGTGGCCGGGCTAAGCACACTAAGAATGGTCAGGAGACAAGCCAAGTAAAGGGAGCCAGAAAACGGGAGAAAGAGAAACAAGCCGAGGTCAAAGGAGAGGAGAAGACAGGATAATCGGAATAACGAGCAAGATAATCGGTAACCAGAGAGCAACACGAGAGAACTGCACTACAGGTATCACAAGAAGTATAAATACCCTGGGTTTAATTCTGATTGGATAACTTCCAATCATAATTAACAATCACACGTGGGAGATATCTACGCTTCCCACTGTGATTGTGGTAATGTTGCTTTAACGCCGGGTCACTCACATGACCTCGGCGTTTGCATAAATTGACGACCTTCCAGCGTGCAGCGTTATACATGCTGCCGCTCGGAGGCGTGGAGGATGCGAGCGGCGAGCGGCGGAGAGGAGACGCCGCTCGCCGACATGGGCAGGCTGCTTGGAGGGGCCTTGCGCCCGGCAACATGCAGGGCAAGCTACTGGGCCACCTTCTGGTGTTGGACCATTGGTCATTAGTCTGTCCTAAGGCAATTTAGGTGGTGGTGAGCAGGGCCGGCCTTAGGTGTTCAGGCGCCCTGTGCAAGCTAATTTTGTGGCGCCCCGCCACCCCTTACCTAGTCCCCTGCCCCCCTTAATTAGACCCAGGGTCACCCATATCCAGTCCCAGTCCCCTGCCCCCCTTAATTAGACCCAGTGTCACCCATAGCCAGTCCCAGTCCCCTGCCCCCCTTAATTAGACCCAGTGTTACCCATAGCCAGTCCCATTCCCCTGCCCCCTTAATTAGACCCATTGTCACCCATAGCCAGTCGCAGTCCCCTGCCCCCCTTAATTAGACCCAGTGTTACCCATAGCCAGTCCCATTCCCCTGCCCCCCTTAATTAGACCCAGTGTCACCCATAGCCAGTCCCAGTCCCCTGCCCCCCCCTTATTTAGACCCAGTGTCACCCATAGCCAGTCCCAGTCCCAGTCCCCCCTTAATTAGACCCAGGGTCACCCTTACCTAGTCCCCTGCCCCCCTTAATTAGACCCAGGGTCACCCATATCCATTCCCAGTCCCCTGCCCCCCTTAATTAGACCCAGGGTCACCCATATCCAGTCCCAGTCCCATGCCCCCCTTAATTAGACCCAGGGTCACCCTTACCTAGTCCCCTGCCCCCCTTAATTAGACCCAGGGTGACCCATATCCAGTCCCAGTCCCCTGCCCCCCTTAATTAGACCCAGGGTCACCCATATGCAGTCCCAGTCCCATGCCCCCCTTAATTAGACCCAGGGTCACCCTTTCCTAGTTCCCTGCCCCCCTTAATTAGATCCAGGGTCACCCATATCCAGTCCCCTGCCCCCTTAATTATACCCAGGGTCACCCTTACCTAGACCCCTGCCCCCCTTAATTAGACCCTGCCCCCATTTAATAAAAATAAATAAATAAGAATAAATAAGAAATAAATAAATAAGAACAGCGGTACTTACTTTGAAGGCTGCTGCTCGCCTGCTCCCCCCTCTCCCTGTCTGCAGAGCACCGGCCGCCGCGCCGCCCTCACACATTGAGCGGATCCTTCCGCGGCTCTTTGTGAAGGCGCAGCACTTGGACGCTGCGCCTGTGCATCTACGCCCCCAAGCTCCTCCTCCACGCTCCGGAAACTGACCGCGGGCGCGGCTCAGTTCTCACAATCTCGGGCCGGCCAGTGACAGAGCGACAGCGAGCTGTGTCGGCCGCCCGGCGCCCCTGTTGCCATGGCGCCCTGTGCGGCCGCACAGCTCGCACACCCCTAAGCCCGGCCCTGGTGGTGAGGCCCCAGATAGTGGAAGGCCTTAGGCAGCTGCCTAAATCGCCTAGTTAGAGAGCCGCCTCTGCTTATCAGTAACACGTAAGTCTATAGAATGGCACAGATCACTGTCACCTGCATGTTTCTCCCAACAGAAACACAGGAGAGTTCTTACTGTGCTAAAATGGTAGATAGATGCAAAACCATTAACCCCTTAACCCCTTAAGGACCAAACTTCTGGAATAAAAGGGAATCATGACATGTCACACATGTCATGTGTCCTTAAGGGGTTAAGGACACATGACGGAAATATTCCATCATGAATCCCTTTTATTTCAGAAGTTGTGTCCTTAATGGGTTAAATAAGGTAACTTATGGCGATATGAGAAGGTTATGTTGTGATTGACAGAAATTGGTGACTGACAGAAAAATAGATAGTGACAAACATTTGAGGAGGCTGGAAGACATGAGGAGCTGCAAAGAGGATGGCTAGTCTAATTTATAAGCAGGCAGAAATGCAAATATAATGCATGTTCTTGTAAATGCTAAATAAATAAAACATTAGATGATATTGATTCAGCATTTATATCTACAACCTCTAAAACACTGTGACATCACAGTTTACTGAACACTTTGTTTTCTGACATTAAAACCTTGAGATCATGCATTGTGTTTCTCATGCCTTATATGAATATGAACTGAGTTAAAGCTCTTTTTTTTTCCATGAGGAACAAAGTCTAAGCTATTCACTGATATATCATGTGATAACATAACTCGCTCAAGGTGATTCAGAGTCACTGAACTGGTTCTAAACTCCAGTGCCCTTGTCTTACTCTGTGATACAATCACCAGAGCATAACTTCCTTCAACGTCATAAAATCCATCTTAGAAAGCAATTATAACTGACTAGCTGTGAGCTACAGCCAGAGACAGGCCTAAATTTCAGGTCTTCTAGGCAGTCTGCTTAAACTGTTAATAACACCATAACTGTACACACAGAATTCAGTAACACAGGCTTTTCTGGTGTTACTGTATTTACCACCAGGATCTTAAAACGTGTACTAAACTTTCACACTGGCAAGAAAATGTAGAAAATGCAATGCAACATTTCTCCTTTTTATTTCCCGTGCTCAGCATGGAGCATTCTAATTTATTAAACAATATATCTTACTTTGCAAAACCAGCCATAATTAAATGCGCACTCTAAGGACCATAACTACTGCAGGCGCAGCTCATTGTATTGATTATGACGCTCTAAATCTGTATGTCAAAATTCAGTCCGAGACTCTTCCTGGTAGTTATCTGTCCAGTCTGAACCTTTCTGAGCACTATGGTGTAAATTCAGAGAACTGAAGAGTAAGTATGGATCAAGATGCAATTTATAAAAGACATGGTAACATATGGGTCACATAATTACAGTGAACAAAGTATCTTACATATTAAACTAGATTAAAAGCTTTTAATTACATTAATGGATCATATAATTAATCTTAATTAATCCACTTTGTGCAATATCCATTGTACAACCTTGACCAGGGCTGAACTGATCAACAATTTGTCCTGGGCATTTTTTAAGCACAGTGGCCCAGTAAGAAAGGTGTGGGGTCAGGGGGTGGGGTGTGTGTCATCACCAATGATAAGCACTCAGCCCCTCAAAAAGAGCATGGTCTTCCTGGCCACCCCTTGCACAGTGCTCTGCTGAAGAGCTTTTGCATTAGAAAAAAAGTTGTGTATTTATTCTGTGCAGCGCATGTGAAATTAAAAACACACTTGTGCTGCATTTGCTTGTGATATGTCTCTGTTGTCTCCAAGAGTGGGATACCAGAGAACAAAAGGGCAAGAGGATGCAGTACGTGTGTGAATAGTGTACGTGTATAGGAGCATTTACATGCCTTGGAAGTATAGACCACAAGTTCCTCCTACCATAACACCTGGGAGCTGCATCAAATAGCCGACTAGGCCACCAGGGGCAGGAAACTGACTCACTGGACTAAATGGGAATGGACACTGAGTCACTGGACCAAATGGGAATGGACTCTGACATACTAGCCACCTAAAAATAGGGGCATTTGCCCCCCTCCGCACCCAAGGTAAGAAGACGCCATAAACCTCAACAACACACTGTCATGTCATTCACACACGCACACACTGTCCCCTCAATCACACACACAGTCAGAGCCATAACACACATCTCACAAAGCTACAACATTGCAGCCACTCTTCATCTAAACAACACACATAATGTCACCCCATATACATGGAATCAGCTATAGACAGTCGAAGCACACACATCGCACACAACCACAACACTTAAAGCCACCCTACACTTAAACAATACACACAGTCATCTCCCCCTTACATAATGCACATGCTTTCGCCCTACATGCAAGCAGATTTTTAAAGTAATACTCCAAGCACCCTAACCACTACAGCCTCTCGAGTAAGTATTTATACAGCGAGGGTGCTCTGTGACAAGCTTTCCAAGGATATGCATATTGTGTGGGGTTACAGTCCAGGGAAAGAAGTTCAGGAGGACATTTTGTGTGCTGTGCCTCTGGGCATAGGCGTGCGCACGGGGTGTGCCGGGTGTGCCTGGGCACACCCTAATCCCCGCGGCACGCCTATGTATTGAGTCCTGCAGGAACAGCGTTCCTGCACTTTTATTTGAGCAGGAACGCTGTGCCCTCAGTGCCCCCTCAGTGCACCCACACTCAGTGCCCCCAAATGCCCCCTTCCGGCCCCTATGGTCCCCCTGTCATGGCAGGGGGGGGGGCGCAAGAGGTGAAGGACACCCCCTCCCAGTCGGGTGCCTGTGTCCATCTCAGACGCGGCGAGGGAGCTGTGTGCTCTCTGCTTCCTCTCGCCGCGCGCTGTTTGCTGATGCTGGGAGCCGGAATATGACGTCATATTCCGGCTCCCAGCTACAGCAGACAGCCCGCGCGGCGAGAGATGGACACAGGCACCCGACCCACTGGACCCCAGGGACAAGTCCACGCCAGGTTGGGTGGACATTTTTTTTAATAAAAAAAAAAGTATTTGTATGTGTGTCTGTGAATGTATGTGTGTGTGTCTGTGAATGTGTGTCTGTGAATGTATGTGTGTGTGTCTGTGAATGTGTGTCTGTGAATGTATGTGTGTGTGTCTGTGAATGTGTGTAAGTGTGCCTGTGAATGTATGTGTGTGTGTCTGTAAGTGTGTCTGCGAATGTATGTGTGTGTGTTTGTATGTCTGTGAGTGTATGTGTGTCTGTAAGTGTGTGTCTGTGAGTATGTGTGTGTCTGAGTGTATGGGTATGTGTGTGAGTGTCTGTGAGTGTATGTGTGTCTGTGAGTGTATGTGTGTCTGTAAGTGTGTGTCTGTAAGTATGTGTGTCTGAGTGTATGGGTATGTGTGTGTGTCTGTGAGTGTGTGTGTCTGTAAGTGTATGTGAATGTATGTGTGTGTGCACGCGTATATATACACACACACAGTATATATATCCACACACACGTGTATATTTTTTTTGGGGGGGGGGTGGGAAAAGTGTTCCCACACTTTATTCCCCAGGACTTCTCTGGAGATGTCCGGATCTCCCTTGACGGCTCACGCAGAGTCGGCGCTATCTGAGTGCCGGCTCTGCTCTTAGCCTCCATGGGCTGGCGGGGAGATCAAAGATCTACCTCACCAACCCACAGCAACACGGAGGGAGTGAGGAGAGGACCCGGGGAGCTCTAGACAGCAGCTCTGCCAGGTTCCTCTCACGAGATCTGAGCATTGCCACGTCAACACACAGATCTCGCGAGAGTTAACTCTAGCTCCGCAGGCTAGAGTTCACTCTCCACTGGACCACCAGGGATGGCACATGGCAGCAAGGATCCCCCCTCCCTACATAAGGTAGGGAGGGGGGATATTTACTAATCTGCCCCCACCTCCACAATCCCTCCCAACATACAGCCCACACACACACAGCACATAGACACATACAGCACGCTCACACACACACACAGCACCTTTACAAACACACCTCACACACAGCACACTAAAAGCACCCTCACAAACACACACACACACACACACAAACAGCACCCTCACAAATACACGACACCCACACACATCACACAAACGGCACCATCACACAAATGCACACATCACACAAACAGCACCCTCACACACACAGCACCCTCACACAGCACAGTAACAGGACCCTAACAAACACCCTCACACAGCACACTACCAGCACCCTCACCCACATAGCACACTACCAGCACCCTCACCCACACATCCCACTAACACCACCCTCACACAGCACACTAGCAGCACACACACACACACACACACAGCAGTGTATGTGTATATATATGTGTGTGTGTGTGTGTGTGTATATATATATATATATATATAGTAAAAATAGAAAAATAAAAATAGAATTAATATATACACATGCGGCGTGTTTGTGCTTTAGGGTGCACACCCTAATGCAATAGGCTGCGCACGCCTATGCCTCTGGGACTGTGGGGGCACTGCAGGGAGCTAATTGTGTTAGCTGGGGATAAGAGTGGCGCCTTGGAGGGACAATTGTACTGTACTTTACTTCGGAGAAAGGCAACATTGCGGTTTATAAATACCAGTGTGCTGTGCATTCTATGCCCTACATGTAAACTCGAAAAGTTATAGTCTCTATTTTACAGAAGAAAAGGTCTCCTGAGCTATAATCATGGTAGTCTGGTCCTCAGAAACCCCAGACAAACTTTGTCGACTGGGCCTGATGTGCTCCAAAGTCCATAGTACAGGAGCTCTGTCACAATTTTTTACTATATCACTGACTTATTGTGAATGCAAATTTAATTAAGTATTACAATAAAAGCAGAAGCAGGTTGCTTACAGAAATGGCAAATATATGGTATATAGAGTGCAGATCTGCTTAAAACCTGTGTTCAGTGTGGCAGAGAAATTCTCCATTCATTCACCATGAAATATTCCTGTGATTCATTCACCCTCTTTTGACTGTATTTGAGTAACACAGGAAGCCAATCCCAAAACTATTATGAGGAAAATAAACAATTCAGGTGTGTCCCTCCCACACAAGCCAATAGCTCATGTTTCAGGTTCCAGCAACATGTAGAGATATATAAACACAGAAAATATGATGAATGATAAGGCTTGTATAGGCTTTGAAAGGATATTATACTTGAGAATAAGTTTGGCATATGTATCTTTACAAGTGTGCAGCGTCTCCACATAAATCATGTTTTACTGATTAGTAAACAGCAGGAAAGCTTAAAAGAAATAGTCAAATAGTGTGGTAGTGGTAAGAAAATTCCACAATACAACCAACGGCACGTAGCTGCAGTTAAGGAATAATACACATGAATATTAAGTCACATCTGAAAAGAAACAAACCAAATTCTGATAGTGTAGCTGCTGTTATTTGCTTTGAATGCAGGTGTACACTCACACTTTACAAATCCACGTAAAGCTGGCTCTGACTGTAAAGGCGTTGAAAATTATGCCCTCCAATTGGCTTTATCCTTTCAACATTCTCCACGACCATGGAATGATGCTGGTACTTCATGTAAGTATTAGTAAATAAACTTTATTTCAAAGTAAACATATACAAATACAATAAAAGGTTATGGCACAAGTCAAACACATACAAAGAGTCCAATATAAGTCCAGTTACACAACATGTTGCAGCCCAATAGCTCCGTTAACTGCTGGTGCATAGATTCCTCCGTTAACCACTCGTCTTTTAAACCGTGTATCCAGAATTCAGAGACGGCGCCCTCTCCCTCCACTTTCTACTTCTGGATTGCGTCATGGCATGAAGATGAGTGTCGCTATGTCACTTACTGTGATGTCACAACAGTGAGTCTCTTTATCTCATTTAGTGACGTCTTTGTTTTAATCACATGATCGGAGTGCCGGTCTACCCTAAGAGGCAATATTTTAAAATTCGACTTTACATTACTGAGCTGAACAACCACAATATACATATATATACTTTCATAAAACATTACTGATTCGGATGTGACTTAAAGGAACACTATAGTCACCTAAACAACTTTAGCTTAATGAAGCAGTTTTAGTGTATAGACCATGCTTCTCAAGTTTCACTGCTCAATTCATTGACATGTAGGAGTTAAATCACATTTTTTCTGTTTATGCAGCCCTTGTCACACCTCCCCTGACTCTGATTGACACAGCCTGCATGACAAAAAAACTGGTTTCACTTTAAATCAGATGTAATTTACCTTAAACAATCTCTTTCTCTGTAAATTGAACTTTAATCACATACAGGAGGCTCTTGCAGAGTATAGCAAGCTATTAACATAGCAGGGGATAAGAAAATCTAAATTAAACAGAACTTGCAATAAAGGAAGGATAAACTTTAGATAACTCTTTACAGGAAGTGTTTAGGAAGGCTGTGCAAGTCACATGCAGGGAGGTGTGACTAGGTTTCATAAACAGAGTGATTTAAATGGACACTATAGTCACCTGAACAACTTTAGCTTAATGAAGCAGTTTTGGTGTATAGAGCATGCCCCTGCAGCCTCACTGCTCAATCCTCTGCCATTTAGGAGTTAAATCCCTTTGTTTATGAACCCTAGTCACACCTCCCTGCATGTGACTTGCACAGCCTTCCATAAACACTTCCTGTAAAGAGAGCCCTATCTAGGCTTTCTTTATTTCAAGTTCTGTTTAATTAAGGTTTTCTTATCCCCTGCTATGTTAATAGCTTGCTAGACCCTGCAAGAGCCTCCTGTATGTTATTAAAGTTCAATTTACAGAGCAAGAGATACAATTATTTAAGGTAAATTAAATCTGTTTGAAAGTGAAACCAGTTTGTTTTTTTTTCATGCAGGCTCTGTCAATCATAGCCAGGGGAGGTGTGGCTAGGGCTTCATAAACAGAATAAAAATGATTTAACTCCTAAATGACAGTGAATTGAGCAGTGGAATTGCAAGTGAATGATCTATACACTAAAACTGCTTTATTTAGCTAAAGTAATTTAGGTGACTATCGTGTTCCTTTAACTCCTAAATGGCAGAGAATTGAGCAGTGTGACTGCAAGGACATGATCTATACACCAAAACTGCTTCATTAAGCTAAAGTTGTTTTGGTGACTATAGTGCCCCTTTAATGAATACTGTTATATTAAAATCAGACATCGAATTTTGAAAATAAAATAATAAGTGCTAAAAATACCTATATAAGACAAAAAATAGATAAAATAAGCTGTCACATTTTAACAAAAACACATACAAAGCTTGTTTACAAAATTAATAGAAGAATATATATTGTAAGATGTAAGAAAAAAAATGTAAGAAAAAGAATTGTGTGATTCTAGTGGCAGTTTTAGTCCATACGGTTGACGTTGAGAAACATAGAAACATAGAATGTGACGGCAGATAAGAACCATTCGGCCCATGTAGTCTGCCCGATTTTCTAAATACTTTCATTAGTCCCTGGCCTTATCTTATAGTTAGGATAGCCTTATGCCTATCCCACGCATGCTAAACCCCTTAAGGACACATGACGTGTGTGACATGTCATGATTCTCTTTTATTCCAAAAGTTTGGTCCTTAAGGGGTTAAACTCCTTTACTGTGGAAATTCATTGCCCCGGAGAAGTTTCTCACCAGAGGCTTGGGCATTGGGGTGATGTTGGGAAAATTGCTAGGGGTTTGGTAGGGTAAACTGAGAAAGAAAAAGGTAGAAATATTTTCTACACCACACTGCACAGTTGATGGTGCTTTTTGTATTGACTATAAAGTTTTCATTTTGGGCTATCATAAAATTTGTGACCTGAGCATAAGAGAGGCTGTACTTCATACATGGCTTTCTATAACACAGGAAAACACTACAAGCCTCAGAGATACAAAAGTATATGTGTCCATAGGCGTGCGCACGGGGTGTGCCGGGTGTGCCTGGGCACACCCTAATCCCCATGGCACGCCTATGTATTGAGTCCTGCAGGAACAGCGTTCCTGCACTTTTATTTGAGCAGGAACGCTGTTCCTGCGGGCACTCAGTGCCCCCAAATGCCCCCTTCCGGCCCCCATGCTTCCCCCTGTCATGGCGGGAGCGGGGCGGGGCAAGAGGTGAAGCACACCCCCCAGTCGGGTGCCTGTGTCCATCGCAGTGAGGGAGCTGTGTGCTTTCTGCTTCCTCTCGCTGCGCGCCGTTTGCTGTAGCTGGGAGCCGGAATATGACGTCATATTCCGGCTCTCAGCTACAGCAGACAGCCCGCGCGGCGAGTGGAAGCTGAGAGCACACAGCTCCCTCACTGCGTCTGAGATGGACACAGGCACCCGACCCACTGGACCCCAGGGACAAGTCCACGCCAGCACTCCAGGTAGGGAGGCTGGGTGGACATTTTTTAATAAAAAAAATAAAAATATTTGTATGTGTGTGTGTGTCTGTCTGAGTGTGTCTGTCTGAGTGTGTCTGTCTGAGTGTGTGTGTCTGTAAGTGTGTTTGTGAATGTATGTGTGTGTGTGTCTGTAAGTGTGTCTGTGAATGTATGTGTGTGTGTGTCTGTGAGTGTGTCTGTGAATGTGTGTGTGTGTGTGTGTGTGTCTGAATGTGTGTCTGTGAGTGTATGTGTCTGTAAGTGTGTGTCTGTGAGTGTGTGTGTGTCTGTGAGTGTATGGGTATGTGTGTGTGTCTGTGAGTGTATGTGTGTGTGTCTGAGTGTATGGGGGTGTGTGTGTGTCTGTAATTGTGTGTGTGTCTGAGTATGTGTGTGCACGCATATATATATGTGTGTGTCTGTGTATGTGTGTCAGTATATATATACACACACACACGTGTATATTATTTTTTTGGGGGGTGGGAAAAGAGTTCCCACACTTTATTCCCCAGGACTTCTCTGGAGATGTCCGGATCTCCCCTGATGGCTCACGCAGAGTCGGCGCTATCTGAGTGCCGGCTCTGCTCTTAGCCTCCATGGGCTGGCGGGGAGATCAAAGATCTACCTCACCAACCCACAGCAACACGGAGGGAGGTAGGAGAGGACCTGGGGAGCTCTAGACAGCAGCTCTGCCAGGTTCCTCTCACGAGATCTGAGCATTGCCACGGCAACACTCAGATTTCGCGAGAGTTAACTCTAGCTCCGCAGGCTAGAGTTCACTCTCCACTGGACCACAAGGGATGGCACATGGCAGCAAGGATCCCCCCTCCCTACATAAGGTAGGGAGGGGGGATATTTACTAATCAGCCCCCACCTCCACAATCCCTCCCAACATACAGCCCACACACACACACACAGCACGCTCACACACACAGTACACTAACCGCACCCTCACAAACACACAACACCCTCACACACAGCACACTAACAGCACCCTCACAAACACACAATCAGCACCCTCACAAATACATGACACCGACACACATTACACACAAACGGCACCATCACACAAACGCACACATCACACAAACAGCACCCTCACACACACAGCACCCTCACACAGCACAGTAACAGGACCCTAACAAACACACAAACACCCTCCCACAGCACACTACCAGCACCCTCACACACAAACAGCCCACACAAACACCCTCACACACATAGCACACTACCAGCACCCTCACACACACATCACACTAACAGCACCCTCACACCACCCTCACACAGCACACTAGCAGCCCACACACACAGCAGTGTATATGTGTATATATATATATATATATATATATATATATATATATATATATATATATATGGGTATTACATATATACACATGCGGCGTGTTTGTGCTTTAGGGTGCACACCCTAATGCAACAGGCTGCGCACGCCTATGTCTGTGTCTTCAAGCAGTGTTTAATTGGATGAAATAGTGGCACTGTAGCTTTTGACATATTCTGGAAAAAGGAATGTTGAGCACTTTTAAATGGTACAGTCCCACAAAGACTTCATAAAATATGCTTAGACCTTCACAATCAGTGGATCTCTTGATAGGTGCCCTAGCAAACTTAAGGATATGGAAATGGCCATCAAGGATCACAGTCTTGGCTCTTTTTGACTATAACAATTAGGAACTAGTGTAGAAATAGACACAGCTCTTCCACATACATCTATCAATTCAGCTATTGGCTTCTATGTTTTAACTTTCCAACTCAGAGAAAGAGATTTACAAAGGTTTTCTGAAGTCAGCTTGTTGTTGTGAGTCAACCACCAAATTATGGTTTAGTAGACGCTGATGAACTCCTCTGCTGCCCTTTCGATTAACCACTCATCCCTCATCACTTATATGTCTTCTTGAAAGAGTGATCTTGTTGTATCTTTTTATATCAGCTTTAGTAGATGGTGCATTTTAATCTTTATTGGAGGAGACCTGTTGAGGGCGACTCTAAGAGGAGAAGACCCCTTGCTCTTCAGTGCTTGGTTCCGCAAAGAAGATGAGCTGGAGTCTCCTTCAGGCATAATTTTCTGCCACCTTGGTCTTTCAGCCTGTTATACCAGATCCCCAAAGTAATGGATTTGAACTCTCACTTTGTCTACCTATTCTTTATAGCATACAGGGGAGGGGGAGAAAGAGGAAACAGGAAACAAATTCATAAAAAGGTTTCTTATATTTACATGTGATTACATAATTGTAAAGGAATTATGAGATTAGTTTGTGAGACTCTGTGGACTCGATAGACTAAAGGTAAGAAACTCCTTTAATCAGTTGAATATTGCCATATTCCATCATTGGTGTTAAGTTTGACAATTAGCTACCTGTAGTTCTGGGTAGCGGTAAAGCGTCTTATAGTAATTCTTGTCATCTAGATATATAATTGTCAGGAATTTTATCACATTTTTTAACGTGTCGACATGTACATTACATCTACAGTTCATACAAAATTTAGAAATAGAGGTACACCTGGCACCACTGTCATGAGAAATTAAAATGATGGATGTGGCCTTCTAGATATGTCACTAAGCTCATGAGTTAATGAAGACCAGGAGAAGGCAGAAATTTTAAATAACTATTTTTCTTCAGTATATACTGTATTAATGAAGATCCTATGGCAAGAGATATGCAAATGATTGCAGCAAAAAAACTTTCAGATAACTTGTGATTGGATGACTCGAGACAAGGTGCTACAGCAGTTAAAGAAAATGAATGTAAAGAAAGATCCGGGGCCTGACGGTATTCACCCACGAGTACTTAAGGAGCTAAGTGGGGAAATAAGTGAACCTCTGTATTTAATCTTTCAAGATTCTTTTGTTTCAGGTATTGTACCGGAGGATTGGAGGAAGGCAGATGTCATTCCTATTTTTAAAAAGGGTTCAAACTCCTTGCCTGGAAATTATAGACCTGTAAGCTTATGTGACTGGGAAAATATTTGAAGGGCTATTAAGGGATAATATTCAGGAATTCATTGGGAAGAACTTTGTTATTAGCAATAATCAGCATGGTTTTATGAAACATAGGTCATGTCAAACTAACCTAATCACATTCTACGAAGAAGTAAGTAGAAGTATAGATCAGGGTGTTGCAGTGGATGTGATCTACTTGGATTTTGCCAAGGCATTTGATACGGTTCCTCGCAATAGGTTAGTCTTCAAGCTAAAAGAAATTGGTCTAGATGAATATTCTTGTTCTTGGGTAGAACATTGGCTTAAGAATAGAGTACAACAAGTTGTCATTAATGGTAAATTTTTAGGCTGGACAAAAGTGGTAAGTGGTGTCCCTCAGGGTTCTGTTTTGGGACCGCTTCTATTTAACATATTTATGAATGATCTTGAAATAGGCATTGAAAGCCATGTTTCAGTGTTTGCAGATGACACAAAACTTTGTAAAGTAATAAAATGTTAGCAGGATATTGCTTTGCTGCAGAGGGATTTGGATTGATTGGGGGACTGGGCACTAAAATGGCATATGAAATTGAATGTAGAGAAAAGCAAAGTTATGCACTTCGGGGTCAAGAATGCACAAGCAACTTACACCCTAAATGGTAGTGAATTAGGGATAACCACACACGAGAAGGATTTGGGAATTGTTATAGACAACATATTAGACAGCAATATGCAATGTCAATCTGCAGTTGCTAAGGCCAGTAAGGTTTGAGATGTATAAATAGGGGCATAAATTTTCGAGATGAAAATATAATTTTGCCTCTTTATAAATCACTGGTAAGACCACACCTTGAATATGCTGTGCAATTTTGGGCACATGTTCTAAAGAAGGATATCACGGCACTAGAAAAAGTGCAGAAACGAGCTACAAAATTTTAAATAGAATGGAGCATTTTAGTTACGTAAAAAGGTAAAAAAATGTAAATCTCTTTAGTTTTGTAAAATATGTAAAAGAACCATCGATAATAGAGACTACCACTGAGTAAAGACCAGTCTATGTCAGCTTGTTAAAATGCAGCTCTCAAGTTGTTCTAGAGGAGATAATCAGTAAAACACTCTGCAGGTTGTCTGACAATGACTGAGCAGTGGTGGAACTACCGCAGTCCCAGGGGTCGCAGCTGTGACTGGCCCGACACTCCAGGGGGCATGTCGCCCAGCAGACCCCTGTGACTGCAGAGTCCGCCTGCCATGTGCTGCGGCCCCGGCTGCGCGGTAGAGCCACCGAGGCTGCACGTTCAAGGTCCCATCGTGTGGCCCATGCTGTTAGAGCCACCTGATGCTATGCATTTCATGGGGGCCCGGTCAGCGCTGCGGCACTTAAACAGCGCAACCGGGACCACTATGATCGCAACCGGGCCCACTGTGATGAGGTCAAAGCTGGGAGGAAGTGACTGCCCTGGTCCAGCAACATAGAGTGCCGCACGAGAGGAAGGAGGAGGGAGTCAGAGTGGGGACTTCCATCAGGCTGAGCCATGCAGCTGTCAGTAAGTGCCTTGACAGTGTTCTTTTGAAAGGAAAGGACTGGTTAAGGAACATATCAGCTGGGTAGAAGGTAACACCTTTATCTGCTACTGTTGTTATGGTCTCATGTATTTCCAGGCATCTCCAACAAACCTCAGGCACCTCCGGAAAGAACCTGTGTAGCTTCTGTGGTGTATCATACCAGTGTGTTAAAATCTTTTAATTGTTTTCTTGGTAGTGTGCACTAATGGTACTCAGACAAATTTCCTCATGGGGCAGAAGCAGCCGGTGCAATGTTTGTAGGTGGAGGATGGAGGAAAAAATCCTTAAGTTGGTGGTATTTAAATTGGTCCAAGACAGAGAGCGTCCTGTGTGGTATTAACTCCTGTAAAGGTAGCAGCTTACCATCCATACACAACATCGATATGTATGGATCTAGGCCTCTCCCCATGAATTTCACATATTTGGGTGTGTTTATCTTATCAAGGGAGTAGAGTTCTTGAGAGTGTGGATATTTTGGAAAATGGTTTAACATGGGAACGTATCTACCTGGTGCATATATCCCTCTAGAGTGTAGATCTATAAAGTGTGTGTAATGTTCAAACGTGTGGAAATATTAGCTGAAATGATTCAGGCAGGGTTAACCTATGAATTGTGTACAACAATTTTGTTCTTAATTTTTTATATTTTTCCAGTAATATATGCCTGTCAGTCCTGCATCTCAATTTTCGCGATACCCCTTATGCACCCTAGTTCCTCTTTGCTTCTAAGTGCTGAGCATGCACAGACAGCTTTCACATTATATGGGTAAACAAAGGCAGGGACAGTATGGTGGACTGGAAATAGATTCACCCCCGCAATTAAAGAACAAAAAGTGAGTTAAAAAAATATAGACGGCCCAAAGCAGAGGCACCAACCCCGGCATGCCACCGCTGCTGGGCCATCGACACCTCAAATGGCAGACACCACGCGGGCCCACGCACCCGAACCCTGCCTACCCCCCAATGTCGGAAAGGCTGGCCCAACTACTGGCAGACTTCTGGGCCAAGATAGAGGGCCGCGGGGGCACCCCAGGGGGGAACCTACCGGCACACAGGAGCCCGTACCAGCAACACGGGTACAGAGATAGACACGGAAAGCAGGGAGACGGAGGTGGGAGACCCGTCACAAGCTTGAGCACCTCAACTCTTCACCACGGCTGAGTCGCCCAAAGCCTAAACAGGGGCTCACCCCGGGGCTCCCCCCGCACCGCTCCCCACCTAAGCACAAGCAGCAACATGGGGCACCACAAATAACAGATGACCACTCACCTAGACGGCCTCCGCTCTCCTCCCAACAACCTACAGCGACGGCAGCGAACAGAGATAACAGACAGAGGCAGAGTGCTCAGCACCTACCCCACCCATGCACAGCAGCAAAGCGGAGGGAACCGGAGAAGCCAGGGCCTCCTCGGGCGCCCACAACATCAGGGGGGACCCTGCCCCAACCGCACGGCCCAGCAGTTCGAGACCAGAAGAACTCCTGCAGCGGCACTCATGGACACAGGGAAGTGACTCCTGATCCAAACCGGACACGGGGATCGGTGCGGCTCCAGCACTGCATGAGAGACCAATTCGTGTTCCCAGCAGTACCTTGCCACGGCAGAAGGCTGCTTAGCAGCCAACACAGAGAACTCTCTACCACGGCCTGCACGTGGCGTTGGATGAATGGCGACCGGTGATGCTACCTGCCATTTGTTCCTAATAATGCTTAGAAATGTTTCATTTCATGTTTGTCATTGCATGTATATTGTTTTATAATTTTACGTCCACTTCACCAGTACCCAGTGGTATATCTAAAGCTAAGTAATCTAACTACTCTACTCTGACTAATAGCTTCACATACATGTCTTGATCAGCCTAGCATGCAGCATGATTGCTTACCCTTGCTTTAATACCCACATAGTTATACAGATGTATTTGCTCACTTAATATCTCTTAAAAGTCACTAAGAGAAAATCCTTTTTTTCTTAATACGCATCTCACAGTTTATCACATGATCGTAAGGGCATCTCACTTCCTATATAACAGTGGCTTGTTTAGCGACATTAAACACATAAAAGATGCCATGCCGACAGCCATACTAACAATACACAAGTTCTCGTAATTTTTCTTTTAATTAATCGTACTGTTATCCTATGTTGAAATCTCCGCCATATAGTCTAATGCCTCTCTACCTAGAAAGACATCACTAACAGAATAGCTTGTTCATAACATAACAACTAAACAATGTGCTGACACTCTCATGCCATAAATGTAAAACTACTGTGTTTATGCCTTTAAATATGCTGTTGTGGCATTGATAAATGCTTTGTTATTCCCTGCACAAAGAAAATAAAGAATAAAAAATAAAAAAAGGATAGACAGAATAAAAAAAAATACATTGGGGGAACATTGAGGAGTGTCGGGTGAGGGGACAATAAAATAATAATAATGGTAAACCATGATAGATCCGCTTTATGTCTCTTTGGATATGATGTGAGGCTTTGCACACCGGGATTAGGATAGTTTATGCCATTCCTCTCTGCAGAGCCTCTTAAACTCAGGTTGGATGGGGGTCATTGGTGGATGTCCATTTTCGACTCTCTCCACTTATGCTTGACTGAGTTCAAGTCTGGGCAATGGCTGGGGTACTTACAGACATTTACAGAGTTGTCCATAAACCACTGTTGAGTTGAGTTGAGGCTGTGTGCTCAGTATCATTTTCCTGTTGGAAGGTGTACCTTCGACCCAACCGGAGCGCTCTGGACCAGGTTTTTATTAAAGATATCTCTGTATTTTATGTTCAGCTTTCCCTCAACACTGACCAGTCTCCGGGTACCTGCCACGGCAAAACAGCACCAAAGCATGATGCAACCACCACCATGCTTCACCATTGCAAAGGTATAGCACAGGTTATAAGCAGTGCATGGTGTCCTCCAGACATCTCACTTTGGATTGAGGCCAAACAGTTCAATCTTCCTCTGTCCTTTTTTTGCAAGTGGGCTTTGTCTGCATGTGACATGCAGTTAGGAGAGGCTTCTGTATGGCCAGTTTGCCAGAAAGGCAAGTTTGATGGCGTGTTGCAGCGATGGTTCTCTATCCACAAGTTTCTTTCATTTCCACACATGATATCTGGAGTTACCAGGTCCTCTTACCCCAATTAATCAGTTTTAGCCAGTTCTAGAAAGAGTTCCAAACTTTTTTTTAATTTAAGACTATGTGCTCTTGGGAATCTTCAATGCAGTTGAACATTTTGTAGCCTTCCCCAGAACTGTACCTCAACACAATCCTAACTCTGAGCTCTGCAGGAAGTTTCATGTCTTTTTGGTTTTTGCTCTGTCCACAGGTGGACTCCAATCCAAGTGTGGAAATATATAAAAGATGATCCAGAGAAATGGGATGCATTTAAAGGGACACTGTAGGCACCCAGACCACTTCAGCTCATTGAAGTGGTCTGGGTGCCAACTCCCTTCACCCCATACTCTGCAAGTATAATTATTGCAGTTTTTATAAACTGCAATAATTAATTTGCAGGATTAAGTCCTCCTCTAGTGGCTGTCTCCCAGACGTGTGATATTACAGACATTTCATGTTCATGCCTTGGAGCCCTGCATTTATATCCACCTCAGAAATCCTAGAATTGTCAAATTAAGGGGAAACAATGGAGAAAAATAACCTTTTTAAAATTCATTAAAATGATACTGGTTTAAAAAATAACGATATGCAAGATATGCCCACAGAATATAGCAGCAATAATGATTGCCCCAGCAGTGGCTAGGATTACATTCTGGAATTATATGGAATTATTATGACTCGGATAATATTCTAGTGATTTATTTATTTAGTTTTGCTGATTTTTGTTTTGTTGTTTTTTGTTTTTTTTAAACTTGTTTTACTTTCAAGTTTAGAGATACATTGCCTATAAATTAAATAATTTCTCAGGGTTATGTTTTTTCAAAAAGCTAAGATAATCACTTTAATATTTAAAAGGACTTCACATGTCTGATCAAATAAATAAACACAAAGAAAACAATTCCATTTATTTTCTTTGTATATACAATATCAATAATGTCTCTCATAAAAGAAAACTATGTAATTGGGATTTTAAAGTGTCCATGAGATGGCAGTGTGACCCATGGTCCCATTAATAGTAATATTTCTAAAAGTTGGAATTTCTAAAGTTCCAGTTGAGTAAAATATTTTTTTTTTCTGGGCATGCAGGGCAGTTAGTTAGGGGTGAGATGGAAAGTTTGTGTTATTAAGATGTAAAAGGGTAGAAAGGAATAGAAAAGGGAGGGTTAGATGATGTGGGAGGGACTGGGGGAGTGAGTGATCTTAGCAAAGAATGCACACAGAAAACGAGTGTTCATAACTTTTCACTGTGTATCAGGGGGAGATCAGACTGCTGCATCCATGAAGTAGACACTGCCACTTCAGAGACAGGATTCACCTCCCAGTGGAGTCACCATCCACACAGGGACCCTTGCACCATATCAAAAGGTCCAAAACTGTGGCAATAACCAGATCTGCACAGCAGGTAAAAATAGCCTATGGAGTGATTCATTCAGGTTTAAACTACTATTGAGAATGTATTGTAAGAATTGTTCATTGTTGGGTGAGAGGTGTGGGTACATATTATTATTACATATTATATATTCTTATTACATATTATTATTTATAAAGCCCCACAATATTATGCAACTCAGTTACACCTGATTATACAGATTACATAGTGCAAGCATATATTTTGTCTGTTTCATATATAGAAGGACATGTGTTATGCTGGCTAGGAGTCATTGTACTGAGAGGCCAGGGTACATATTTGTATATTCATTACATATTAGGGTACAAGGTACATGTAAACTAATCTGATGTGATGATAATTCACAGTTGCACAATTCACTAAATGGTACATCTTGTTTAAGGGACAGTGTATGTGGGTGGTATGCATTTTGCATAGAGAAATGCATGTTGTGCAATAAAAAATAAATGTAAAGTATATATGCCAGTGTTTTATAGACTGGGTGGTACATGTTGGTCCAGGCCCAATATAATGGGGTGCATACATAGTAAAAGTATATTGGTAAGTATATTACAGTGACTATCACATTCAATATGATGTACATGTTCTATTACACTCTCTTCATGGAATGGTGTGCATGTAAGAATGTTGGCTAAAGTGTTGTATACCTTTGGAAGTATATGATGTTAAAACATGTTAGAACACATGTGATATGGGATTACTTATCATATAGCATGTAAAGGGAGATGATATATCAATTGGGTGTGATGTGAAAGTACATCGTAAACTTGATGATATACAAGAAGGAATGTATTCTAATAACATTATTAAAAAGGGTATATTGAAATCAGAGTAGTACATGTTGATCAAAGTGTGATGTACAAAGTACATATTATAATTATGGTTATTATGATGCTGTAATATACAGGTGGGAGAATATATTACTACAGGTGTGATATAGTATGGATGGAAGTACTCGAAAATAAAGGAGCAATTTAAAGTGGAAGTACCGGTTAGTTAAGATGTAATATTTTGAAAGCAGTACATCTTTAGGGCCATTCTATTGCTGCACTTCGCTGACCCATGAAACTCAACCACCTAACCTTTCGATTCATAGTTCACCTGTAAACCTGTCTTGCCTTAACCCGTAACCTGTCCACTCACTGAATTATCTTAATTGCAAATGTTATGCAAATAATTGAATACTATGTATTGTTAGTACTCCAGCAAGTAAAATTGCCTTCTGGACAAATTGAGATGTTAGCTTTTATATAGAATAACTGATCATGAATTCCCTTATCACATCTAGTTTCAATTTGGTCAGGTTGTTTTATTATATTTACTTTTAAATATATGTTGCATCATGTACAGTGTTTCAGAAATACTGACATAAATCCTGATATAAGTACCGGTTAATTAACGGTGTAATGTACAATTAAGAGCACATGATCTGAAGGTTGGTAAAAGTGTGACTTTTGGGGGGATTAATATTCTGGTCAAAATATAGTGTACTGCTAGAAATACATTTTAGAAAAAGTGTTATTATCTATAAATTTCTTAAATAGCTTCTTAACGAGTTTCTATGTGCTTGGATCCCACATTGGAATGATAGGAATACATGCTTGTTGATGAACTGCAATATATTCTGCGGTCATAATAAGTTGGGGAAGAACTACGTCAAGTGATTATTATTTGAATGCATGCATTATGATTAAGAAAATGGTTATATAAATGTACAAATTACAGGTAAACACATTATTCTATTTTGTGTAATCACATAATAATTGTTATAATTAAACATTTTGTATAGTTCTAAAGGTATGTCAACTTATGTTATGTTTGTCTAAATGTTTTATAACCACATACCTGTCTCTTTTTGTGTCGTATGACATGGGTGTTTTATTCAGAAGTTGACATACTCCACCAAAATGCCACTTAAATCACGTGATGACTGTGAGATGTGAAGTGTTTAAATAATTGCTATTGGTTATGTTGCTGCATGAACTGATATCTATGTAAAACAAAACATGTTGTGAAAAGGGTGATATAAAATCAATCGAAGGGTAAGAGTGATAAAACAAGAATGTAGAAAGACTACTGAAGGGAAAGCATGACTGAAAAAGGAACATAATGGAGAGAATGATATAAAGAGAACAGGATTGGTGATATAATGGGGAAAAGGGATATATATGAGAAGGAAAAAAAGAAAGAGAAGGGAAAATAGGAAGGGTGTCATAAAGGAGGGAGAGAATGCTATAAAGAGAAGCTAACAGAAAGAATGGTGTAAATACCACAGAAAGAAAAGAGTATGATAAAGGATAAAGGATAAAGTATAAAGTACTAAATAAACTGGTACATAGAGGAGTTAAAGGACTACGTTGTATACGGAGAAGGAAAAATAGAGATGGAGCTATAAAGAAGAGAGGAGGTATAGAATAATGAAGAAAATGCAATACATTTTTCCTAGAGATGGTGGATGCATTGGACGGCTTCATTGGAGACTTGGCCATTATGCATCGTAGCATACTATTACTAAGAATTGGGGAAATATGTCTGAGCTTTTAAGGTAATTCAAATTTTTGCATAAAATATATATATATATTAAAAAATCTTTATTTTATTTGTTTAAATTGTAAAGATTTAGATTATGAAAACATAGCGCAAACTGAGAAAGGCTTATCAAAATATTCTCTCATAAAAAGTTGTAAAAGGGGGTGCAGTCACCAAGGAAATCAGTGGAACCAGCAAACACACTCCGTTGGTAACATCTCTCCTTTTTAATATTTACCCTAGTGATGCTCAAGATTCCATAGACTAATCCATTAATCCAAATCAAAATCATTGTAATCAACACCTGATCAAATCATTTAATTCTGGAAATAAATGCTTATCTCTACAAATTAATTAATCTACGTGAGGGTTAAAGGATTTGATTCATACGTATCGGTTTATCTATGGATGAAAAAAAAATTTGCGCAGGTCTTACAAATCTTTTTTTTCTATGGCAAGAAAAAGGTTAAACATTAAGAGTTTGATTGGTGATTAAATAACTTGTATTCTCAAATCATTCATGTTCCAAATGTGGGACGATGGAGCAATTAAAATACAAATCATTAAGTGCTGATTTCCCCTTGGATATGAATTATTTGCACACTATCTCTGTCTTTTCAGCATTTAACATTCAGATCTGTTTTTGTCTCTGATACCTCCTGTCACTAAACGCTCAGTTTAACAGGCAGGTTGTTGTTTCCCTGACAGGCCGGTTTCTGTTTGTTTTAGTTGCACATTATGTGAGCAAACAGGTGTAATCGCATGGACTTTAGCTAAACCTCAAGAATATTCTGCTGCTTTGGTGTCTAGGAATTAATAGCATTAGTGGCGAATTGTAAATCCGTTATTCACACGATATGTGTTCTACCGTGTAAAGAGTAAAATGAATATTTTATAATATGAATACAAATATGATGAATGTTAGGTATAGTCGGTGCACAATATTTGGACGCTACTCTGTGAATGCTTGAGGTGGACATTTCATTTAGCACATTGAAGTATTAATTTGATAATGATTAGCTTGCCGATAATAGGAGTATCACAGTTAGGGATACTAATTAAATGAGGAATTGTCAATGATTGACAATAGAACTGTAACTTTTAGGCCAGAATGATCAAATTAAAAAAAAAATTTGCAGCTCAGTTATTTCTAAAATTCTACAATTCTACAAATTCCTGGTATAATGGCTAACTCCCGGCAATAAACCCAGCCTGCTAGCAATATCAGATATATCATAAATATATAATGTTATTCTATTAAATCACATGGTGATTGAACTTTACTAAATATAACTATATTTGGTTTGAATTCAGTGGATACTGTTTACAACTGTGTGAATGTAAAAGTATTAGTAAAAAAAGAGTGGTAATCAGGACTAAACAAGAGGAATTTCAATGAGGTTAATGTTCGATGATGATGATATTGTTAAAAGTGATATATAAACTGTATTGCAACTAACTTGTGTAATTGATTCTTTTTGGAGTTTCACAAAGTAACTCAATAATTCATTACTATTGTAGTAAAAATTAACATTTCTACAGATGTCCTCTATCAGCTATCTAGGAACTTAGTGCAGAACCCTATTGCTCTCCTCATACCCTAAACTTTGAACTCACTCAAGTATTCACTGAACTATGAACTTAAAAACATTCTAAGCGACAAAAAAACTACATCTCATTATAGTGGTTTTGATTCATAGATGCTGTCCCTTTTCATACCCAAATATATGCCTCTAGTGGGTTTCAGACAGATGGTGTTTCCCTCTTAAGACCTTCAATTTTCAAAGGTCTTTATATTCAGTATCATCACATGCAACATGCAGGCAACTCTGAACGCAGTTAATGCTTCTCAGAGACTTAATACCCTTAATTACCTAACGACAAGTGGATAGTCAAATTCTATTTAATTATTCGATTGCGACTATCCTGCATTGTCCTCTGTCTGAATTAGTTAAATTTTACAGGTCATCCGATAGACATGACATTGAACTCAGCCACGCTCTCCATAACCTAAATACTGAAGCCATCATACCTCCATAGACTTCACACTGAAGCTTGCATTTGTCTATTGACTGAACAATAAGCTATGCAGTTGTAAATAGAAGAAAACTGATTCTATAGCTTTATGTAGGCAAGCAGTAATCCATGGAGCCCTACGTAAAAAAAATCATGGAACCTGTAGCTCGATTGACTGACTCTTGAGGCTCACCATATAGGACATGCTGAATGCTGACACTCTCTACATAGACATAGCATGGGATCCTGCAGCTGTCCTTTATTGACCGTGAACCCCTAAGCACGCTGTAAATTAACCCTAATGGGTACAATTATTGGGTTTAAGTCACCATAACTCAACTTTGTAGTGAATAAAGTGCATAATGTTTCACAAATTGCTGTATTGGCACCTGATATTATCTTGTTAGACCCTTAGACAGATTATCCAAAAGACTTGAAAAGAAAGACTGATATTTTCTAAAAAGTAACGAGAGTTTCAGTGGATTTTCTATATCCTTATATTGCTCTTTATAAATGTAGAACCGGTAAATAATTGTCTTCCTATGAGTGAGTACCACTTCTGACAATCCAAAGATATTCAAAGTAGCAAACCTCATCGAGAAATTCCAAATCTGTAATTTGATCACCTTAAAGGGTTAATGTCAAAATCATTCAATACAATCTGTTGAACAAAATCTATATAAAGGCAATTCTTTACATTTCAACTGATTGTAGAAAACCTCAGCCCTGCTAATATTTGAATAAATATGACCCTTTGGACCCTGCTCACTGTTTGCACTGGGAAGGGAATGATATAAAGCAGGGTAATTTCATGCAGAGATCTGCGTTTTTTACAAGTAAGGAAATGTCATGAAATAAAGGGGTGTGTATATTTATTAAATTTCTAAACGTGAAATTAATTCATTCTTTGGAAAGATGAACTAATTACAACAATATGAGCCACTCTACCTCTAATCACATCCCAAACCATCCCAAAGTTATCAGAACAATTCCTATTTTGGGCCTCTCTGTTGCTGTCACAGGCATTTTTAGTGTCCTGTTTCTGGGACCCCAGAGAAAAGTCCCCCACCAAGTGCAAGACAATCTCGTGATGTGCTATACTTTTCTAGGAACTCTGTCCATGAGAGTTCTTAGAAGCATCGTGCCTCTGGGCAGCCTTAATTAGCTGCTCGATAGGACTGCCTGTCACCCTGGAAGATACTAGATATATAAAGGAAACCACACTCACCAGGCTGCCAAAGTGCACCAGATCTGAGGATGGCCAGACCCCACGTTAGATATCGGAAATAAAATATTGGCCAAGGCACTCAAGGTAATAGCCTAAAAGTAGCTTTATTGGAGTTGTTTTTGCTCCAATAAAGCTGCTTTTTGGCTACTAACTTGAGTGCCTGGACCAATATTTTATTTCATATACCCTAGTAGATAATGGCATTACATGCACCCATTATGTCTGCAAGGTTCACCAGCAATGTCAGTTGTGTCACTGGCACTCTCCAAAACCTACTCTGCATGGAGGTGCTGAACACTCCCTATAGAGATGCATTGATTCAATGTATCTCTATGCGGAGATGCTGATTGGCGTAAGGTGCATTTTGCCACAAATGCACACTACCCTATCCATGCTTTCCTATAGGAAAACATTGGATTGGCTGAGATCATAAAATTTGACAATCTCAGACAAGGAGGCGGGGCGGAGCCAGCTGTTATGAAACTGGTGAGGCAACAGAAATAAGGAAAGGGGGACTGGACACCTAAACAGCTGTTTTAGAAATACATGTTTGTATTCCTGACAGTATAGTGTTCCTTTAAGTGCTCTCTGTTATGGCAAAAGTGTGCTAAAACTTATAGGAGATCTGAGTGAGTACGCTATGAAAGACTATTAAGTTTATATTTGGTGTTATAAAATGCTATTTCTGGTATATGTGTTCAGGCAAAACCTTGTACAGGCTTGTTTTCCCAGACTCCTAGTGTATTTGGACACATTGTGTGAGTTTGGGTTAGTTTGCTATGTTTTAAGTTATATAACCAAATCTATTTCTAGATATACCTAGTCATTAGTTTTAATAAACATGTATACTGTATCTCATGTTTTAAACTAGTAATTTTATAACGGTTAGATGGTATTTTTTTCTAAAGTCCCCTATAAGGTGCAGAATTTGAACTTAGGTCCTGTGCATCTCTATGAATGTACGTCATGACATAGACCAGGGTTTTGGTAGCTTTCTAAAGTGGTAATTTAACTACACACTCCAGAGGCCTTTGTTGTACTTAGAAAACACTGCTTTAACGTGTTTTGGAATGTTAAATTAGCGTGATTGACTAAGACACTTCTTAGTTTGGTGCAGAAGCTGCTAAGACTGGGGTTTGCAGCAAATGAAAGAACATTAAATGTGATTTTTGATATATTGTTTTTGCAGATTTTTTTTACTGCGTTAGGTATAAGATGTATTAAAAATAATAGTTTAAATACATCTTTCGTTTCTTCAGCTAAATCACATTTTAAAATAAGCTAGATTACTAAAAGTATTGATACTTTATAAAATAGATACTGTAAAAAAAAACTACGTATCACCTGTGCTCCCATGCCCGTTACAGTTTTGGATCATAGTGGACATGTCTGGGCAGACCGTCATCCCCATTCACAAGGTGTAATTTAGAGTTGAAATGAACCCCTATATAGAGCCAGGAAGACAAAATGCCCTCGAAAATATGTTTAAAACATTTTAAAATATAATAATGTCATGAAGAAACTTCATGATGAGGACTGTCTCATTGGGTAAGTTTTATCTTGAAAATATGTCAGTGTTTGTTACAGATTAATATAATTATTTTTGATCACAATGCCCTTTCTGGCTAAATATTGTGTGTCACATGGCAAAATTGCGAGAAATATTCAGCTATTGTGTGACTAGGAGCCAACTTTTCTTGTTTATGCCTTAAAACAAGACCCATGACCACCCATACCCTTTACATGTGAATATAGGACAAATTCATTTTTAGAGTTCACATGTTGAAAACCATTACAAAAAACAAAAAACTAAATTAGTACAAAAAAGATAGTTGCAGTAAAATATAGCATTTACATCATATTTTTTCTTTAACTGTACATTTAAACATATTTTTTTTTAAATGTGGTTTTGCTTACAGTTTTATAAAATAACAAATGTGAGTTGTGAAAAAAAACTAAAACAGTTTTTTTTATACATAAAGCATAGTAACAACATAGAAACAAAGAGAGAGAAAAAGAAAAGGTAATGAGGAATTAGGCGGATGTGGAAGGGAATTATAATAGAATGGATGTTTGTAAGAATATAGTGGAAATAGCAAGTAAAAGCTGATGAGTAGAAAAGTATTACAAATAAAACGTATTGCTAATATTACTGCAACTTCATATTGCGATCCTTGTTTGGTATAGAACTATTAAGGCACCATAACCATTTCAAGATGTCTGACAAAAAAATGTAAGGATTCCTGGCCCCCTGGTATGTGATAAATCCAAAATATTTATATGGGTAATTACGGGGATCCCTCTCTGCACATGAATTCACACAGAGTTTTTGACATTCTAGTAAATTTCAGGTTAATTGAACCCACCTAATTGACCTATTTGTGTTCATGTTCATATGATATTTCTGCATTTATGTGTGCATATGGAAAGCATTATACATAAAGAATTGGAAAGTGATGGAGTTAGAAAATATTATAAATAATTTTACCCTTTTCTGATAAAACAGTTTTATCATCTATATTTATAATCTGTCCTATGATATTCTCATATGATGTGCTGCTCACCAATGAGGTAGTAAATTTGGTGCTGATAGTCCAGATTTGCGTTAAGGTATGACTCTGTTTTTTCCTATGGAACTACTTTTACCAGTGGTTTATTGGGAAATGAGGGTGAGATGTGTATCCAAATACCCAGACCACTCTGTGCAGTTGAAATGATTGGTGTTGGAAAATGATTGCCCAGTTCAATGATACCCATTATGGAACATCCAAGAATATCAATCATTCTGATAATAAGGGACTAAGTAAAGAAAGCTGACTTATATGATTTCTAATCAAATGTTGGCACAATGTAACATGCCTGTAGACTACTATTATTATTATTTTACAGAAACAAACAGATCTTCTTTAATAAGTCACCTTAATGGGATGAAAGTGACTGATGTTTTATCTTTAACCCCTTAAGGACCAAACTTCTGGAATAAAAGGGAATCATGACGTGTCACACACGTCATGTGTCCTTAAGGGGTTAAAGGATCACTATAGGGTCAGGAACACAAACGTGTATTCCTGGCCCTATAGTATTAAACCCACCAGTTAGGTGGCTTGCCCCCTCTTAGCCCCTCCTATAAAAGTTTAAAACTCCCCCTATTTCCAGCGCCGCGTGGGTACGCCGGCGCTGCCTCCGCCCCTTTTTGACATCATTGAAATGGACGATTTTTAGCCAATCCAATGCTTTCCCACAGGGAAAGCATTGGATTGGCTAAAATCGGCATGGGGCGGGTCCAAATGCTGTTTTGGCCTATCAGTACCTCCTCATAGAGATGCATTGAATCAATGCATCTCCATGAGGAAAATTCAGCGTCTCCATGCTCCGTGTCGGGACCCTGAGCCAGTGAGCCCCTCCAGTGGCCATCTAAGGAGTGTCCACTTGGAGGTGTCCCTAGGGGAAATGTAAACACGGCTTTTTCTCTACATTACGCTGTAGTTGTTCTGGTGACTATAGTGTCCCTTTAATTAATTTACCTCACCTATAAATTTCTACATCTAAATCAGATACCTGTCAACTTACCCCCCTTCTTCTTCCTGTGTTCTTTTATTCAAACTACTCCTAGATTTCACCAAAACCCTCTTCCGCTCTTGGTTCAATTGACATTATTTGTTTGTTTTCTGCTGTTTTTATATGCAAATTGTAAAATTGTAAAAGGCCTGCAGAATAGGTTGGTGCTACAGGAATCATTATAATAATAATATAGCACCGGATCAAAAGTTCTAGATAATTAGCAGCCATACTACATTTTTAAATCATTAAGATACAATGATAAGTAATCATTAATAAAAATTATAAGGGTTTGGGATAGGGAGGGGGGAGAGGAGAATATTTAGCCCAAATAAACTTATTAATAAATGATGCCTTTCATTTTAAGAGTGACAGTCATTTATTTATTTTAAATTCCAATTTTACATAATAGTTTATTACGATTTATAGTTTTATTGGTTCATGGCAATAAGCAACTAAACAATGGCTGAATGCTTGCTGTTTTGGAATATAATGATATAAAAGTTAATATGTGTGGTAAAAGCTTATTGATCCAAGAACAAACCAGACTACAGATTGAAGTAAAGAAGGATTTTTTTCCCACCATATTGCGGCAAAATAGGAATTTAAACTGCTTTTTTTTTTTTTTTTTTTTTTTTTTTACACTAGTACAGATATGTGTGTGGTTGAACTTTATGGGATTTTTCAGCCTATATATCTCTGTAACTAAAATATATAACTATGTAAAAAAAAAAAAAAATATGCACGTGTTGGTCATAAAAGTTATTTAATTTTTGCCTACTTTTTCAACACCCACTCAGCATATTAGTCATGATCATAGTGACCCAGGTTTATTTTGCAGACATCATGCGTTATACTGTCTGTAGGAGTTATTGTGAAATCTACAAGCATTTTGGATACTGTCCTCTAAATCTCAATTTAAAGCTTTGAGAAAGACAACCCTTAGAAGGAAGTTAGCTAAACCACATGTCACACACTATCACTTGCTGGGATGACAAAAGTCACATTTAATCATTTGGACTTTTTTAAAAAAGATTTCTAATAGAACCTCAGCCTCAGACTGCTTTCTCACATTGGAACTCTGCTGTAAGGTTTAGTCTCAGAATCTCAGAAGAAAGGTACACTTACTGTAATTAACGACTTTACTGCATTTAAGCATTCATAAATCTAATGGGGATTTTATGTAAATAAACAAATTTATAACAGACTTGTTAACTGATTTATGTGCGTATAGCCTGAAACACGTTCATAGACAATGTCCTAATACTTAATATTCCCAGAGTTGGATGTTTATTTCTAATTACAATCTTTATTTTGTTTTAATGATAATAAGTTGTGATGCATAAGCCCACTAATTCTGCCCCTTCCTTCCAGTCTGCAATATATCCCTTTTTGTTCCGTATATGCTTGTAGTAATACAGAGCTGCTAGAAAAGACGTTAGGATAGAAATGAGAGGCAGAGGCATATGGGTCCAACATAGGGACTGTCCCTCCTAAATAGGAACACTTGAGAGGTATTCTTCCTGGTTCGGTGAGAGCTAACTTCAGGTTTTGAAAACCTTGGGGATTTGTCACAAATGCCGAAAGATGAAATGTGTCTGGTATTTTTACTTTATTGTTTTTCCATATTTTTATACACTTCCTATATAATACCTAAAAAGAATAGAATTAGCCAGCCTTGTGTGCTCTAGATTATTAAAGGGATACTCCACTGCTCAAATACAAAAACTCAATATTAAGTAGATATACCCCAAATGAAAACAAACATAACTTTAATTATGCATGTTTTAAAATTGAATATGTATCTAAGTACAATTACAAAAAGCTGCAGATCTCTTATCTGCAGTCTTTGCAAGCCCTCCCCTACTTTCCCAGTCCAGATTCTATGTTGCTCTCCAATTACAGACTTCACCATTTAGCTTATTGAGAGGTATTTACAAGGCAGGTGCTCTGGGCAATTGTGGCCTCTTGCGTTTAGCTCTGTTGAGCTAAGTTACCATGTAGTAACAGGACTGGTTGTCTGAGAGCAAGGGGGTGTAATATGGTTAATTTATAGAAGTGTGAGTTTTTATTGAAACCTGCACTTTTTGTAAATTGAAAAAAAGAGGACACACTCTTCACATTCGTCGTCAGGCTAAAGTATTGTATGTGTTTATAATGTCCCATTTACCCTTTATATTCTTAATCACGTTATTGGCATGTTTTAGAGTTCTCATCATATAAAGTTTGGGTTCTAGCTCCCAGCTCTCATTATTTGCCAGTTCTTGGCTCGTGCTACCATTATTTATGTGCTTGAGATTTATTTGTGCATTGGAGGTTCTAACCATGATCTGCCACTTTAATAACTGAGGAAATGGTAATGGTCTGTCGGTTCAATAACATGCCTCCCAACTGTGCCGATTTTGGTAGGACAGTCACGATTTGTGGGTCCTGTCCTGACTTTGTTCCCTGGTGTCCTGCTGCAAGAAACTGTCCTTCACAGGCATAGCAGGAGTGCTTCATTAGATGCATTCACATTATGTTCAGGTCATTAGGACCCTACAGAGAGGGCTAAAACAGTACTCCAAGCATGGTCTGTCCTCAGTGGGTTTGCCTACTTGATTGGCAGGCAACCTGGCTTGCATTCACTCCAGACTGACCTGTCAATTCTTTGGATGGATTCGCTCTCATCTGGGCTGGGCTGCCCCATTTGGGTAGAGATGGTGAAGAGAATCGCTTCACTTGCCTGCCCCAATTTACTGCCTGCCACTGGCAACCCACTTCACAGGACGCTGAAGTTGGGCAGTATTCGATTACATAAATACTAGAAGGGATTGTTACATTAGTAAGCAAAGCCCGGGCATTGTTGAAATCAATCTGTTTATGTTTTTTATTTTATTATTTTCTGCTTTTATAATCAAATAATATAAATTCATTTTTGGTAAACACTCTCCTGTACTTTCCATTCTAGAATGGGAGAGTGCGCTAGAATGTTGTTTTTTTTAGCAATCTTATGGGAACTTTTTTTTTTTCACTTTTTTTTCTTTTCATGCTTATTTCGCATGTGCTTGTCAAGCAATGATTTCCTTTTAAATAGATTCAAAGCACTTTGAACCCAGGCTTTACACAAAAACTTCAAGGCCTTTTCACAAACAAATACAGTAATCAGATCTATGGCAGGGTTAATTTATAACTAAAATTAATGATTCTATAAAAAGAGGATGAATACAAAACAAGCAAACTCAAGACGAGAAGAAAAAAAAAACGTCTTGATAAAATTATCCTGAGCTGGTTGTTGCAAATAGCTGTATAGTTAAAACATTTGATTGTAGGTGTGTTGAGTTCAGCAAATCACAATCCTACAAAATACTAATGAGGCTCACAGATCATTATTGCATCCAATACAGGCTCACACGCAAAGCACAGACCTGCCCTTTGCAAACAAGTGGTTGCTAATCATAGCTAAGACTCCTGATTTCACACCTATGATGGAAATAGAATTATACATAAACACTGCAAAGTATGGCATTGCTTAACCCTTTCATCATCTTGATTGTAGGACAAAGTAGCCAAGTGGGAGACATTTTCTAAATAGGCTACTATTTACATATTGTACAGATGCACTTTCTCGTTCGCAGTGACGTTCATAGAGGATCATTGCATTCAATGATTTTCTGTGACAACATTTTGATTGGCAGATTGTGATGGGATGCGCGCATGCTCCTTCAGCCCCCAAATGAAGAGCATTGGATTATGCCATCACCCTGCAGGAGACACTTCCAGGAGTGGCAGCACCAAGGGAGATTCGGCACTGGGGATAAATAAAGTAATTTGGTTAATATTTTCCACTGCACACAGAGAGGGTCCTTTATCTATAGTCTATGGCAGGGATTCCCAACCCAGTCCTCAAGTACCCCCTACCAGTCCAGGATTTAAGGATTACCAGCTTGTTCTAAAGTGTTTTTTTTTTTTCTTCTAAAAACACCTTAGACCAGGGGTCCTCAAACTCCGCCCCCCCCCCCCCAGATGTTGCTGAACTACAACGCCCATGATTCTTTGAATTACATAGGTAGTCAGAGAATCATGGGAGTTGTAGTTCAGCAACAACTGGGGGGCCGCAGTTTGAGGACCCCTGCATTAGACACAACTGGGTTATCCCTAAATCCTGGACTGTTAGGGAGTACTTGAGGACTGGGTTGGGAATCCCTGGTCTATAGTGTTAGGAATACAGCTATATTCTTAATGCTATAGTGTCCCTTTAAACAATTCTTCCTCCATAAAATATTCATATGTATTTCTTTTTATAGCACAAATCGAGAGATGCTTGCTTGGGTACATAGATATTCACATACCTTACCATAAAAATTAAATAAAAAAGAACCTATTGCATAACCTAACTTTTTATGATTATTATTCCTTACCGTGTTGCACCCATTTTACAGTGAGAAAAATTATGATTTATGTGTCCTCCATGTTTACATTGTTTCATATTGACCATGAGTCAGATTAGAAAACAGGGTGTGAACTGATGGCCTCTTAGTTGCAGTCACTCTCACTTAGAGATCTCACTTATAAAGGAATGTTTAGATCAGTGGTTTCTAACCTGTGGTACTGGTACTGATAAATACCAGTTCCCCCGGGGCTATGCGAAAAAAAATTCTGAAATGGCGAGTCTACCGCACAAGTTGGGAACCGCAGACTGAGAGTGCCCACGTGACATGTGTCATGACTGGCCCACTTGTGAGTTCTGGCGCTTTAGCAGTGAGGCTGGGCCCTTTTTAATAACAACAGCCATCACTGGAAGAAAGTGAAGAGCCAGCTAACTGAGATCAAGCCACGCAGGAAGCAGAGAAGGAGGCGGGTAGATCTGGAGAGCAAAACCCAGCAGCCTAACTATTGCAAACAGCCACCAAAGCCAGCAGAAGCCACCCTCCTGCACCCAAAAGGTAGAAAACTAGAGGGTGGCTAAAAATTTAACCTGATTGTGTATATGTGAGTATTTTTATGTGTATGTACCTTTGTCTTTGTGTGTAGGTGTATGCCTTTGGTTCGGTGTGTGTCATTGTTTGTATCTGTGTGTCTATGCATCTGTATGTATTTGTATCTGTGTGTCTGTTTATCTAAAACATGTAACCAAAGATGTTTTAAACTGCCCAGTCTTAACAATGTATCAGGAAGATGTTCTTAATAAACTATTTATACATAAGTATCCACTTACTTAAAAAGGCTTGATCATATCACTGTTGTTGGTGTTTAAATTCCTGAAAGCTGCCAATTAGTAGATATTAAAACATTTAAATTCATTAGGAAATAAATTAAGCATTCCTTGCTGTGCCACTTTAATATGAATACTGCAGACTTAACATAGATCTACCAGAGTAGAATGCAAAGGTAATATAATTCCAAAACTTAAATATCTTTACATGGCATAGAAAAGAGGAGGGGAGGGGGAGAAATAAAAAATACTATAAGATCCTAGAGAGATGCTGAACGTGTTTCTCATATTTATATAGGTGCTTGATATCTGTATGTGTCAAATTCGATAAGTATATATGTGTGCGTGTGTGTGTGTCATTATATCTGTGTGTCTGTACACCATGTGTGTCAGTGTGTGTATCTGAATGCGTGCCAATGTTTGCATCTGTGTTTATGCATCTTTGGAAATGTGTAGCAGTGTGTCTGTGTGACTGTATGTATGTAAGTGTATTTAAATGTGTGTCAGTGTTTGTTTCTGTGTATCTATGTATCTGTATTTGCATGTATGTCAGTGTCTGTATCTGTGTATATGTGTGTCTGTGTATCTTTATTTGTGTCTTTGTATGTGTCTGCATGTATGTCAGTGTTTGCATCTGTATATCTGTATGTGTGAAAGTGTGTGTATCTGTATGTCTGTGTGTGTGTGTCATTGTATCTGTGTGTCTGTAAACCTGTATGTGTGTCAGTGTGTGTGTGTGTATGTGTATGTCTGTATCTGTGTGTGTCAGTGTATGTTTCTTTGCGCATATGTCTGTACATCTCTATGTGTGCCAGTGTGCATCTGTATGCAGAGAAAAGGGGGTGATGGGAGAGAAAAATAACCGCAACTATAATTAATTACAAACATTTTGCTAATATGAGGGGTATAATTTATGAAAATGGGCTGCCAAAGGGTACACAAGTGAAAAAAAGATTGGAGCCACTGGTTTAGATGCATTGCCCCATATTTTAGAAAATAACAACACCTCCCAAGGTCGGTAAGGGTGGGCAGGCCATGAGGGGGGCGTCGCCATTGACGTAACTCACTTTCAATGGTATCGCCTATAAGAGGCAAGTGAACCTGGCGTCAAGCAACACAACCAGTCTGGCTGGCCCCCAACATCCATGCATATTTACTCTGCACATTGCTTACATATATCAAGGAGAATACAGATTGTAGTTAGCAATCACGGTCAAAGTCATATTTCACCGAATCAATAACCTCTAGTACTGAGAACGAATACAATTTAAACACAGGATAGCCTGCAACAAAATAATGACAAAACAGCCTTTTTGTATAGCTATTTTTGAATACATATTTTTTGTAGGTATGTAGATTAATTTTTTATTTTTTTTATTTTTTTATAGATTGCTCTTTGTGGCATTTAAAACATTTTAATCTGATACATCTACTGACAATTATAATTTCCATTTTTTAAATCAATCCATAGCAGAATATATTAGAGGATATAAAGCATTAGAGATTATATATGTCCACTATCTACAATCCTTTTAATGGGTTCAGGTTAATTAGTGGACAATTATACACCGATACTTCAGCCTGTAAAAAGAGTCATTAACTCATCTTTCCCTTGTTTTCTTTGCTTCTCTAGATAATGACAGTATAAAATTGCTGTGTGATTACTGGAATACTGGGTCGACTTCTGTCACTGGACTGAAAAGGTGTGAAAGGTAGGTTGATTTTAGACTTGCAAAATTTGCTTTAATACCTAATTTTGCCAGCAGTTTTTTTCCCCAATGTGGTATCATGACGAAAGAAGCTGTTGTGGTGTCATGGAAAGTCATCCCTGCACTAGTGATTGGCCAGACTCCTCTCTTTCTCTTTACATCAATTATAGAATGTGAATTCTGTGGATTTATCTGTGAGATTCTTGATGTAATAGTTGGAGTGTGAGGCTATTGGCCACAGCATTTTTAAGAGTTTGACTTGGACCTCTAGTCTAGACAGTAATGACTTGTAAATCAAAAGTTTCCCATTTAGTTCTGTTCTAATTCCCATTGGCTCCTTCCTCTTGCAGGATGGGCTCTTCAATTTATGACCATATCTTACTCTTAACTGCCATCGTCTCAAAAGTCCATGTGATTGATGGTGAAAAACAAATTGTGAAGAATATGTCTTAGAAGAGAATATTAAAGGGACACTAAAGTCACCAAAACAATTATCCATTTATGGTGTATAGGTCATGACCACACATTATCACAGCTTAATTCTCTGCCATTTAGGAGTTAAAGGACCACTCTAGGCACCCAGAGCACTTCAGCTTAATGAAGAGGTCTGGGTGCCAGGTCCAGCTAGGGTTAACTAATTGTTTTATAAACATAGCAGTTTCAGAGAAACTGCTATGTTTATCAATTAGTTAAGCCTTCCCCTATTTCCTCTAGTGGCTGTCTCACTGACAGCCGCTAGAGGCGCTTGCATGATTCTCACTGTGAAAATCACAGTGAGAGCACGCAAGCGTCCATAGGAAAGCATTATGAATGCTTTCCTATGTGACCGGCTGAATGCGCGCGCAGCTCTTGCCGCGCGTGCGCATTCAGCCGACGGGGAAGAACGGAGTCGGAGAGGAGGAGGAGAGCTCCCCGCCCAGCGCTGGAATAAGGTAAGTTTTACCCCTTTTCCCCTTTCCAGAGCCGGGCGGGAGGGGGTCCCTGAGGGTGGGGGCACCCTCAGGGCACTCTAGTGCCAGGAAAACGAGTATGCTTTCCTGGCACTAGAGTGGTCCTTTAAATCACTTTGTTTATGCACTGTAGTCACACCTCCCTGCATGTGTCTTTCACAGCCTTCCTAAACACTTCCTGTAAAGAGTCATCTAATGTTTACACTTCTTGTATTGCATATTCTGTTTAATTTAGAATTTCCTATCTCCTGCACTGGTAATAGATTGCAAGACCCCCCTGGATGTAATTAAAGTTCAATGTACAGAACAGGAGATAAAAACTTTTAAAGCAAGTTATGTCTGATTGAAAGTGAAACAATGTTGTTTTCATGCAGGCGCTGTCATTCACAGCCAGGTTAGACGTGCATAAACAGAAACAAAAGTGATTTAACTCCTAAATGGCAGCAAGCTGAGCAGTGAAACTTCAGAGGTGTGATCTATACACTCAAACTGCTTTGTTAAGCTAAAGCTGTTTTGGTAACTATAATGTCCCTTTAATAAGCTTAAATGAAAATCACTGCACAGCATGGAAATGAAAAATATATGGCTCGCTAGCTGTGCTTTATTAGTTGGCAATGTTAAATAGGTGGCAGATACAGTGTTAAAGGGTAACTCCAATTACCATGACCATTTCTGTGACTTGAAAAGGTGGTAGGATTGGTGGTAGTTTGTATGTTCAGAAATATTCACTTTTGTGCAGAGGCTAGTTACACTCTCTGCACGCATGAGCTCTGTGTACTCCCTACAGCTCCCTCTCCCCTCCTCTATTTATTTATTTATTTATTTTAAATCCCCTTCTTCCCAACTGAGAGTGTGTACATCCATTCTGAGCCGGTGAAACTATCCAATCAAATACTTCAAGGTAATGTGAGTTAAAATAAAATGCGTGCTATAAAGGATTAGAGTAACCCTGTAAGCAAAAATAAAGGTTTAGCACTTTCTTTTTTTTGTTTCAAAAACTCACTCCACTGCCTAAAGTTAAAAAAATACATTTAAAAAAAATCACCATTTAGTAGATATACCCCCATGGAAATGGAATTTCTCTTGTCTGCTGCCTTTGCAAGCCCTCACCTTCTAGCCCGCCCAAACTTTCTGTTGCTGTTCAATCACAGACTTCCCAATACAGCTCAATGAGAAATCTTCAAGGCAAGTAATCTATGTAATTGCTGCCTCTTGCGTTCATCTCCACTGAGCTAACCAAACCAGGAAGTAACAGGACCTGTTCTCTGATTGACAGGCATGGGGGTGTAACCAGGTTGATTATAAAAGTTGCAATTTCTATTGAAATCTGCACTTTTTTTAAAATGAAAAGAAGAGGACACACTTTTCACACAGAAAACTTCTTCAGCAAGCTATAGTGCTTTAGAGGAGTGGGGTGTCCATTTAAGCAGCTTATCCTTTTTTTGTTTGTGTCTTCACCAATGGCTATATTATGACTTCATGCAGGTAATTTTCAATGAGAACATGGCCTATGGAATTGTAGTGGACTGTTTGTCACTTTGCAAATGTATAAGGAAACCTTGGAAAACCCTATGCCATGTAATTCTTCTTCTTATTAGTATTTGGTATTTTTATATAGTGCAAACATATTACACAGCGCTGTACAATAGAGGGAATGCAGACAAATAATGAATATGACCCTGCCCATGAGCTTACAAATGATCAAATACAGTAATTTTATACAAAGCGTTTAGCAAGATAACTGATGCGCTTACAATCTAAATGGGGAGTTGCACACATGAGACCAATGCTTGGACGTGTCATTGCATGTGGTATTTGGAAATGCTTGGTGCACTTGTTGGTTCTGTGAGGTTTTCCCTTTAAGAGTTCTTAACTCCCCTGTGTGCGAGAGTCAATACACAAGTCATCTCAATGACTTGCTGTTGCCATAGAGGAAGTCAAGCATCTCCCTCTGGGATAATTACGTGTACGCTTGATACTAAATTAAGCAATCTAAGGGAAAGGTTACATCCTAATTCTATGTACAGATAGAAATTCTCATGGAAAGGGAGAAATCAAAAAACATGTTATTGTACCTCTGCATGCTTGTTATGATGGGTGATAAAAGTCGTATGTATTTGTGTAATGAAACGGTACTTTACAATAAACGTAATAATGAACATAAGTAATCCATGGATTTCACATATTTTTCTGCTTGATTTTTATTATTATTTATTACTTTCTAAGGAGAATTAGCATTTCTCTCATGCTATTCCAAGGGGTCACCAATCACCAGAACCCAGATACCTGCCCACAAAGTATGGGTTTTGTAGTGACATTACTTTCCTTAGCACAGTGGAGACCTCTCGGACACGGTCTAATGACACTTCTTTAAATATTGTATTTTTTCTGTTTTACGGGGAGGAGTACACATATAGTCATAGAGGCAGCCATGTTCACAAGATTACTATAAACAAAGAACGTCTTTTTGTAAAATGTAATGTAAGGCAAGAAATTATAATTTAAATAGAATGGCAAAATTACAGTCTAGCAAGTGATGACACACAAAATATAGAGGTTCCTGCTTGCTGGGTTTAGATTCGCCAAAAGATTCATCCCCAGGTGTTGTAGATCTGCAGGGGAACAGCAGGTGATCCAACCCTAATCTAGAGGGCATGGGTTACAGGTGAAACACAAAATATCAAGAGGGACCTTTATGGAAGCTTGTAAGCTGAAGAGTAGTATGAGCATGTGAAACACAACGTACAGGCAGATAGTGATGTCGCGAACATGAAATTTGCCGTTCGCGAACGGCGAACGCGAACTTCCGCAAATGTTCGCGAACGGGCGAACCCGGCGAACCGCCATAGACTTCAATAGGCAGGCGAATTTTAAAACCCACAGGGACTCTTTCTGGCCACAATAGTGATGGGCCCCCACCCACCTGAGCGGTGGGTGGGGGCCCTAAACAAGAATAAGGGGGGGACCTAATGTCCTCCCCCCTGGCCCCCACCCCTGAGCGGTGGGTGGGGGCCCTAAACACAAATTGGGGGGGACCTAATGTCCTCCCCCCTGGCCCCCACCCCCTTATAAAGCCTTGCCACGCCCTGCAATTAGGCTTAGAACACTCTGATTGGTTGGTTTAAGTGCTCTGTGTCATTTTACACAGCGTGGGAAAGTTCTGTGGAATTTTCCCACGCTGTGTAATTTGACTCATAACTCTCTGATTGGTTAGTTAATCCACCAATCAGAGTGTTATGAGTCAAATTACACAGCGTGGGAAAATTCCAAAGAACTTTCCCACGCTGTGTAAAATGACACAGAGCACTCTGATTGGGTGGATTTCAAGCGTGCCCTCGAAGGGTGAAGAAGGATAAAAAAATTTTGCGCTCGTTTTTTTTTGTTCTTTTTTTTAAAGTGCGACGGTTATATTGGCTTTTTATTTGGCCTTTTTGGGGGCTGAAGAAAGAAGATTTTAGAAAAAAGAAGACATCTAATGGTAAGTTTATTTTTATTTATTTACAGGTTTTTAGCTTAATTGACTCCCCCCTCATTATTTTTTGGGTGAGGGGGTTAGGTAGGGGGACCATTTTTTTTTGGGGAGGGGAGGGAGTGACTAGGGGTTTGGGGACCCCTAGTCACCTGGGGGGGACATTTTTTTTAGGGCCCCACCCGCCGCTCAGGGGTGGGGGCTGGAGGGGAGGACAATAGGTCCCCCCCATTGGTATTTAGGGCCCCCACCTGCCGCTCAGGGGTGGGGGCCGGGGGGAGGACGTTAGGTCCCCCCCTATTGGTATTTAGGGCCCCCACCCGCCGCTCAGGGGTGGGGGCTGGGGGGAGGACAATAGGTCCCCCCTATTGGTATTTAGGGCCCCCACCCGCCGCTCAGGGGTGGGGGCCGAGGGGGAGGACAATAGGTTCCCCCCCTCTTGGTATTTAGGGTCCCCACCCGCCGCTCAGGGGTGGGGGCCGGGGGGGAGGAGAATAGGTCCCCCCCTATTGGTATTTATAGCCCCCACCTGCCGCTCAGGGGTGGGGGCTGGGGGGAGGACAAAAGGTCCCCCCTATTGGTATTTAGGGCCCCCACCCGCCGCTCAGGGTGGGGGCCCTAAATACCAATAGCACATGCTATATAGAACATAGCACATGCTATGTTCGCCAGGAACTATTCGCCAGCGAACCGTTCGGGACATCACTACAGGCAGATCATGGTTGCAAGCCGATAAGTCTGGCTTGGGGAGCTGGGGAGCCATAAAATGTTTAGCAATAATCTTGCCTTTGTACCTCCCACCTCCCGCGTTCAGAGAATTGGGACATAGGTGGGAATGGACAAGGGGGGCAAGTCGGTGACATAATTGTGTCACTGGCTCTGACCAAAGGCTGGCCTCTTGTCTTTTTTTGCACTTGGATTTACTGAAAAATGTTGTAATATGGGGGTACAAAAAGCTAAAAGGAAAGGGTGGGAATCAAGTTTTTTAAAAAAGGGTGGGATGACAAAAACAACATGTTTAAAGCAACATGAATCGCCCAGCTACATCTTTAGAACACATTGTGGCGTTATGAAAACTTCATACCTAGCTTTTCTCCAGTTAGACAATTTTGTGTAGCATGCATCCACCATTTCCTCCCCACCATCTGCAATGGGAATTGTACATTCACTCTGAATGTGCTCAAGACATAGTAGTTGCTTTTGGGCAAGTATTTTCTGCCTCCAATCAACCACCTACCCAGAACTGGGAAGATTGGAAGGCATGTTGCTTTCAAGATAGATTTTAGGGCAGGGGTACCCAAAAGATAGATCACCAGATGTTTTAAAACTTCAACTTCCATCATGCTTTGTCAGTTTGAAACTCATCATAGGATTTGTAGTTCCACAACATCTGGGGATCTACATTTTGGCACACCCATGTTCTAGGGAAAACAGTGGACATGTGAACATCTGTCATTCATGCTAATATATATGATCATATAACTATAAAAAGGGTAATCTGAGAGAATATATTGTTATCAGAGAATTGTATGTTTTAGTCTATTCCAATTTTGACACTTTTGCACTTTTAAGACTGTGTGTGCAAAAAAATCTATCTGTGCACTCCACGCTGGATCTGAAAATTTAGAAGCTGGATGCCATCTGAGGGGGGTGGAAATCGCCATTGGAGGCAACTTTGAGGTTAAACTGTTTGAGAACGGTTTAACCCCTTGAGGTAAGAGTTCCTCCTGGGGCTTCTTAGCATCAAAACAATTTCATTTAGCAGTTTATTTAAGCACTTCAGAAAACAAAAGTACTTTAGGGGATTGGAATGTCACTTTAAACCTGAAATGCACACTGCGTTTATGTATAACAATGATACCAGAGAAGTGACATTCATATAGTTTTGTGACTCATTTGTGGCTAATTTACACTCAATATTTTCAGTGTTCTTAATTATTAGAGCCACTGTCTAAATGTAGTAAAATAATATAAAACTAATACAAAAAAAAACAAACTTTTAATATTGGTTTCATTTTACAGAAATTTCAATAGAAATTTGCACTTTTATAAATTAAACTTGCTACACCGCCCTGGCTGCCAATCAGACAACCGGTTCTGTTACTTTCTGGTTGTTTAGCCTACTGACATACAATTGATTAGGTTGCCGATAAGAGATCTACATGTTTTAGAAGATGATTTTCAAATATACCCACAATAAAAAAGCAATGTATTATTGAATGCACATATGTTGTCTTTGGGGGTATATCCAATAAACAAACAGTTAGTTATTTTTATGTATGTATTTATTTTGTACTTGGGCAGTTAAGTGTCTCTTTAAATGTCGTGCATCTTTAAATTGTTCTTGGTTCAAATAGTTGTAGATTTTCTTTTAACAAACAATGCAAAATCCTATTTTCCAATTTGGTTTTATCGATTTTTATAAAATTGCACAATACCTTTTCACAAACTTTAGAAAAATAAATCAGCTAAGCCGGAGTCACCCAGTCTCTGGGCAATTATTATAAATGAAGGCAATTATTAATAAATAAATGAAGCAAACTAAATCAACCAGCCCAGTGCAGTTAATTGGCCTGTACTATCTTTCTGTTAATATTAAATGCTTACAGTAGCAAAATTATTTCAAACTCTGATAAAAAAACTTTGTTGCAGCTGATTTTTTTTTTTAAGACACAGCAAAAATTTTTTTAAACACAACTAAACTAAATACAACGCTCCACATATCTGTTCTTTATCACATGGCAGTTTGTGGTCCGAATATTGTGAATAGGTTACAGAATTTTATATCAGAACATACTTTACTCAAACCACATGCAGAGTCAATTATTACAGAACTTTTCTATGGCTGGTCGTTTGTGATGCTGTGTAAAAATACATTAAAAAATTAGATGACTGCTCACAGCTGTATCTTTTAATCCTGTCTCGGAACGAAATTTAAAATACCAATTTGTCAAATTCCATTCTTCAAGACAGGGGAAATATAGAATTGTTCCTCCTTTTAAATGTAACTTATATATGGAGGTTTGAGAGAGTTATTTTCACTGTGGGGGACAGCTTACCCCCCTCCCCCTCTCTCCCAACTGTTCTAAACAACCCCTGATCGTGTGAATTTCACCCTCCATATATTTAATAATCTTAATAGGTGCCCTGTGCCTTCTTTACTTGGTGTCTATATTTGACTTTTATCTTTTAGAGACAGTTATTAGCAAAAGGTAAGATCCATTAAATTAACCATTAAATTGGTTGGTGCCTGCAAAAGGCTGAGGTCAGGAGTTTATTCAAACTTGTGAGTCACAGTGATTTGTGGTGCATTGATGAGTGACTTGCAAGAAATGACTGACTTTAGCCAAAATAGTCAATGTGCAATGTCAATCAGCAGTTGCTAAGACCAGGAAGGTATTGTCATGTATAAAAAGGGGCACACATTCTCAGGATGAAAATTTAATTTTGACTCTTTATAAATCAATGGTAAGACCATACCTTGAATAGACTGGCAATTGTGGGCACCTCTTCTAAAGAAGGATATTGTGGCATTAGAAAATGTATTTGGTCACATGAATAAGTGTGATTTGATGGCAGAGGTGGGCTACAAAATTAATAAAAGGAATGCAAGATTTTAGTTATGAAGAAAGGTTAACAAATTTAAATCTGTTTACTTTACAATAACGTCACCTCAGAGGGAATATGATAGCAATATACAAATATATTTGGGGTCAATACAAATCATTCATAAACAGAACTATACGTAGGACACAAGGTCACACATTTAGACTGGAAGAAAGGAGATTTAGTCTAAGGCAAAGAACAATACAAATGTGGAAATATCTGCCTTAAGAGTTGGTTTTATCAGATTCTGTACACATGTTTAAACAGCAGCTGGATGAATACTTGCAAAACATAATATTCAGAGATTTAATTTTTAATAGTGAAATAACTTTTTTTTTTCTAAGGAGGGATCTGACTGCCATTCTGAGGTCAAGAAGGATTTTTTTCCTTGTTTGTTGCAAAATTTGAAGTGCTCTAAACTGTTTTTTGTTTGTTTTTTTTGTCTTTTTTTGGATCAACAGCAAAAACAGATGTGTTGAAGGCTGAACTTGATAGACACTTGATGGACTCTTTTCAGCCTTTGTAACTATATAATTTCATTAACTTAAATACCTTTGAATTTTATTGAAGTAACTGAGGAAGGTTGGGATTATTTGGGATGTTTATGTCAAATTATGAATGCCCATCAAATCACACTGATTCATGTGACCAAATACATTTTCTAATGGTAAAACAATTCTAAAATTAGAGTATTATCCTTTCCAAGGAGCACAGATGTTGGAACAGCGTAATTGGTCACATTGCTTTATTTTACTTAATTTTTTTTTTTTTAAAGCATGGATCATAACAGCAAGTTTTAAAACATCCAAAAACTAGTGTTTCATGAAAACATAGTTTTTTTTGGTTGGAGTAACCCCATTAAAGTAAATGTACTCCTGGGAATTGCTATACTGAAATCCACATTACATTCAAAATAGATATTTTTGAAGGTCTAATTCTTCATCTTTAAGCAAATATTCTAAAATTTTCTCCACTTTACATCAAACATATGCTGTGGACTTTGCCCACCTTTTGTCTGCTTTGTTTGAACCACATTAGAAGGGAGGAAGATAAAAACAAACTTTATTTAATTTTTTTTTTTTGTAAGCAGGCTACCAGGTGGAAAAGACAGCGCTTATAACAATGATTGACAGGGCATTAAGATGGAGGCACCAAGTTGCCAGATAAGAGGAGTTGATTTCTACATTTAATTTAATTTTTCAGATCTCACAAATCTATGTTTGATAGATATAGGATATTGTAAGCATAGCACTAATATTCATAATTAAGTTACACCTACCCTGTAAAGGATGAATCTAGTTTGAATTTGGAAGCGAAGAGGCTGAGAAAGGTATGACCAGAAATGTCCACCCTATCATCAGTCCCTATACCCCAGGATAGACATGTTCATAATCATGGCTTCAAAAAATTGCCAGTATAGAACATAGATGAAATATGTAAAATAATAAATTTTATTGACCCCTTCAGGGAAGATAGTAAACACACAAAATGAATAATAAAAGTGTATATACATGAAAAAAGTGTGAAAGAAAATATAAAATAGAAATCGTCTGTAGCATGACACACCTTGCTATCACAAAAATGAGTGACACAATCTCAACGGATAGCTGTCAATGTGTATATAATCGTAACAGTTACCCGATATGTATCACTAGAGTAGCAAGTGTAAAGAATGGAGCTTCTGTATAGCCACACACCTTTAAATTGCAGAGATATTATGGCAACATCTTTATGATTGAACTGGCTTTCAGTGTGTATATTGTGAGAGCGTAACGATAACCCTGATTTGTATCACAAAAGTAGCAAAAAAGTAATTGTTCGTACGCAACAGTCACAACTCTCATTCAAGGTACTAATATGAGGTCTAGGTGATTTGCTAGATTGAAGATATGGCAAATCTAACCTACGACCTGATTACTGTAGGAACGGAGCCAAAAAAGGCACACACATTGCTCGTGTGTCAGTAACTGTCTCCGTGCTGGTAAGGAGTATATATCAGTAAAAATCTTGGTGCTAGTAGGGAGTCTGATTGCTGAAATAGCTAGTAACCCCAGTACCACCATTAACAGAAAGTAGTGTGTAGAGGGAAAATCCCTTCCTACTGAGCATACAGCGATTAAATACCTAGTCTACTTGACAGGCAGATTTCTAGTCTGATCAGATTCTAGACTGAGTGGTCCCTGAAATCATACAGAGTACTAGTCTATTCTGATACTAATGCTTTTCCTTTTCAGATAGATTGCTGCTCTGATCTGATCTAATTCTGGACCGAGTGGTCTTTCCCTTCTCAGATAGATTGCTGCTCTGATCTGATCTAATTCTGGACCGAATGGTCTCTATAATGAACCCAGACTTCTAGTCTATAGTCTAAATACTGGACCGAGTGGTCCCTGTAATAACTCAGACTTCTAGTCTATACGGATAATTAATCAAGTGGTATAGTGAGTAGCGTAGTAGCTCAGACCGGAGTGGTCCCGGTATTAACTCAACGCGCGTTTCGGCGCTGGCGTGGCGCCTTTGTCAAGAGCTTACCGGAGAGGGTGAGCCCGCCACAATTTAAACCTCCAGGCTCCGCCCATGAAAAGCCCGACGTCATAATCGCTGAACGAGCAGCGTGAGTCGGTGGGCGGAGGATGGATGGTTGAGTGGCATGTACATCCATCCGGCAGGGGAATAGCCAGAACGGTTAACCCTATGTTCGCCAAATATCTGGATGGATGCTAAAGAAAGTCCCTGAACAGGGGCATAAGTAATAAATGTCATATTTCGGATGAGACATCGAGCAAGTACTGCAGGGCAATACATAGACATATGGTGGAGATAAACAATATATATAGTTAAAAATAGGAGTGCAGTAAATCAGGTGGATAGGCTACCAAACAATTCATGAATACAATAAGGTGGAAAAGTTGATACATTTACATATTTACAGATGCAGCAAATGAGATTTAAATGGGAGCTTCACCATCAGAATGACCTCAAGGAATCGTATGTTGTAAACTGATCCCCAAATTGATGGAATCAGCTAGTGAACACAATATAATAGATATATTGACCTAGAGTGTAGATCATTAAATAGAGTATTCAGATGCTGGTTGTATGAATCGATCACATGGTCGATATAGTGAATGAGCTCCCATCTAACCCCCTGCAAACCCAGGGGGGTATTTTGATGTATTAAATGAATGGTGCAAATGAGAATCCTTCGTTTAGACCCTTGGGTTGTAAAGTTTTGAGCCTATATATCCAGAAACTCTCACGTTGCCTGAGAAATTTGTCATAGTCTCCTCTCCTTCTGTCACGTTTAACCAATTCAAGGCCACAAAAGCGCAGGCCCTGTGATTTGCCTGAGTGACGTTCCTTCAAGTGACGAGCAATGGGTGTTTCAATCGTTAGTTTGGGTGATCTAACGTGTTCCTTAATCCTCTCTTTGAAGGGACGGAACGTCTTGCCCACGTATTTGTAGTCACACTCGCACGTGAGTAGATATACCAAACCTGAGGTATTACAATTGAAAAAGGATGTAATGTTGAAGGTCTGTTTGTTGTCACTATCTGACACTTTTTTAGAATCCCGTTTAATATATTTGCAGGCGACACATCGCCCGCATTGGAAAGTGCCAGTGATGGATCTGTGAAGCCATGTTTTGATCCCCAGTTGTATAGGCTGGAAGTGACTGGGAACTAACAAATCTCTTAGGTTTTTGCCTCTACGTGCCGTAATGTCTACTCTTGGGCCCAGAATCTTTTTGAGATGGATATCCCCTGTTAGGAGTGGCCAAAATTTTTGGATTCCGCTTTTTACTCTGTCCCAGCCTGCGTCATAGGTTGCAATCATGCGGGGACGGGAGATAGTGGGAGGTACAGGTTCCTTTGCACTTAAAAGGGTCTCTCTTTCTGACTCCAAAGCTCGCCTAAAGGCTCTTTTTAGGCACCGGTTAGGGTAACCCTTGGCCTTAAACTGTACTCTCAGGATGTCAGCTTGAGTTTTGAACTCCTGCAAAGTGCTGCAATTCCTGCGTGCCCTAAGATATTGGCCTATAGGGATTCCTTGCTTAAGGGGTTTAGGGTGGAAGCTATCCCAGTTGAGGAGGCTGTTAGAGGCAGTCGGTTTTTTGTAAAGGGTAGTTTGGATCACCTGGTTGTCGACCGAGACAGTCAGGTCCAGAAAATTGAGGGTTTTCCCACCGAATTCAGAAGTAAATCTGAGATTGTGGTCATTGTCATTCAGGAGAGTTACAAATCGGTTAAATTCATTATCCGTACCTTTCCAGACTATTAAAATGTCATCTATATACCTGGCCCAAAGGTGTATTAGGGGGGTAAAGGATGAGAATTTGGTTGATCTGATAACTACTTCTTCCCACCATCCCAGGTGCAGGTTTGCGTAAGATGGGGCACAAGCTGTCCCCATCGCAGTGCCCCGCACCTGGTGGTAGAATTTATTGTTGAATAGAAAGTAGTTATGGGTAAGGACGAATTTAAGTAACTCCAAAATGAACTTTGAGTGTGCAGAGAGGTCGATGCCTCTCTTTTCTAAGTAGTATTGGACGTGCTGTAAGCCCCCTTCATGGGGTATGGAGGAATAGAGAGCCTCTACATCCAGGCTACAAAGATTCACAGGTTCATGTAGTGTGAGATTTGAGAGGAGTGCCAAGGTCTGTTTTGTGTCCTGGATAAAGGATGGCAGAGATTCCACAAAAGGGCGTAAAATTTGATCCAGGTAGATGCTACCGTTTTGTGTGAGGCCATCATTGCCAGAGACAATAGGGCGTCCTGGTGGGTCTAGTTTATTCTTATGGATTTTGGGTAGGCAGTAGAACGTCGCTATCCTAGGGTTCTTATTGAGAATAAATTCATATTCTTCCCTGGATAGCAGACCTCTACTGCGACCTTTGTCCAAAATCTGTTTGTATTCCTCCAGTAAGGAGTTTGTAGGATCTGTTGGGAGTATTTGATAGGTTTCCCTATCGTCCAGGATTTTGAGGGCCATTTTGACATAATTGGTTGACTTCATCATTACGATGTTGCCTCCCTTATCTGCCGGTTTTATGATGGTCTCCCTATCGTCTCTGAGTGAGTGTAGGGCTTTCCCCTCCAGTTTTGTCAAATTCATATTGGGATGGAAGTCAAGATCAACATTTTTTATATTTTCAATCTCAAATTTGACTGCTTCCAAGAATACCTCAATATTTCTGTAGCTGCCTATGTGTGGTGTAAACCGACTTTTTGGTTTCAGGTTAGTGAGACTTTTGGTGACAGTGGGGTCATTGTCATCTAGTAAGGATACCAGAGCCATCAGGCCATTATAGTCATCCTCAGAAATGCCCAGGTCTTTGGTTTTTCTTTCAATCTGTAGCTGATGGTATTTGCAGAGAGCCAGTTTCCTGACGAACAAATGTATGTCCTTGATCCATGTAAATTTATTGTATGCTGGAGTAGGTACGAAAGAGAGGCCCTTTTTAAGGACATTCGTTTCATGAGGGGTTAGGATATGATCTGATAAATTGATCACTTGAGTCATATTGCTCAGTACCGTCTTCTCCTTGTAAACCTTCCCCCCCTGCCTCTGTTGCGAGTTTGATATATTTGGCGAGGGGGCTCCTCCCTCTGGTCCAACTCTAAAAAATTCACCCCTTTTTTTAGGATGCCTCTAGTGTTGGATGGGTTGGATATATTGGACGTGGATGGGGGGGGCTGTTGTCTAGATTCATTATCAGTATCTGAGGAATCATATTCAGAGGTCATTGTATTGTCTGAGTTCCTTCTAACTCTACGTGAAAATGAACCATAGATATGGCCTGTTTCGTAGTCCCTTAGATCTCTGATAAATTTCTGATGTTTCCTAAGTCTGATTGTCTGTTGAAATTTGTCCAGGTTCTGTTTCAATTTGATCTCCAATTGGTTATATAGGGGATCCGTTTGAAACGTGTGGACCTTATCAATTTCTTGTTCTAGATTTTTATCTGTCTCTTCAAGTTTGATTTTTTCGTGTTTGCATATTATTTGCATGAAAGTCTTGGAACAAGTGCCAGCAGCTGCCTCCCATTCTTTGGTTAGTTCTGTGTTTTCAGCATGGGATGAGGGAATGTTGTTGACTCTGAGGCCTCTTGGTATCATCTCTTTTTTGAGGTAATTGTCAAGGGAAGAAATTTCCCAACTAGCTCGTATTTGCTGTCTATATAGTTTATTGAGTGTATTGAATGATGAATGAATATCTAGCAGATTATCTGTGGTATTCAGTTGTCCACCTGAGAATACATTTTCTGCATCTTTGCACCATACTGAGCTATCTGGCTTATTTGCCAGGAACCCTGTCATTTTGATAAGTGTAAATTCTAAGCTCGAGAATGAAAAAGCAACCAAGGTACTAAAACCTATTAAATAATACAAGAAAGAAGACACAACAACCAGTGAAAGAAAGTAAATGGGTACAATCTTGCACTAGAGTTGGTAGGGTTGCAGGGTATCAGGGCATAACCCAGTGAGTATAATATAGAAGCGAAGAGGCTGAGAAAGGTATGACCAGAAATGTCCACCCTATCATCAGTCCCTATACCCCAGGATAGACATGTTCATAATCATGGCTTCAAAAAATTGCCAGTATAGAACATAGATGAAATATGTAAAATAATAAATTTTATTGACCCCTTCAGGGAAGATAGTAAACACACAAAATGAATAATAAAAGTGTATATACATGAAAAAAGTGTGAAAGAAAATATAAAATAGAAATCGTCTGTAGCATGACACACCTTGCTATCACAAAAATGAGTGACACAATCTCAACGGATAGCTGTCAATGTGTATATAATCGTAACAGTTACCCGATATGTATCACTAGAGTAGCAAGTGTAAAGAATGGAGCTTCTGTATAGCCACACACCTTTAAATTGCAGAGATATTATGGCAACATCTTTATGATTGAACTGGCTTTCAGTGTGTATATTGTGAGAGCGTAACGATAACCCTGATTTGTATCACAAAAGTAGCAAAAAAGTAATTGTTCGTACGCAACAGTCACAACTCTCATTCAAGGTACTAATATGAGGTCTAGGTGATTTGCTAGATTGAAGATATGGCAAATCTAACCTACGACCTGATTACTGTAGGAACGGAGCCAAAAAAGGCACACACATTGCTCGTGTGTCAGTAACTGTCTCCGTGCTGGTAAGGAGTATATATCAGTAAAAATCTTGGTGCTAGTAGGGAGTCTGATTGCTGAAATAGCTAGTAACCCCAGTACCACCATTAACAGAAAGTAGTGTGTAGAGGGAAAATCCCTTCCTACTGAGCATACAGCGATTAAATACCTAGTCTACTTGACAGGCAGATTTCTAGTCTGATCAGATTCTAGACTGAGTGGTCCCTGAAATCATACAGAGTACTAGTCTATTCTGATACTAATGCTTTTCCTTTTCAGATAGATTGCTGCTCTGATCTGATCTAATTCTGGACCGAGTGGTCTTTCCCTTCTCAGATAGATTGCTGCTCTGATCTGATCTAATTCTGGACCGAATGGTCTCTATAATGAACCCAGACTTCTAGTCTATAGTCTAAATACTGGACCGAGTGGTCCCTGTAATAACTCAGACTTCTAGTCTATACGGATAATTAATCAAGTGGTATAGTGAGTAGCGTAGTAGCTCAGACCGGAGTGGTCCCGGTATTAACTCAACGCGCGTTTCGGCGCTGGCGTGGCGCCTTTGTCAAGAGCTTACCGGAGAGGGTGAGCCCGCCACAATTTAAACCTCCAGGCTCCGCCCATGAAAAGCCCGACGTCATAATCGCTGAACGAGCAGCGTGAGTCGGTGGGCGGAGGATGGATGGTTGAGTGGCATGTACATCCATCCGGCAGGGGAATAGCCAGAACGGTTAACCCTATGTTCGCCAAATATCTGGATGGATGCTAAAGAAAGTCCCTGAACAGGGGCATAAGTAATAAATGTCATATTTCGGATGAGACATCGAGCAAGTACTGCAGGGCAATACATAGACATATGGTGGAGATAAACAATATATATAGTTAAAAATAGGAGTGCAGTAAATCAGGTGGATAGGCTACCAAACAATTCATGAATACAATAAGGTGGAAAAGTTGATACATTTACATATTTACAGATGCAGCAAATGAGATTTAAATGGGAGCTTCACCATCAGAATGACCTCAAGGAATCGTATGTTGTAAACTGATCCCCAAATTGATGGAATCAGCTAGTGAACACAATATAATAGATATATTGACCTAGAGTGTAGATCATTAAATAGAGTATTCAGATGCTGGTTGTATGAATCGATCACATGGTCGATATAGTGAATGAGCTCCCATCTAACCCCCTGCAAACCCAGGGGGGTATTTTGATGTATTAAATGAATGGTGCAAATGAGAATCCTTCGTTTAGACCCTTGGGTTGTAAAGTTTTGAGCCTATATATCCAGAAACTCTCACGTTGCCTGAGAAATTTGTCATAGTCTCCTCTCCTTCTGTCACGTTTAACCAATTCAAGGCCACAAAAGCGCAGGCCCTGTGATTTGCCTGAGTGACGTTCCTTCAAGTGACGAGCAATGGGTGTTTCAATCGTTAGTTTGGGTGATCTAACGTGTTCCTTAATCCTCTCTTTGAAGGGACGGAACGTCTTGCCCACGTATTTGTAGTCACACTCGCACGTGAGTAGATATACCAAACCTGAGGTATTACAATTGAAAAAGGATGTAATGTTGAAGGTCTGTTTGTTGTCACTATCTGACACTTTTTTAGAATCCCGTTTAATATATTTGCAGGCGACACATCGCCCGCATTGGAAAGTGCCAGTGATGGATCTGTGAAGCCATGTTTTGATCCCCAGTTGTATAGGCTGGAAGTGACTGGGAACTAACAAATCTCTTAGGTTTTTGCCTCTACGTGCCGTAATGTCTACTCTTGGGCCCAGAATCTTTTTGAGATGGATATCCCCTGTTAGGAGTGGCCAAAATTTTTGGATTCCGCTTTTTACTCTGTCCCAGCCTGCGTCATAGGTTGCAATCATGCGGGGACGGGAGATAGTGGGAGGTACAGGTTCCTTTGCACTTAAAAGGGTCTCTCTTTCTGACTCCAAAGCTCGCCTAAAGGCTCTTTTTAGGCACCGGTTAGGGTAACCCTTGGCCTTAAACTGTACTCTCAGGATGTCAGCTTGAGTTTTGAACTCCTGCAAAGTGCTGCAATTCCTGCGTGCCCTAAGATATTGGCCTATAGGGATTCCTTGCTTAAGGGGTTTAGGGTGGAAGCTATCCCAGTTGAGGATAGCTTCCACCCTAAACCCCTTAAGCAAGGAATCCCTATAGGCCAATATCTTAGGGCACGCAGGAATTGCAGCACTTTGCAGGAGTTCAAAACTCAAGCTGACATCCTGAGAGTACAGTTTAAGGCCAAGGGTTACCCTAACCGGTGCCTAAAAAGAGCCTTTAGGCGAGCTTTGGAGTCAGAAAGAGAGACCCTTTTAAGTGCAAAGGAACCTGTACCTCCCACTATCTCCCGTCCCCGCATGATTGCAACCTATGACGCAGGCTGGGACAGAGTAAAAAGCGGAATCCAAAAATTTTGGCCACTCCTAACAGGGGATATCCATCTCAAAAAGATTCTGGGCCCAAGAGTAGACATTACGGCACGTAGAGGCAAAAACCTAAGAGATTTGTTAGTTCCCAGTCACTTCCAGCCTATACAACTGGGGATCAAAACATGGCTTCACAGATCCATCACTGGCACTTTCCAATGCGGGCGATGTGTCGCCTGCAAATATATTAAACGGGATTCTAAAAAAGTGTCAGATAGTGACAACAAACAGACCTTCAACATTACATCCTTTTTCAATTGTAATACCTCAGGTTTGGTATATCTACTCACGTGCGAGTGTGACTACAAATACGTGGGCAAGACGTTCCGTCCCTTCAAAGAGAGGATTAAGGAACACGTTAGATCACCCAAACTAACGATTGAAACACCCATTGCTCGTCACTTGAAGGAACGTCACTCAGGCAAATCACAGGGCCTGCGCTTTTGTGGCCTTGAATTGGTTAAACGTGACAGAAGGAGAGGAGACTATGACAAATTTCTCAGGCAACGTGAGAGTTTCTGGATATATAGGCTCAAAACTTTACAACCCAAGGGTCTAAACGAAGGATTCTCATTTGCACCATTCATTTAATACATCAAAATACCCCCCTGGGTTTGCAGGGGGTTAGATGGGAGCTCATTCACTATATCGACCATGTGATCGATTCATACAACCAGCATCTGAATACTCTATTTAATGATCTACACTCTAGGTCAATATATCTATTATATTGTGTTCACTAGCTGATTCCATCAATTTGGGGATCAGTTTACAACATACGATTCCTTGAGGTCATTCTGATGGTGAAGCTCCCATTTAAATCTCATTTGCTGCATCTGTAAATATGTAAATGTATCAACTTTTCCACCTTATTGTATTCATGAATTGTTTGGTAGCCTATCCACCTGATTTACTGCACTCCTATTTTTAACTATATATATTGTTTATCTCCACCATATGTCTATGTATTGCCCTGCAGTACTTGCTCGATGTCTCATCCGAAATATGACATTTATTACTTATGCCCCTGTTCAGGGACTTTCTTTAGCATCCATCCAGATATTTGGCGAACATAGGGTTAACCGTTCTGGCTATTCCCCTGCCGGATGGATGTACATGCCACTCAACCATCCATCCTCCGCCCACCGACTCACGCTGCTCGTTCAGCGATTATGACGTCGGGCTTTTCATGGGCGGAGCCTGGAGGTTTAAATTGTGGCGGGCTCACCCTCTCCGGTAAGCTCTTGACAAAGGCGCCACGCCAGCGCCGAAACGCGCGTTGAGTTAATACCGGGACCACTCCGGTCTGAGCTACTACGCTACTCACTATACCACTTGATTAATTATCCGTATAGACTAGAAGTCTGAGTTATTACAGGGACCACTCGGTCCAGTATTTAGACTATAGACTAGAAGTCTGGGTTCATTATAGAGACCATTCGGTCCAGAATTAGATCAGATCAGAGCAGCAATCTATCTGAGAAGGGAAAGACCACTCGGTCCAGAATTAGATCAGATCAGAGCAGCAATCTATCTGAAAAGGAAAAGCATTAGTATCAGAATAGACTAGTACTCTGTATGATTTCAGGGACCACTCAGTCTAGAATCTGATCAGACTAGAAATCTGCCTGTCAAGTAGACTAGGTATTTAATCGCTGTATGCTCAGTAGGAAGGGATTTTCCCTCTACACACTACTTTCTGTTAATGGTGGTACTGGGGTTACTAGCTATTTCAGCAATCAGACTCCCTACTAGCACCAAGATTTTTACTGATATATACTCCTTACCAGCACGGAGACAGTTACTGACACACGAGCAATGTGTGTGCCTTTTTTGGCTCCGTTCCTACAGTAATCAGGTCGTAGGTTAGATTTGCCATATCTTCAATCTAGCAAATCACCTAGACCTCATATTAGTACCTTGAATGAGAGTTGTGACTGTTGCGTACGAACAATTACTTTTTTGCTACTTTTGTGATACAAATCAGGGTTATCGTTACGCTCTCACAATATACACACTGAAAGCCAGTTCAATCATAAAGATGTTGCCATAATATCTCTGCAATTTAAAGGTGTGTGGCTATACAGAAGCTCCATTCTTTACACTTGCTACTCTAGTGATACATATCGGGTAACTGTTACGATTATATACACATTGACAGCTATCCGTTGAGATTGTGTCACTCATTTTTGTGATAGCAAGGTGTGTCATGCTACAGACGATTTCTATTTTATATTTTCTTTCACACTTTTTTCATGTATATACACTTTTATTATTCATTTTGTGTGTTTACTATCTTCCCTGAAGGGGTCAATAAAATTTATTATTTTACATATTTCATCTATGTTCTATACTGGCAATTTTTTGAAGCCATGATTATGAACATGTCTATCCTGGGGTATAGGGACTGATGATAGGGTGGACATTTCTGGTCATACCTTTCTCAGCCTCTTCGCTTCTATATTATACTCACTGGGTTATGCCCTGATACCCTGCAACCCTACCAACTCTAGTGCAAGATTGTACCCATTTACTTTCTTTCACTGGTTGTTGTGTCTTCTTTCTTGTATTATTTAATAGGTTTTAGTACCTTGGTTGCTTTTTCATTCTCGAGCTTAGAATTTACACTTATCAAAATGACAGGGTTCCTGGCAAATAAGCCAGATAGCTCAGTATGGTGCAAAGATGCAGAAAATGTATTCTCAGGTGGACAACTGAATACCACAGATAATCTGCTAGATATTCATTCATCATTCAATACACTCAATAAACTATATAGACAGCAAATACGAGCTAGTTGGGAAATTTCTTCCCTTGACAATTACCTCAAAAAAGAGATGATACCAAGAGGCCTCAGAGTCAACAACATTCCCTCATCCCATGCTGAAAACACAGAACTAACCAAAGAATGGGAGGCAGCTGCTGGCACTTGTTCCAAGACTTTCATGCAAATAATATGCAAACACGAAAAAATCAAACTTGAAGAGACAGATAAAAATCTAGAACAAGAAATTGATAAGGTCCACACGTTTCAAACGGATCCCCTATATAACCAATTGGAGATCAAATTGAAACAGAACCTGGACAAATTTCAACAGACAATCAGACTTAGGAAACATCAGAAATTTATCAGAGATCTAAGGGACTACGAAACAGGCCATATCTATGGTTCATTTTCACGTAGAGTTAGAAGGAACTCAGACAATACAATGACCTCTGAATATGATTCCTCAGATACTGATAATGAATCTAGACAACAGCCCCCCCCATCCACGTCCAATATATCCAACCCATCCAACACTAGAGGCATCCTAAAAAAAGGGGTGAATTTTTTAGAGTTGGACCAGAGGGAGGAGCCCCCTCGCCAAATATATCAAACTCGCAACAGAGGCAGGGGGGGAAGGTTTACAAGGAGAAGACGGTACTGAGCAATATGACTCAAGTGATCAATTTATCAGATCATATCCTAACCCCTCATGAAACGAATGTCCTTAAAAAGGGCCTCTCTTTCGTACCTACTCCAGCATACAATAAATTTACATGGATCAAGGACATACATTTGTTCGTCAGGAAACTGGCTCTCTGCAAATACCATCAGCTACAGATTGAAAGAAAAACCAAAGACCTGGGCATTTCTGAGGATGACTATAATGGCCTGATGGCTCTGGTATCCTTACTAGATGACAATGACCCCACTGTCACCAAAAGTCTCACTAACCTGAAACCAAAAAGTCGGTTTACACCACACATAGGCAGCTACAGAAATATTGAGGTATTCTTGGAAGCAGTCAAATTTGAGATTGAAAATATAAAAAATGTTGATCTTGACTTCCATCCCAATATGAATTTGACAAAACTGGAGGGGAAAGCCCTACACTCACTCAGAGACGATAGGGAGACCATCATAAAACCGGCAGATAAGGGAGGCAACATCGTAATGATGAAGTCAACCAATTATGTCAAAATGGCCCTCAAAATCCTGGACGATAGGGAAACCTATCAAATACTCCCAACAGATCCTACAAACTCCTTCCTGGAGGAATACAAACAGATTTTGGACAAAGGTCGCAGTAGAGGTCTGCTATCCAGGGAAGAATATGAATTTATTCTCAATAAGAACCCTAGGATAGCGACGTTCTACTGCCTACCCAAAATCCATAAGAATAAACTAGACCCACCAGGACGCCCTATTGTCTCTGGCAATGATGGCCTCACACAAAACGGTAGCATCTACCTGGATCAAATTTTACGCCCTTTTGTGGAATCTCTGCCATCCTTTATCCAGGACACAAAACAGACCTTGGCACTCCTCTCAAATCTCACACTACATGAACCTGTGAATCTTTGTAGCCTGGATGTAGAGGCTCTCTATTCCTCCATACCCCATGAAGGGGGCTTACAGCACGTCCAATACTACTTAGAAAAGAGAGGCATCGACCTCTCTGCACACTCAAAGTTCATTTTGGAGTTACTTAAATTCGTCCTTACCCATAACTACTTTCTATTCAACAATAAATTCTACCACCAGGTGCGGGGCACTGCGATGGGGACAGCTTGTGCCCCATCTTACGCAAACCTGCACCTGGGATGGTGGGAAGAAGTAGTTATCAGATCAACCAAATTCTCATCCTTTACCCCCCTAATACACCTTTGGGCCAGGTATATAGATGACATTTTAATAGTCTGGAAAGGTACGGATAATGAATTTAACCGATTTGTAACTCTCCTGAATGACAATGACCACAATCTCAGATTTACTTCTGAATTCGGTGGGAAAACCCTCAATTTTCTGGACCTGACTGTCTCGGTCGACAACCAGGTGATCCAAACTACCCTTTACAAAAAACCGACTGCCTCTAACAGCCTCCTCAACTGGGATAGCTTCCACCCTAAACCCCTTAAGCAAGGAATCCCTATAGGCCAATATCTTAGGGCACGCAGGAATTGCAGCACTTTGCAGGAGTTCAAAACTCAAGCTGACATCCTGAGAGTACAGTTTAAGGCCAAGGGTTACCCTAACCGGTGCCTAAAAAGAGCCTTTAGGCGAGCTTTGGAGTCAGAAAGAGAGACCCTTTTAAGTGCAAAGGAACCTGTACCTCCCACTATCTCCCGTCCCCGCATGATTGCAACCTATGACGCAGGCTGGGACAGAGTAAAAAGCGGAATCCAAAAATTTTGGCCACTCCTAACAGGGGATATCCATCTCAAAAAGATTCTGGGCCCAAGAGTAGACATTACGGCACGTAGAGGCAAAAACCTAAGAGATTTGTTAGTTCCCAGTCACTTCCAGCCTATACAACTGGGGATCAAAACATGGCTTCACAGATCCATCACTGGCACTTTCCAATGCGGGCGATGTGTCGCCTGCAAATATATTAAACGGGATTCTAAAAAAGTGTCAGATAGTGACAACAAACAGACCTTCAACATTACATCCTTTTTCAATTGTAATACCTCAGGTTTGGTATATCTACTCACGTGCGAGTGTGACTACAAATACGTGGGCAAGACGTTCCGTCCCTTCAAAGAGAGGATTAAGGAACACGTTAGATCACCCAAACTAACGATTGAAACACCCATTGCTCGTCACTTGAAGGAACGTCACTCAGGCAAATCACAGGGCCTGCGCTTTTGTGGCCTTGAATTGGTTAAACGTGACAGAAGGAGAGGAGACTATGACAAATTTCTCAGGCAACGTGAGAGTTTCTGGATATATAGGCTCAAAACTTTACAACCCAAGGGTCTAAACGAAGGATTCTCATTTGCACCATTCATTTAATACATCAAAATACCCCCCTGGGTTTGCAGGGGGTTAGATGGGAGCTCATTCACTATATCGACCATGTGATCGATTCATACAACCAGCATCTGAATACTCTATTTAATGATCTACACTCTAGGTCAATATATCTATTATATTGTGTTCACTAGCTGATTCCATCAATTTGGGGATCAGTTTACAACATACGATTCCTTGAGGTCATTCTGATGGTGAAGCTCCCATTTAAATCTCATTTGCTGCATCTGTAAATATGTAAATGTATCAACTTTTCCACCTTATTGTATTCATGAATTGTTTGGTAGCCTATCCACCTGATTTACTGCACTCCTATTTTTAACTATATATATTGTTTATCTCCACCATATGTCTATGTATTGCCCTGCAGTACTTGCTCGATGTCTCATCCGAAATATGACATTTATTACTTATGCCCCTGTTCAGGGACTTTCTTTAGCATCCATCCAGATATTTGGCGAACATAGGGTTAACCGTTCTGGCTATTCCCCTGCCGGATGGATGTACATGCCACTCAACCATCCATCCTCCGCCCACCGACTCACGCTGCTCGTTCAGCGATTATGACGTCGGGCTTTTCATGGGCGGAGCCTGGAGGTTTAAATTGTGGCGGGCTCACCCTCTCCGGTAAGCTCTTGACAAAGGCGCCACGCCAGCGCCGAAACGCGCGTTGAGTTAATACCGGGACCACTCCGGTCTGAGCTACTACGCTACTCACTATACCACTTGATTAATTATCCGTATAGACTAGAAGTCTGAGTTATTACAGGGACCACTCGGTCCAGTATTTAGACTATAGACTAGAAGTCTGGGTTCATTATAGAGACCATTCGGTCCAGAATTAGATCAGATCAGAGCAGCAATCTATCTGAGAAGGGAAAGACCACTCGGTCCAGAATTAGATCAGATCAGAGCAGCAATCTATCTGAAAAGGAAAAGCATTAGTATCAGAATAGACTAGTACTCTGTATGATTTCAGGGACCACTCAGTCTAGAATCTGATCAGACTAGAAATCTGCCTGTCAAGTAGACTAGGTATTTAATCGCTGTATGCTCAGTAGGAAGGGATTTTCCCTCTACACACTACTTTCTGTTAATGGTGGTACTGGGGTTACTAGCTATTTCAGCAATCAGACTCCCTACTAGCACCAAGATTTTTACTGATATATACTCCTTACCAGCACGGAGACAGTTACTGACACACGAGCAATGTGTGTGCCTTTTTTGGCTCCGTTCCTACAGTAATCAGGTCGTAGGTTAGATTTGCCATATCTTCAATCTAGCAAATCACCTAGACCTCATATTAGTACCTTGAATGAGAGTTGTGACTGTTGCGTACGAACAATTACTTTTTTGCTACTTTTGTGATACAAATCAGGGTTATCGTTACGCTCTCACAATATACACACTGAAAGCCAGTTCAATCATAAAGATGTTGCCATAATATCTCTGCAATTTAAAGGTGTGTGGCTATACAGAAGCTCCATTCTTTACACTTGCTACTCTAGTGATACATATCGGGTAACTGTTACGATTATATACACATTGACAGCTATCCGTTGAGATTGTGTCACTCATTTTTGTGATAGCAAGGTGTGTCATGCTACAGACGATTTCTATTTTATATTTTCTTTCACACTTTTTTCATGTATATACACTTTTATTATTCATTTTGTGTGTTTACTATCTTCCCTGAAGGGGTCAATAAAATTTATTATTTTACATATTTCATCTATGTTCTATACTGGCAATTTTTTGAAGCCATGATTATGAACATGTCTATCCTGGGGTATAGGGACTGATGATAGGGTGGACATTTCTGGTCATACCTTTCTCAGCCTCTTCGCTTCTATATTATACTCACTGGGTTATGCCCTGATACCCTGCAACCCTACCAACTCTAGTGCAAGATTGTACCCATTTACTTTCTTTCACTGGTTGTTGTGTCTTCTTTCTAGTTTGAATTTGACCCATTATTTGCAATTAAAAATGCAATAAAAATATTGTCAAAAATGTAATAATAAAAAAGAATTATACTTACATTTTAAGTGTCCCTCAGCGTACTGGCTGCAGGCCAGCCCCTCAATCCTCAATGGGGGGAATTGTTAACATCCCTTTCCCATTAGCCCCTTTCAGCAGGATATATGGTATAGGTAGTTACAATCTTTTCATATTTAAAAACTCTCCATAAACTAATAGCAGTAATATTGCAGCTACATTCTTTTTAGATGCAGTCTGGTTCACTATTTAGTGAGCCAGACTGCGTTTTAGTTTTGGAAAAGCCAGGGCGAGGAGAGAAAAAAAACTGTCCTTATTGTACAGGTAGTGTACACAAGATACACTCACAATAAGGATGGACTTGAGAGTGGCACCCCAGAAGTTATCTTGAAGTAACAGCAATTTTTAGAAATCACATCAAATTTTTAGAAAACACTCTCAGAAATGAGAGTGAGCTTAAGATGCTTTAAGTACTGTGCAAAATTGCAAAGTGCTTATGGTGTTTCAGCCAACGTTTTAATATAAAATCAAGGAAGCTGAATAAGTACAATCAGTTGGTGTGTATGTTCATTCTCTCCGTAGACTTGTAATGAAGACGCACAGCCATTAACTAGTATAAATGTGCTTTCTCCCTAACGGCAAACGACAGGGAACAAATGTGTCAAAATACTCATCATATCAAGAATCATATACCTACAGTCTTGTCAGTGTTTACAGGGAAGGTTTCAGTTAATATATTTTACTTATGTTCATACACCTGGACATTTTTTTTTAATCAAAATAGTAAAACAAGTATTTCTAGAAAAAAATGCCTAATTGTCTAATTTGCAAATAATTTTCATAATCGAGAAGCACGTGGTTAAACCTGTTTTGTAAAACATTTACTAAATTTTACAAAATATTTTGCTGAAAATGTTTTGTTTTGTTTTCAGTCATTGGGGAAGATCAATGGAGGATTTTTTAAAGGTTCTAAAAATAGAGCAACCAGAATAATGTGTTATCAGCTTATACATGTATATATGTAGTAATTCATTCTATTGTTTTCTGCTGCTCTGATAATCAGGTTTATACATCTTATTTTTCAGGTAACTTCAATCATGGTTGACACAGAAATGCCGTTTTGGCCCATGAATTTTGGAGCCAGTTCACTGGATTTATCTGGCATCGAGGAACACTCCCATTCCTTTGACATTAAACCATATACAACTGTAGACTTTTCAAGTATATCTGCACCTCTTTACGAAGATATTTTGGAAGAAAAGACTTTCCTTAGGAACGACCAAACGTCACTTGATTATAAGTATGACCTGAGACTTCAGGATTGCCAAAGTACGCCAAATTTCTTTCATATTCCTGCTCACGGTTTGTCATTTCCACATACGGCAGACATTTTTGTTATTAGTCTCTTGCTGCTGTGAAGAGATGTGGCTTCTCTCCTTATCTTCATCTTATAGCTGAGAGAGGCACACTGGCATGTTTCCTTGTTTACCGTTAATCATTTCATATGTTCACTATCAATAAATTGAGAATTGCTGACCAAAAACCTTCATCAAATTGGAAACCAAGTAAGAAGGCTTTGATGCCAAAAATTCAACATGTGTGCTTAATCTTTAGTGCATGTTCGCCTTAATGATAACAGGGGTCCCCTTACTTAGCACAGTGGCCATGAGTAAATAAGTATTTTCATAGCCATTGATATCATCTTAATGCTTATAGGGGTATCTTTTGTGGATAAATGGGTAAGCGTCATGCTATTAAGAATCTTCTTCGGTAGTTAACAGGTCTTAATAATCACCATAGGCATGCGTATGAGGTGTGTTCAGGCACATCACAATGCAGCTGTAACCCTGGCTCTTAAATTTCAACTCAGCTGTTGTGCGACATGGCAGGGAGATCAGAAGATCTATCTTCTACCTGCACTCCTGAGTTTCAAAGAGGGACCTCATAGTCTGCAACCCAGGTAATTTTAATTAGGGAGGGGGTTAAAAACCTTTTTTGTAACCTTATTGTAAATTGTGGGAAGGCTGGAAAAAACACAGCCTTCCCACAATCACACATCAGTGCTACACATATACATCACTCACTGATACCCAAACAAAGCAACACACATCCCTCACAACTAACACACATATTGCTAACAGATACCCATACACAGTAACACACATCACTCACAGTTGCCCACACATAAACCACTCACAACTACTTACACACATAACTCACACCTACCCACAAATAGCCACACATATACTGACAGCTAACCACTATGTTTCTCACTGCAACCTACACAAAGTAACACACATCACTCACACCTATCAGACATCTAAACAAACAAAGTCAAATTGTGATTTGACGAGCTACCTGGGTTCTGTCTGGCTACATCTAATGTCAGAAGCTGCTGTAACTGAACTAGGCCATGCAGGGCCATTCTCGTTGACTTAGAGCTTAAATAGGTAGGTTTCACCTTATATTAAAAAGTAACAAATTCCCTAAGAGAATTCCTAAATGCACACCCTGCTGAGATGTGCTGCGCACATATATGATTATCGCAGAGATTGCCTTCTTAATGTCAGGATCGGGACAGGGATCCAACACGCAGAGTACAAACAGTAGCCAGATACGTATACCGGACCTTAGAATGGCCGGACTAACGTAAGTAGTACCGTATAGAATGGTCAAAGACAAGCCGAGGTCGAGGGTAACAGAAGACAGGTAAGCGAGAGACAAGCCGAATCAAGGGTAACAGAGATAAGCAGAGTAAGGTAAACAAGCCGGGTCAAAACCAAAAGGGATAATAGAATACACAAGCACTGAGTGACTAGAACAAGCTAGAACCACGACAGGGCAATGAGCTAATGAAGGAAGCTCTGTTAAATACCCTGTTCAGAGCAGTAACCACACCTCCGAGACGTCCTGATTGGTCCTGCAGCAATTGACTGACAGGTCGATCCGGGGGAGTGTCCTGATGATGACTTCCTGCCTAGATGGTGTAAAAGGCAGTCACTCCCTCGCGGCCGGCCTTGCATGACCGGATAGACCGCGGGAAAGGGAGTCATCAGACCGTCTGAATGGTGGAACAGCTAAGTCTCTACCTCTTTTGGAGGTAGAGACCACAGGTACCCTGACACTTAATAAGTTTCATGGTCAAAATGGTCTCCTACATGTTCACATGGGTCTCAAATAGCACAAGGATCTCCTTATTGTTTTGTGGCAAAGGAATAGGTCAGACAGATTGAGACTCTAATCAACCAAAAATTTGCAGTTATAGGTGGATGTTAGAAATTCAACTGTCTGTCACAGATATTTATTGATTTTACATGTTGAGACTAGTGGTGAAGTAGATTTCTAGTACCTTCTCAGTGATAACTATATTAAATTCAATTAACTGACTGGAATCCAGAAATTGCAATTGGTGCTAGCTAATCTCCATGTTCTGTGTTACAGGCAAAGTATTTCCAAACACTCTTTGGGATGCTCATGCATGTTCTCTACCCATTTTACAGCGTATCTATATATTTATATATTATATTCACATTAGCACTTGTATCATATGCCTTTCTAACTTTGTTACTATTGTACGAATATTCCAAACAGATCATTATTAATGAAGATGTTTGTGTGATTGATTATAGTTGATTACACTACCTTTGACGAATTTAGTTGTTTAGTTTTGTGAAAATTAAGAAATTAAGCTTAACAAACTCCATATTAGTTGGATAAATGTCCTTCCTTGGCTTTCTATGGATCATTTATAAAAATTAAAATGCTGAATGTCATAAAATGTACAGAGGACCTTTGTGTGATGTGGGCAATTACTAAACTCTATGACAGCTCATTGCATTATTGAATCTCCTTGTGCTTGAATAAGAAACTATCAATTTATGCTATTTCCATGTTTTGTTTTGACAGATTCTATAAAACTCGAACCTCCTTCACCTCCCTATTACTCTGACAAATCCCAGGCATACAATAAAGTTCAAGATGAGTCTTCTAATTCGCTCATCACCATAGAGTGCAGAGTTTGCGGAGACAAAGCGTCTGGATTCCATTACGGTGTTCATGCTTGTGAAGGGTGTAAGGTATAGTGCAATAAAAAAAACTCTCACAAATGAATTATGGGAATGGCTCCTGAGAGAAAATTCATAAATGTCATAATTTATTTTTATTGTTTAATTTATGAAACCACTACAACAATACCATATTTTATATTTTTTAAACTACATTTCCCAAGATTTAAAACATCTTATCTACTCTAAAGATGGTTATATGTGCAATAGATATATCTAACTAATAATTAAAACATTCATATGGTTGTTGTTTTCTCTCAATTTGAATTTGTAGCTTCCCTGATTTTCTAAGCATTAACATTAACAATTTTGATCCTCTCTCATTTAAACAGTTTTTTTTAAAGGCCCTGTATCTGCTTAGTATTAGGACATATCACCACTTCACAATACAGTGAGTTGGCAATATGCTTAAAGGAACACTATAGGGTCAGGAACACAAACGTGTATTCCGGAACCTATAGTGTTAAAACCACCATTAAAAGGTAAGAAAACTTGCCTTATTTCCTGCACCGCATGGGTCTGCCAGTGTTGGCCCACCTCTGACTGCCTCCTTGGCTAACATCATCAGAACTGATGATCTCAGCCAATCCAATGCTTTCCATGACCCAGGAAGCACCTCCAGTGGCCGTCTGAGGAGTTGCCACTGGAGGTGTCCCTGGCTTTAACCCCTTAAGGACATGTGACGTGTGTGACACGTCATGATTCCCTTTTGTTCCAGAAGTTTGGTCCTTAAGGGGTTAAGGGGACACTGTAGGCACCCACACCACTTCAGCTCATTGAAGTGGTCTGGGTGTAATGTCCCATGTCCTTTAACCCTACAGTGGTAATTATTGCAGTTTCTAAGAAATTGCAATAATCACCTCTGAGGGTTAACTCTTCCTCCAGTAGCGGTCTACTAGACAGCCACTAGATGGACTTCTGAAATTGAAACAGACTTTTGGTCCATTATTTGACACTGGACGTCCTCACACTCTATATGATGACCTCCAACTTTAGATTTTTCCCCATAGGAAAGCTTTGAATAATGCTCTCCTATGGGGAAATCCTAAGGCAAGCGCAGCCATTGCATGGGCGGAGCCGGAGGAGCGTGGGCAGAGCCTGACCTAGCACCGAGCTGGATTCAGGTAAGTGACTAAAGTGACAGAAACGAGGGGGCACTGCAGGAGCCTATAGTGCCAGGAAACAGGTCTTTTCTCTGAATTAAAGCTGTAGTTGTTCTGGTGACTATAGTGCCCCTTTAAACATCAATGCAATATTTATTTTCTTTGCTTTTGAGCATGCTATAATGAGCATTGTGTTAACCCGTCATAGAAATAGCATAGGTGTGGAAGATAATATTTTACTTTCTGCCCTCCCCTCTTCCCTAACCATATTTGAAAATTGATTTTGACAAATATCATTTCAGTTGGAATTCATTAATTTATGTTGCTCACAATACATAGGATTTTGAGGTTTGTTTTCTTCATATGTAATCTTATATTACGTTATGCACTTTTTTGGCAGGGATTCTTCAGAAGAACAATCCGCCTGAAGCTTATTTATGAACGGTGTGATTTAAATTGTCGGATTCACAAGAAAAGCAGAAACAAGTGTCAGTTCTGCAGATTTCAGAAATGTCTGGCAGTTGGTATGTCCCATAATGGTGAGTGTCTGGGCCTGTTGCTTAGATATTCATGGATTTTTGATAGGTAGCAGTCAGTGAACAAGAACGAATGCTAAAATATGAATTATTATTATTACATTGTGCTAACTTTGGGTGTAGGTGTAAGAGTAAGACAGTATTAAACTAAAGAGGAAAATTGAACATAGCTAAAGGAAATGTTGCAAAATAATTGAAAAACCTTCCTGCACCATTACTTTGTAATGCAGTACAACATGTATTTTCATGTCTGCGCTCCATAGACCAAGACAAACTATTTAATAAAATGATGTAATTTATATTTATCTAAATAAAGTAAGAATATCCCGATTTAACCCCTTCATTATCAAAAATGAGCATACATGTTTTTACTTTTATTAGCTTTGAAACATAAATTCATCCCATAAAGGAATCAATTTCTTTACCAGGATACATTCCCAATTTAATGTCTGCAAATGGACTATACATTACAGCCGTCCCCCCATTCCTTAAACACTATTAAGGAAGCGTCAAAGAATAAAGCAGATTGCAACTGTACTTACTGTAGGTAGGCAAGATAAGGGATAAAGCTTTTCATTCCCCAGATGTTTGTGTAAAGGATGAACAAATAAATTAATATTGTTTAATTTCCATCATTTAATTTTTATATTTGTTTGAACAGCAATATATATACAAAGCTGTTGTTTCCTCATACGTTAATGTGCTATCAACATTTCAAATAAATCTTATGCAAATATTTTTGCTAACAAAAAGTGCTTGATAGTGAAGGGGTTAAGCAGACAATCATTGCAAGTTGTGCATGCATTACATATAGGTAGAATAGAAACTATGGAGAGATTGTTATTATCAGTATAATTACATTCTATTCTAAATAATAAAATATATTAACTTACATTTATAGCTCTTTGACAGGACCACAAAAATTGGGCAAACAAAACAATTACAATCGGGTGAGAATATTTAATCAGCAATTCCACACCATCCAATCACTATCTAACAAAATGTTGATATTATTCAAACCTCAAATGTCCATATCCCTGTCTGTAAAAGAAGGTTCCATACTTTTATATCTATTTGGAAGAAAAATGGAGAGTTAACTAAATTAGATTCCATGTTGTGATAAGAATCACTTGCTTACCATGAAGGTTCCATGGTATTGGCCATGTGGACTGAACATGTTCACCCCTACTTTACATATTCGATTGTGAATGTTTAAATATGTTAGCAAGTAAGCAAGGCTATTCAGTGGAAATCACAGAGCATGTGCTAAAAAGTGTATACGTGACTAATCGTTGAGGTTTAAACTGCTGAGCCATTGTTTCGGCAAAAAGTCCAGAAATGCTTGTTTTTAATATGGGAGGAGAACCTAGAAAAACTTCATTCCTTTCTGTTGGATGCCAGGGAGAAGCTTTAACTGGATGGGCTGGTTTAGTGGACAAAGCTTAGAGTACACACATTCTGATTATGCCGGAAACCTAAGTAAACAGCTTGGAGGCAAACACAGTTATTGGACATTAGTGTCCCCTTTGGGGCCTTGATCCTTGAACAAATGGAAAATTTGCTACAAACTTTTAAATGGTCAAACAAATTACCTGAAAAAGGTTTCTCTTTGATTTAAGGGTTTTGTTTATTAACTCGTGAATTGTTGTGAAAAGAAAAGCTATTTGCACAAGTAAGATAATATATTCTCAAATTCAACAATCTTTCCAACTAATTTGGACTGAATATTCACAATTCACCATTTATTAGATAAACCCCTTTATAGTTACCTAAAGCGTGTTAACTGCTTTCCTTTAATTTCTTTTATTTTGATAAAAGAAATGAGAAGTGAAAACTGGCGCCCCCAAATGTCAGTAACAAAATTGCTGGAAGTGAAAGTCAGACGCTTCCAATAGCTTTTCTGAGCTAAGCCCTGTATTGCACTATAGGGCTTAAGGAAAACTATAGTGCTTGGAATACAAAGTTGTTTTCCTAGCACTATAGTATCATATAGTGCACCCCTCCTTTGCGCCTTCCTTCCCCCCACCCCCTCCCCACACTAGCACAGAAAGGATTAAAAAAACCTTTTTCACTTTTTCCAGGACCGCCTCCCATCCTCCTCCCCCGAGGCCAACCGACATTAGGGTCAATGCTCTCCTACGGGGTTTTAGCGGACGCTGGATGTCCTCATGCAAAGTTGATAGATAGCCACTAGAGGTGGAGTTAACCCTGCAAGGTAATTATTGCAGTTACCATTGCATGTTTAAGGGGATAAGGACAGTGCACCCAGACCACTTCAGTGAGCTGAAATGGTCTGGGTGCCTATAGTGTCCCTTTAGCTCAGTGAGAAAGGCAGGGAGCTGTGCCTGGCAGACCACAGGTAAAAAGTCAAGCCATTAGCAAATGGTTTGACAACTTGGTTTGACACCAAGGCACTCCTGGAACCATATATAGTACAACAGCTGTAGTTGTTTTGGTGCGCCATAAAATGTCATCTTAGCAAATGGGTTATATAGTCGCTGGAGTTTCCTTCTTTCATTTTTATACCATTTTCGAAGGTTTACCACTGAATGGTTACAGTGGTTTAACACTGAGTAGTTATCATGCTAGGGTGTTACGGTACCAGTAACGGTGGCGCTGTATTACGCTATTATCATATTCCCCATAGCTTACCTTCAGGTAGATATGGATTTAATCTGTACATTGGGCATATCACAGATCAAGCCTACATAGTTATAAAACATTCAATATCTCTATTATTAATAATAAGTTTGTTTAATAAGAACTGACATGCCACTAATAACAAAAAATAAATAAATACATGGAAAAAGCTCTTCATAACACATTTTTCTCCAGTGGATTCATCCAAAGAGCGTGCCTTTAATGAAAGACCTACTACAATATAACCAGGCATTTGTATGCCCTTTGTTAATGTTTAACTAATAATTCATTTTACAATCTGCGTGTTTGACTGGCTAATCTCCAGATTAGTATTTGTGACTGACCAAGCCACCAAATAATTTCCGATAAATTCTGTTCTACAGTATCTGTCATTGATTTGCCGTCATATTGTGCATGCAGCAGATACTGCAGCTATTAATTGGAGGTGCAGTCATTAACCCCTTAGTGACCGCGGACGTACAGGGTATGTCAGACATAAAACAGTCTGCAATAACCCCCTCACTGCCTGATGGCTTCCGATGCTCTGCCTGTGTGCTGAGTGCCTCAAGTGCCTATTATTTAATAAATTAAATAACATTTAAAAAAAAAATATATATATATATATATATATATATATATATATATATATATATACACAACTAACCCCCCCCCCCCCCGGACCTCAGGAGGGGTAATCCTAATGATTTACCCGATCGTCGACGCTCCCCCGCCGGTCGGTCTTCTTCTTCACTGGGGGGGACTGTCTGTCACATGGCTGCAATAGGCGTCCATAGTGTTGCCTGCAGAGGGACTGCCTGAATTGACAGGCAGTCCCCCTGCTGGTGAAAAAAAGTAAAAAAAAAAGTTTTAAAATAAAGTTATACATTTATATATATATATTTATATATATATATATATATATATATATTATATACATATATTATATCTATATATAATATGTATATATATATTATATATAAAACGTCATACTAAGTGTATTTTTTTATTAATATATACATATATTAATATAAAAATACACTTAGAGTAAAATTACACATGTATATATAAAATATATAATAACTATATAAATTATATGTATATATATATTATAATAAAAATAACTAAAAACAAATATTTATTTAAATAATTTTAAAAAAGTAAAATTATATATAAATTGAAAATTGAAAAAAGCAGTCTGGTCAATGAGGGGTTAAATAATAGCTTGAGGTGAATTGAAAACCAAAGTAAAAATGTTCTGCTGAAATAAGCAAGCTGAATTCATCAATATTTCCAGCTTTTAGTTTGGTTAAATATTGTCTTGAAAACAATGCACTGCAGACGTATTTATGCTAAGAGCATGATAATAGCAGTAATCAGATTTGCCTGATTTATCAAAATAAATAAACATTTGTTTCACATTCATTTAGTGTTGTAAAATGTGAGGTACATTATCAGGATATTCTGTTTATAAAGTGGTATACTTTCTGATGTTTCAGTATGCCCTTCGAAATAAAGAAGAGGGTTGCACTCAATCACAAAAATACATACAGGGTGCAAAACTGAGCATGGGTCAGCATACCCCATCTAATCTACATATAAGAAAAACGTCTCAGGCACTCACTGTGATGAGTTCAAAGCAGTTTTAATGGATCCGCAGATCCATTAAAACTGCTTTGAAAAAAATCACAGTGAGTGCCTGAGACTTTTGTCAGTATGCCCTTAACCCCTTAAGGACCAAAGTTCTGGAATGAAAGGGAATCATGACATGTAACACATGTCATGTGTTCTTAAGGGGTTAAGACATGTTTACGCCAGATATACAGCCAGGAGGAATTAATAAATAACACAGAAACATAATGCACAATGTAAAGATGACATAAGTACAAAAAAAGTCTCTCTTTAGACGTATAAATATGTTGATACAATTTTCAGTCAACTTTCTTTGTGCACCTAAAAATAATTTACATTGGGCTTCAATTCTTTCATAAAAGAGGCTTGCCTCACCGGGGACTATTTCAAATAATCAGTGGACAATAGGGATAGTAACATATTTCATGGACATTTCTTTAAAGAGGTACATATTGAACGTCTTTGAAAACAAAAACGAGAGAGGTACTTTTATTAATGCAGAGAGTGTTGGCTGAGCTTGTTGGTAATTGACTGCCAGGCAGTGCTTGGCTAGAGCAGGTAGCAGGCATTCCATTTTTTAAAATGGTGGTCCAGTATAGTCTACTCCATCGGTAGGCAATCTTCTACATTCCAGATATTATGGACTACATCTCCCATAATGTTCTTACAGTATTACTGCTAACAAAGCATCAGGGGATATGTAGTCCACAACATTCAGAGTACCAAATGTTGCCTACCCCTGTTCTTTTCTATGAGCATAACTTTTTCTTGTTCAATTATACCACTAGAGGGCATGTGATAAAACGTATTAAACTGCTCACTATAGATATACCTGCAGTAACATTTCCCTAGTTGATCACATAGTTTTATTTAAAATTGGGAAATACAACTAAGCTATTTAAAACCAATTCAATTACATTTCAAATTAGTCCTAGAACATGTATTTAATGGTATTATCTTAGATTAGATCATCACTGCAGGATATTAAAACGTTGAAGAGTTACTTTAAGTACCATAACTATTTCAGTTTGCTGAAATGGTTATGGTGCAAGGACCTGGTCTGTGCAGGTGCTATACTGTGCGACATCCTCCCAGTCTAAGGTAGGCTTACTGATTTAAGCTTCGGACTGCAGCAGAAATAGCCAGGCAGAGTTGATGGGCCCCGGGTTCAAGACTTAGTTCGTTAATGGAATAACCCCTTGAGGAAAGATGGTGCTCAGAGACATCCTCACGCCATGACAACTTAATTTCAGTAAAGTTATTATGTAGGGATATTTGTGGACAAAGGGATAATTGTGGGACAGATTGGTGCTTGGAGTGCCCCTTGTCCATTCCATGGTCCTCTACAACAAGGAAGTTATTGGATTAGAGATCAAGGAGTAATGGACCTGATCATGACTTCATAATCTCTGCTTGGGAAAGAATGGAATGGATTTGCAATGCATTCTTCACTCATCTTTTGCCTATGGAATCACTGCTAACATCTATTGCCTTCCCAGCCTCCGTGACAGATGAGGTGTTAACTGACAATAAAAATTGTCGCGTACTTTGGTAATGCTGATGATTAGCGAGCTGCTTGCTTAACAGTTTTTTCATCTTCTTTAATTATATTTTGATAATATCCTCCAAAGTACAAACAATCTTATGGTAGTTATTACCCAGTTTACTAGCATTTATCACTGCCAGTTGATCTCTTCTTTAGAGATTATTGATATGGTTTTCTTTGTTTTTAATGTATTAACAATCATCACATTTCAGTGAGAAACTGCTCATTGAACTTTGAATGATATAAACACAGACCGGACCTGATTCTAGTGTACTGCAGAGATATTTATGCTACTAGCTAAATAATAACAGTAATCCGATTTTCCTGATTTATCAAAATAAATAATCATTTGTTTCTCATTCACCCATGCTGTGTGGGGTACATTATCATGTTATTCTGTTTATAAGGCGGTATACTTTCTGATGTTTCAGCATGCCCGTAAGAGATGTTTTCTCCAGATATAGAGCATTGAGGTAATAAATAACACAGAAACATAACACACAATGTAAAGATAACATAAGTACAAGAAAGTCTATCTTTATCCTTCCATGTCAAGTGAAACATGAGGCAGACTGGTGGTCCCACACTTTTTCCACCCCTTAACACGTATTCTCCATTTTTCTCTCTCATATTTTACTCCTATGTAAAGGTCTCTGCCAGGCCTATACCTCATATTGGTAATTGACATGCTACTTCAGATTTTCTTTCATATTGTAGAATGCTATGTGACTTTCCTTTCTAGTTTTCCACCCATAGACCATGACCACAATATAATCTATATTTTTCAAGCATTTTTATAATTCGCTGATGCAATGTAGCAACTACACTTTGTTAATTCCTAGTGGCTTCTTGTGCGGGTAAACCTATTTAAATTGATATCCAACAGCAAGTGGGTGTTATATATTTTACATAGTTAAAGGGACACTATAATCACCAGAACAACTACAACTTAATGTAGTTGTTCTGGTGAGCATAGTATGTCCTTGCAGGCTTTGGAATGTAAACACTGCCTTTCTAGAGAAAAGGCAGTGTTAACATTACAGCCTAGGAACACCTCTAATGGCCACTCCTCTGCCTGCCGTTCAGCATCTCCACACTCTACATAGAGACGCTGAACTTTCCCCATATAGATGCACTGAATAAATGCATCTCTATGGGGAGATGCTGATTGGCCAGGGTGGCATTTTGCACCACTCCCACCGCCCTACCTCTTTGGCTGAGATCATAAAAATTGATGATCTTACCCAATCCAGTGCTTTCATATGATTGGCTGAGATAATTCATTCTGATGATGTCAGCCAAGGAAGTGGATTGGGGGCAGGGCCAGGCATGAGGAGCCCCTAGCAGCACTGGAAAAAGGTGAGTAAACCACCTTTCTAGCCTGGGGTAAGGGGGGTCGACCACCTAAACGGTGGTTTTAGGTCTATATTGTCAGGAATACATTTTGTGTTCCTGAAACTATAGTAACCCTTTAAATAGACTGAAAAAGGATCAAGCCCATCAAGTTCAGTGTGAAAAAAATGTTACATATAATGAAGTGTCCACTTTGTAAACGAGGGGTGTGGGAATAGAATTCTCATGGACTGTTTGCTGATGAACAACATTCAATTTAGAAAATCCTCATAAAAGTTGAGAGTTTAGTATGTTTCATAGCACCTTTACTGGCCAAGAATATGAGTTTTAATACTCTGTAAAACAGATGTCTTAATTCAAAGATAATTGCTAAGAATGAGATTTTCTTTAACCATATACTGAATTCTTTGTGTAAACACCGTGTGAGCAGACATCAGTATTTCAGTGCTAGAATTAACAATTTTTGTGGTTTGATTTAGATGGTGGGAAATAGATTTGAAAAACATATTTCTCTCTGACTCTGACTGGTACAAGTTGCCACATAACCTTGCAAGACCCACAGTGGTGGCCTCTCTGGCATTAATCCGAACAATGTACAAGTACAAATCTTGTTTTCCACTGTAGGGATTGCAAAAGAATAACATTGTCAAATGACAAATAAATCATAAGATATGTTTGGGGATTTTTGCAACTATTCAGAAACGTCAAATGTTTTAAAAAAGACAGGCATGCTAAGTACTCAGTGTGAGGGCTAGGATAGTGTTACATTTAAAAAAAAATCTAATTAATATTGAGAATGTTTCTTGGCTTGATGAGAAAACATGCTTTGATTGACATAGTTGATTTGTTCCGTTATATCGTAATACATTTAGCTGTAAACCCCTATGATAAAGAACAATGTACTTTTAAACCAAATAGGTTAAATACAAAATTCAAAGACATAAATGTGATACATCACACTACTTATATGAGTTATTTAATTATAATGTTATATTCTGCACTGTCTGCAATGGATGGCACTGTCAACAGAAAAGCTTAGTAAGATAAATTATATCACACCCTAAACCATTATTTCAGAGGTTGAGAGATGAATGTCCAAATAGAAAATATCCTTTTTTGTAAGGGAGTGGAATTTCTGGCGCCAGAGTCTCTTCTTTATGGTAGTGTAGCTAAAGTGCAAAGAAGGATGAAGGGAGGCAGCGCCTGTAGTGTTGTTCTCAGATCCAAGGTGGTATAGGGAATAAGAAGAGAGAACGTAATATAGTGTAGTACATTATAAATTCTAGTTGAATGTGAAAAAACAAATTGCACTTACAATTTTCCAGAAAATTGTAAGTGCAATTTGTTTCTTCACATTTAACTAGTATTTATAATATACTACACTTTATTACATTCTCTCTTCTTATTTCCTACTATACTACCTTGGATCTGAGAACAACACTACAGGCGCTGCCTCCATGCATCCTTCTTTGCACTTTAACTACCTTACCAGAAAATATCATGTAATGCTGGAATATTTTTTTTTAGCGCTTGAAATAATATACAAATTACTTAAACAATTTCCAGTAAAACATCAAACAAAATCAAATTGCAGTATTGCTCCAGTTAATTCCTATAAATGTATGACATATATGGCTAGACCTTAACCTCTCATTTGGGCTTCATATTCAATCATATAAACTCATCCATCACTAAATATGCTGTAAATAAGTGAATACAGTTTAAATCAAACAGTACAAGTATTGTGATTTTATATTAACCTTTCAAAAAAAATGAAAAAAATGTTACAAAAAACTAATTATATTGCTAGTCCTGAAGGTATATGGTGAAACTGAGATCTGGCACAATACACCAGGGGAAGGAATTTAAGATTATTAGGATGCCAGAAGACTGATCTGGTTATGCTGAACTGATGCATGGTTTCACTTCTAGGGATAGAACAACAAGAGCCACAAGGGAGACGTGCTTGTCTATGCTAGGTTGCAAAGGTTTCAGAAGCGGAATACTTATAAATAAAATGTTAAAAATAAAAAAAAAAAAAAAAAATTAAATGGACTCTCCTGTGCCAGGAAAACATATCCATTTTCCTGGCACTGCAGAATCCTGGGTGCCTGGAGTGTCCCTTTAAACACTGAAAAAGCTTCTGACATTTGGAGTGAAATGGTCTACTAACATCAGTAGGGAAATGGCTTACTGACATGGGGAGGGAGTGGGGACCTATTGACATGGTAGGATGTAAAATGTGTAACTTTTCATTATTTTCTTGAGGTGCCAAATATATTTTGGACCTGGTTAGTAAATTGGGTCATGAGGCCTTCGGAGTTGTGTGTAAAGTTTTGTGAAAGCTACAATAATATATTTTGGAAGGGGGCAGAACATGCAAGAATACTCTTTCACAGTAGGTCACCAATAAAAAGGGTTTCACCCAATAGACAGGTTTCGTTTTTAGCAAAGCTTTGTATCCTGCAATTCTTCATAATTACCATTTAGTTCTACTATATGTCAGGATAGCCTTGCAGCAAAAGTGGCTGAGACATGTACTATGGGAAGCTTGCAGTGCAAACACTGCTGTAAAGAGCAGGAAACAAAAAAAAACTAAAACAAAAAAAATGTGCTTCTCAATAGAAAACAGACAGGGTGGTTTGTATCTGTTTTTAAAATCTATGTAAATAGCCGAAGGAAAGGCACAGCCCCTTTGAACCCCAATCTAAAGGAATACTCCAAACATCACTCAGTATGGGGTATGCTGCCAGGGGTGCCCTGGCTCTGCCCACAATGTCAGTAGTCAAACCATTTGCTAATGGTCCCAATCCCTGCCTCTGTACCTGCACTGGTGCAACGGTGTAGGGAACAACTCTTTGGCAAAAGGCGGTTTGCTGATTCTCTAAGCCAATGAGCCTGCTCTGCAGTGCAGAGCTTAGATTAGTAAAAAATAATGGAAGCTTCTAGCACAATGTTTCAGCACTCCTGGATGTGTGTGGCTGTCTGGCAGGCTGTGACACCCTACTGATCCAGGTAAGAAGTCAAGCAAATCTCAAATATCTTGACTACTTAATTTGGGAGGAGGCCAGCATGCTCTAATGCAGGCTCGCACTGGCCATCGGGAAACCGGCGAAATTCAAGGTGGTCTGCGGTGACCAAAAGATCTCCTCTGTCAACTCAAACAGTGAAGTATCAGCCCTAAGAGGAAGCTCTGTCCCTTCGTGCACTTACACCAAAACACACTACACACATTCTATACCCCCTATACACACACACACACACACACACATTATATATCCTCCAAAAATACACACTATAGCCTTATACACATACATTGTACCTCTGTACCCCTACACCTATACACGCACTACACTACTATACACAATTTACCACACCTATAAACGTATGTGAATTACAACCACAATACATATAAACACCCAATGCAACTCCCTGCAGCACCTGGGCACACACACAGCACAGTTCTTACATGCACACACACAACACACCCTAGGCCTATCCTCTCTACAGACCCTGTAAGCACGCACACACACATACTTAACAGGCCAGAAACACACACACTACAGCCCTTAGCCACACATAGTACATTACAAACAGACCCCTTTACACGCTACAACACAAACAGTCTCCTCTACAAACATGCAATTCCACAAACAATCTCCAAACACATACAAATGTGGAGCAACCCCACAAATGCACGACACACTTTGACAGCCCTGTTCCACTTTTGTTTTCTGATAACACATTATTGGGGACAACAGAAACAATTCACTGTCAAATAGAGCACATGCTTGAAAAAAAAATAAAAAAAAAATTCTGTGTCCGAGAGCACTGGATGCTCTAGGGGGTAATCACACTTGTCATTGGTGTGCTTGTCATTGGTGATGGCATTACATGGCCCCATTCTGCCTCCCAGCTCATCCCCTTTCCACCCCCCCCCCCCTTCCCCCGCGCCTATAACTGCCTAGGCTGAATTTTTGTCCCAGTCTGGCCCTGCTCCAAAGGTTATGGGTTTTAGAGTGTTTCTTCAATGTGACGATAATCCTGTGTAAATGTCACTCTGACCTTTTATGATATTATAGCATAATAAAATATATCATGTTTTTGATCATTTTAAAAAAATGGATTGCAATATATATGTGTGCGCAAACAATTAAACTGGACGTAATATAGTGTATTAACAAAAAAAAATGTTTCCCTAAACAATAACCCAAATAATAACCCTTTGATCCAATGTTCAATGAGCTTGATTTTCCCAGTACTCACTGTTTGAGTGCCTGCCTTGTGAGTTTATCTATTAAGGTTTATTGTTTGAAGAATCATTTTTTACATTAACACACTATTTGTTTTTGTTTTGTTTTTCCAGTTTACACAATATTTTATCCAGTGTATAATTATATACTTAATAATAGTTTGCGCGCCAATTGCGATGTTGTTGTTTTAATGTTAGAACTTGCTGGTAGATGCCAAGAGCTGTTGGAGGCTACATGAAATCACTCTTTTACTATTTTATTATACTTTTGCACTTATATTCATGCTACATACATTTTTTGAACAAACCACTTTATTCAAAGGTTTTACACTAATTTTCAGCGCCATTGTGTCACGTCATTAATTGATTTATGTTCATGGCAAACCCATCACTTCTGTTAGAAATGGGGCTTACAAAGTATTTTGGCATAATGGTAGCTTAAAATCAAGCATTGACATCGAATTTTCACTCATGAAATAAATGTGTGGTTTAATTTTGGTGTAATTTTGTGGATACTCAACTTCCCCTTTCTAAATTCTAAATGCATCGCATAGCAAAGGAAAAAGACACTTGAAAATACCTTTTGCCTTTTCCTGTAGCTTTTTGGGCAATATCACAAGATCAAATGTGTTTGAGTAATAATAATCTTCCTCTTCCTGTTGCCGATACTACTTAGGTCATGTAGCTGTCACAACCATATTAATTTCTTTCTAAATAGAATTACAGATTTAAAGGACTGTTTTCTTCCACTATTGTAATATTACTTAATCTTAATGCTTTGTAGTGTAACATTTTACAAGGGGGAATACCTCCCATTATGTGATTGTGTAATATAGTGAATACTGTGTTGTATAATATAGTTTAATATGAACTGAGTGCTTTACTTTTGTTCTGGCACTCACACATTGACTTACATAGACACAGAATAATGAACTCCTGAATGAATACATATTCGTATTTGGTCAATCATTTAACAATACAGATTAAATCTTTGTCCATAACAGGAAAAAATCTCATTCCTCCACCATCAGACAAGAGGCCAAATGATAGGGCTATCTGTAAAAGGAATTTTACTACTGTATAGAGAAGAGGTGTCCAAGGTAGATCCCTAGATGTTTTAAAATTACCGCTACCATAATGGTTTGTCATTCTAAAGGCATGCAAAGCATCATGGGAATTGTAGTTCTACATGGGGGATCTACCTTTTGGACATCCCTGGTATAGAGTATATTTAATATGGCACTAGGCATGACAAAACTTGGGCACCCCCTTCCAAATTTCTCTTCCTGACAGAAACACACCCTCCCTGATGCATGCACCGACATACACTCACTGACAGATCCACAGTCATTGTCACACACATTGTAACCAACACACTTTCACTGAAACTTACACATTCACAGTTACACACACACACATTCACCAAACAGACACACATGCACACTCACTGATAGAAATGCATACATACTCACTGACAGACACACACTCACTCACGCAGTGTCAGACCTAAACACACTGAGACACATATATACTCACTGACACATATATACACACTGACAAACACACACACACACACACTCACTGACAGACAAATATACTCTCAATGTCAGACACACCCATTTACTGACACACACATTCACTACCAGACATAAACACACCAAAACACGCATACACACACTGACAGACACGCATACACTCTCAGTGACAGACATACACACTCTTTGACAGACAAATGCACACTCACTAACAGACACACACACACTCTCTCACTAACAGACACACACACACTCTCTCACTGACACACACACACACACACACACACACACTCTTTAACAGACACACAATAACACTTTCACTAACAGACACACACTAATACATACTAACACTCTCAGTAACATACACATACTCACAATATTTTTTTTAATGTCAAATCAATCCAGCCTCCCTACCTTTGGGAGCTGGAGTTGATTCTTCCCAGGGGTCCAGTGGAGCTGGTAGGCAGGCATGCACGGACAGGCTAACGGTGGAGGCGGGTGGCGAGGGAGCTCTGATCCTTCTGCTCAGCTCCCTCTTGCGCACCTCTCAGTATTGCTGGGGCCAGAGTGACCTCATATTGCGTGCGAGGGAGCTGAGCAGGAAGAGCTCAAGGGAGAGTCCTCCCTCGCTGCCCGCACGCAAACAGAACAGATGCCAGCCTCAGGGGGACCCAAGGTGGCCAGCCGGCCACTTCTTGAGCCCCCAGGACAAGAGGCTGAACGTGCCGCCCAGGGCAAAGGTCAGCTTCACGCTAGATACAGCACTGGTGACACCGTCCTATATGTATTCTTTTTGGTTTTCCTTTATATATGCCCCCTATATCTTAAAGGACCACTATAGGCACCCAGACCACTTCAGCTCAAAGAAGTGGTCTGGGTGCCAGGTCCATCTAGGATTAACTCTGCCTGCTGTAAACACAGCAGTTTCAGAGAAGATAACCCCCTTCCTCCCACTTCAGCCCGGCGGGTGTGGGACCTTCTCCCTGGCACTATAGTGGTCATTTAACAATTATACTCCTCCAAACGCCACTTGCCATTATTTATTGTCTTTTCTTCATTTTCTCAATTTTCTCTGAATTTCAATATCTGGGTGAGGCCTCTGACATAATGTCTGCTGTTTGCCTTTTGGTGAAATTAATTTTACTGATGCATTGTGGTAAATTTGAATGACAGCTGAAACAGAACCTTGCTTAAAGCACAACAGTCATCACATTTTCACTTTTAGTTTTTGTAACATTTATTACATGAAATGAATATACTTTTTTTTGAGAAAATGTAACTTTTTATGTGGGAGATCAGCAATGTAGGGTTAAAATCTACTGTTATCTGACCAACTGTCGCTCAACACAACTTGCGGCTTCTGTGAAACGACTAGTGTTGGTCAGATATAAAGTAACATGTTCTCAACAAAAAAAAACACTATATATAATTTAACGGAAAACATAACGTTTAATTAAATGTACCGGTAATAAACTATTAAACAACTAAAAGTGAAAATGTTATGTTTCTTTAAACTCTGCTCATTGACATGTTTTGTCAACGTGGCTGCTATACATAAAGACATGTAATCCCTACTTTTATCACTTATATATTTTATGAAAACTAGAACGCTCAAAAAATAAATAAAATGAGATTAAAATAAAAGGAACTCTATAGAAGTAGATTAGATTGCTCTTATGGCAGAGCCTTTGCTAAATTTTGACATTAAATATTTAACAAATTCTGAAATAATTCAGTTTAACTCCTTAAAGACCAGAAAAAACATGTGGTTGAGGGCGATACCCAACATATTCTGTTGATTAACGAAGGCATCTTAAAATGCTGTTCCTTTTTTCTGTCTTCTCCATAATATTGTATTGTATCACTATTGTTAATTTTACTGGCTGTTTTGCAGTCTAATAAAAGAATTGTGTCTCTACAGCAATCAGGTTTGGAAGAATGCCACAAGCTGAAAAGGAGAAACTCTTGGCTGAAATTTCTAGTGACATTGACCAGATGAATCCGGAATCTGCTGATCAACGCGTACTCGCCAAGCACTTGTATGATTCATATTTAAAATCCTTCCCTCTCACTAAAGCCAAGGCAAGAGCCATATTGACAGGAAGAACCACAGACAAATCAGTTAGTATCAGTTCTCTCATTCTTTTTTGTGCAATATTACTCAGTTACACATACTGAAATAGAAAATTACAATAGTTGTGCTTCTTGTTGAAATGCCAAGCTATTTTAATTGTCAGTATATCCCAATCCTACCTCGAAATCCCACCTCACATTTTATACAGTTTATACATTACACCATTAGATAAGTGCAAAATTATTATAGCCACCTCTATCCCTAGTGCAAGGGTGCCCAAAAGGTAGACCCCCCCCCCCAGATGATTTAAAACGACAGCTTCTTTGATGCTTTGTCATTCTAAAGGCATGCAGAGCATCATGGGAGGTGTAGTTTTACAACATCTAGGGATCTACTTTTTGGGCACCCCTGCAATAGTGGATTTTCCTAATCCCAGTTTGTATCTCCACAAAGCCTTAATATAAAAAATCATAGCCCATGCAGCCCCTATATCTCACCACCAGGGTTTGTACTGCCTCTATATGACATCCTCTGCCTTTGCACCAGTTCCTCAACCTCCATCTCTATACACAGCATTCTTACTTTGTGCGCAATCTATATTGCCATTTAAGTCTGTGTACAGCCTTTCCATCCAATCCCCAAGCTATGTCCCTCCACCCCCAACCATACCCCATCTCACAGCTATATATTCTGTATCCCACGTCATAGCATTGCATAACCTACATATCCCACCACCCAGCTCTATATACCATCACCCATCCCTGTAGCGTGTTCCACTCTCATCCTATACAGATTCTAACACATTGTTTAGATCTGCACAGCCATAATATCCCAGCTCAATGCTCCATACAGCCATACATCCTCAACCCAGCTCTTTTCAGCCTGAAATCTTTTTAACTCATTACTCTCGATTTATTATAAACCCCACTACTTTATGTCATCTTATGTCTACTTAATATTTGCATGTTTTTGTCGCCCTCACACAGAGCCCTTGCACAAATACATAATTTATTATGTATTATAAAAAAGGGATACTGTTAGCTTGCTGAAAATCTTTATGTGTGAAGAGTGTGTCCTCTTTTTTTCATTTTGGAAATAGTGCTGACTGCAATAGAAACTGACATTTTTATAAATGATACTGGTTACACCCTCCCCCCCCCCCCCCCCTTGCTTTACAAGCAGTCAACAGGTTCTCTTACCCCCTGGTTTGGTTAGCTTATTTTCACGGAACTCAAGAGGCAGCAATTGCTCAGAACACCTGCTTATCATTTAGCTGCATTGGCAGTATGTGATTGGATAGCCACAGAAAGTCTGGACGGGGCCAGAAGGGGAGGGCTTGTAAAGGCAGCAGACAAGAGAACAGCAGTTTTTGAAAGCTGTTTTTAGATATAACTCCAATGAAAAATGCATAGTTAAATGCATGCACGTTTTCATTTTGGGTATATCTACTAAACAGTGACTTATTTCATTTATATTTCACCTTGGAGTGTCTCTTTAAAGCCTTCAATTTATGTGCGGGAGATATTTCGACATACATTTATACTCTGGCCCTAACCAGCATTTTCCAGATGAACAAACATGTGCCATAAAGCTCCAAGTTATGTCACAAACCTACTACCGAAGACTTTAAACCCAATTAAAAAGAAGCCAGTATTAAATAATAGAAGGCGATTATAAAAAGTTACAGTATCCCTTGTGTGCCATGTAATATTCTCCACCCATCATTTAGAATCATCTCCCAGACGTGCGCGTTTATCGGTAAATATTCAGTTAATGATTTGCATGTTTGTACTATGGAGGACTTTGCCCCATTGCACATTACACTGTTTACTGTACAAAGAGTTTACACTTTTTATTATATCTCCATTCACATTCCAGTGACACTGTTCAGAACTAAGTATAACTTGCTGAATTATCCGCTCTGGATAATCGCCTTAATATGAGTTAATATAAATAATGGCTTCAAATGTGTGTATGTTAAAATATGCGATTTTTAGGGTTGTTCACTAAAGTGAGAATTGCAAGGAATTCAAAGTGAAGTTCAAATTTAAAGCTTTACTACAGCTACAATGGCCATTTCTGCTTTTTGCAGTGGTCATGGTGGTAGGATTCTGGATGTGCAGAAACATAGAATGTGAAGGCAGACAAAAACCATTCGGCACATCTAGTCTGCCCAATTTTCTAAATACTTTAATCTCAAAAACATAGCTTGCATCCGCCCCTATTTAACACCAGACGCTGCTAAGGTAATGACGTCCTTTCTCATCTTGACTACTGCAATCCCCTTCTCAGTGGTCTTACGTGTTCCCAGATTGCACCGCTGCAATCTATTATGAACGTGCGGGCAAGGCTCATTTTCCTGTCCGCTCGCACCTCCCACGCCTCCCCCCTCTGTCAGTCCCTACATTGGCTTCCAGTTAGATATAGGGCTCAATTTAGGCTTCTGGTGCTTGCTTACAAGTCCCTACATAATGCTGCTCCATCCTACCTATCCTCTCTAATGCACAAGTATGTCACGTCATTGCCCCTGCACTCTGCCAAAGACCTACGTCTATCCTCTGTCCATACTCCCATATCTGATGGTCGCCTCAAAAGACTTCTCTAGGGGTGCACCTTTTCTGTGGAACTCCCTTCCCTACAAAAAATCTTTGAAAACACACTTCTTCAGGAAAGCATATAATTTTCCTGAAGAAGTGCTCCTTCCTGCCTCGCTTGAAAGGGACTGCCTGGAGAGTCCATGGCGCACTCATCAGGGATGAATTTCTACTTAACAGGGAGAGTGGAAATTTTGAGCCCCGATACTAAAAAAATAAATAAAATAGATATTCACCATTAATGGCCATGTTATTGCTGGAACTGGCTTTGCCTGTTAGGAGCCCTTCATTGTATGCGATGAGAGAAATAAAAATATAACCATAATTCATCACCAGCAAATGTGGGGTGAATGATAATGATGGCTTGAGGATCCCTAGCAACCATGTGCTACTAATTGGCACCTCCAGGGCACTAAATATCACCTTGTTAAATATTAGGTAAGGGGTGGAGTGGTTGTTTACTATTAATAGATCAAGAATAGACACCTTCTGGCCCTAATGGTGATGATCTAGACAACATATTGTATTTGGCAGCACACCATCCAATGCATGGAATATAGGGTTATAAAGTATCTGTAGTCAACACCACGTCTTCTCTATGAAGCCACTCACAAGGTTATTCAATAAAATGAGAATTCAGAAGTGAATTTCAATTTTAATGTCAAAATAGACAAACTGGTAAAATGATTAAAGACAGATATGCTTTCAGTTAATCTGACCTTAAAGTTGAAAGTAACTGTCAGTGTTCCATGAAGTCATCAGTTTTGATGTTTTTTGTCTAATACAATTTCAAGGTCTTACGGACAAATATAAATGAAGTTAAATAAACCGAAGACAAAAATACCCATCTACAATAACATTCAAGAAGTGGATGAACACTTCCATGATAATCATTGCTCTCCCGCAGAAATTTATGGGAGCTAGTGAATTTGTGTGGTGCATATCAGTACTTTCCTGTAGAATTGAGAGCAGTATAGTGAGTCGTGACTATCATGGCAGCTGCACAGACTATATAGTATTCAGTCTCAATGTATAAACAAAAATAAACACTGTCCCAAACGGCCACTTGAGAGGTTTTAGTGTCACTGTATGGCTAGAAAGTGTAAATTCTGCAGTCAACACCAAGACATACCCAGGGAGTTGAATGTGTTATCTCTCTCTCCTTATTACATTTTGTTATATAGGTAGATAAATGGTATGTTTGCCACTTAGCAACACCCCTGGAGTCCTAGAACATCTGCCTGATTTTAGCTAATTGGTAAAACATCTAATGTGATGTGAAACGTGTTGGTTTTTTTTTTTATTAAAATAAATAAATAAAACAAATTAACCCAAAATAGGGAAATGTTGCTTTGTTACAAGATTTTATTTAATAGTTTTTTTTGTTTGTTTTTTTGCAAAAACCTAGACAACCATCATAATGCATTTTTAGATAAAGTCATCTGTGTTCTGTTTTTAACCTTTAATGAGCCCTGTTTTTGCCCTGTTTTTGTTAGTGTTGCAATAAGTGCAGTTACATAATAATTTCATAATAATGACAACATGCAATAAATTGTGACAGGTGTCTGGCTTTATTTGATTAAGACATAAAATGGAATATATTTTTGGGAAATATTATTAATGGCCTGTACCCGTTGACTTTTATTTTAGCCGGTTGTTATATACGATATGAATTCGCTGATGATGGGGGAAGACCAGATCGCCTACCATTACATGACTCCTTTTCAGGAGCAAAACAAGGAAGTCGCCATTCGAATCTTCCAGAGATGCCAGTCTCGCTCAGTGGAGGCAGTCCGCGAGATCACTGAATTTGCCAAAAATATACCAGGATTTGTGAACCTTGATCTGAATGATCAAGTGACTCTGCTGAAGTATGGTGTTCACGAAATAATATTCACCATGTTGGCATCATTAATGAACAAAGATGGTGTTCTCATAGCCGATGGACAGGGGTTTATGACGCGGGAATTCTTGAAGAGCTTACGAAAGCCATTTAGTGACTTCATGGAGCCCAAGTTTGAGTTTGCCATACGGTTTAATGCGCTGGAGTTAGATGACAGCGACCTGGCCATCTTTGTAGCTGTCATTATACTAAGTGGAGGTAAGATTTTGCATACTGTACAGAACATCAGGTTATCGTAAATAATTGACGTCTAAAAGTTCCTGCAGGTAGCAGCATCCAGCATTGATATGCAAGCTAACTCTATGAAGTGTGTGGATTTTATGACACTTGGCGTCATTACTGGACAAAGATACAAATAATGGTTAATGTGTAATCTTTTTTCTGAACAGCTGAAATGCACAGAAAAGTCATCTGAGGACAGTACGTGGGTTTATGTGGGTTTATGTGTGTAAAATATACACATGGGAGAGGTTCTTAACTGATATTCGGCAAGGAAGAAGCTGGTTAAAACCCTTTTCACTTGTAAAACATTTGGGGGGCTATGTAAGAAAAATTGGCTAACTTTAAAAATCTTGAGTTTCAGAAGTCACTAGTAAAAAAATAGTTGAGTAATAAATATGACCGTAAAATCATCAAATAACAGAAAACAACACAGCAATAAAAATTATGTGCAGGATACAGCAGCGTATATTACTCTGCTGTTCTAGGGGTTCTTGGGCAAGGAGGTGCATATTAGGGTAGCTGCCTTCATGGTACTGTGGACTATAAATCTTGCTGGCTGAGAATAATGTGAGTTACAGTCCACTACACAGGTATCCCTAAAGCCCTAATGCTGCTCTAAATGCCTCATAAATTATCTGGTTTGAATCGCACAGTAAAACCAAAGCACTCTCATGAATGCAGTGCTGTTACATTTTTGACAATAACACTCAGCATTTGAAATTGCCATCTTGATTACGCTATTTTGAAAGTGACTCATGCATAAAGCAATATGAATGTGCTTTATTTCCTCCACAATAGTTGAATACCACCACTGTCATGGTATGAGGGGATTAAACCACACACACACACACACACACACACATCTGTTCATGCCCCCCACCTGCCCCACTTTCAGTGGGACAGTCCCAATTTTGGGGTGCTGTCCCACCATCCTGCTTTAGTTCCCTGGGGTCCTGAAACTAGGGACACCGGAAAACTGTTTCCGAGCAGCACCGTGTGAAGGCGGGCACTAGCAATGCATGGAGCACTTCAGATGTGCTCCCTGCATGTTGCTGATAGCTGGCAGTTGGCCCGGCTGTTTGTCTGGTGGCAGGCCTGTCCCATTTTTGGTTTGGCCTGCCCCCTTTTTGGACTAGAATACCCTCTCCTGAGCAGTCACACACAGTATGGGCGTTGCTAGTGACACTGCTCACATTTCTGGCAACGCACCATCCTGGCACCATAACCACTACAGCATGTTTGTAGTGTTCCTTTCGATTTGCAAAATAAATGTAAGTTTGTTTTTACCATTTTTTTTATAACAAGTGGAAATGCTGTTCTTGGTGCCATATTCTCATCACAAGTTCACAATAATGTTTGCTCTTTATCTCTGCTTGAGAATTCAAAAAGAGATTGCCCCTATAAAATATATCATCCCATTCATAAAAATTTATTTTGCATTTCTGTCTATCGAGCATAAAGAAACATTCATGTAAAGAAGTTAATACAAATATCCCACATCTGCTTTAAATGATGCATGAGAACATGAAACGATAATCTAATCATATTAAATAATGTTGAGAAGCTAAGTATAATATTTTTTTGCTGAAACTGACTAGTGACTCATTTGGCAACAGTTTTTATCTACAATTAAACTGATAGAGCAATTAATTACAAAAGCCTGCATAGTTTTTTATGAGTTGGAAATGGTATCTGTGGATATAATCTTATCTGCGATTTCTTAACGTCTCAGCTCTTACAAAAGCCACATATTGAATGAATGCAATATGTGTGGGTTTTATACCCTGGGAGGTAACCTAACAAGCAATGCTAGGGAAGAATTCTATAAGTGGGGCAATTACTAGACTTGTGCATATCAAGAAAATTATTTCCAAAAATCTAAAAAAAATTCCGCCCCCCCCCCCCCCCAAATTTTGGCTAAATGTCAGTTTGACTTGGCAGAATTTTTGTACCGAAATCCCGATTAAGGAAATGAATCAGGCGAACGAAATGTGCACGAAAATGGGCCCATAATATTATGTATATATTTTTCCATAAGCTGACAGGAGCATTTTTCAGCCATTTGTTTTACAGATCAAATGAGAAAAAGTAATCAGTAGAGGGGAAAAAAAGGAAAATTAAGTAAAACCAAAATATATTTATATGTTACATATATTTTTATGTTTTTACTGCTCCTTTGGTCTATCAATTATATCCTCTTTTGGCACAAAACGCGTACCAATAATACTCAACCATTTAGAGTTTTGGTTTGTTTGTCATTTGGGTACATATCTGCACAGACTTCAGGAATTCGACCCGAACGGCCCAAATTCAGATCAATTGCGGATTGGACCAAAATAAATCTACAATTCTAGCAATCACCATGGAAACCAGTTGAATGGTTCGGCAAACCGCTCCATTTGTAGAACTTTTTTCCACATACATTTTTTTATACGCAACTCCGGATCTTGCTTATTGTAAAGACCTTTTAAATGTTTTAAATGAACTTTCATAAAATGTACTTCCTAATAAAATGATAGCATTTGCAGGGGCAATATTATAACCAGACATGGGAAACAGCTGGTAGATGCAGACAATGCAGAAGGGCTGTTTATTGTTTAAAAAATATATTTTATTTTTTTAAGTATTTTGAGGAGGTTGATTGTAGCAGATGCAACATACCTAATAGAACCTTCCGACAACTTTACACAGTTTAGAGAATTTTTACACCAGCCACAGTAACACTGCTTTTAACCCCTTAAGGACACATGACGTGTGTGACACGTCATGATTCCATTTTATTCCAGAAGTTTGGTCCTTAAGGGGTTAAACATGTTAGAAAAATTGATCAAATTCTAAGATTAAGCAAGGCATACTGGTCATAGATGTTTGCTTGAACACCTAATTACTAAAGGAACTTGCAGGTCCACGACTGTCATCCATATAGCCCAACTAGAGAAATCATCTTCCATTTTCATCTGTTATAAACGCTTGCCCATCTTCCCCACATACATGATGGGAGCTCATAGGGGTCCAATTGCAACTCCTTCCTGGTAATATAAGTGTATGTTTCTTGGGGGGGGGTTATACAATGGAGGTGTGATTTAATGCTCTTCATTGCTGCATTATTTTGCACGTGATTCTTTGTATGTTTTTCAGTACTACAAACCGAATTAAGCAAACTATAGCTGCACTGTCACAAGAAAATACATATATGTCCTAATCAAAGAGCATGTATTGGTAACAGCTCGCTGTAGTGGTTATAGTACTTGAAGTGCTCCTTTAAATTCCACATTAATAATAGAATACAATACTAAATAATTATTTTAAATAAGCTGCATTAACCCTATATAATGTGCCCTTCAATGACAACTCAAATAAACCAAGTCAAGAAATAATAGTAGAACACTAGAATTGTACAACACCCTATACTTACCTGACATTTTTTTTTTCTCAATTTGGCTTCAAAGAAAAAAGAAATAAAAATATAGAATAATAAAAATAATGGCGCAATGCTAAAACGTATCTAATTAGATGTTACCTTGTTGTAGCTCTGAACAGTACTAAGGTATACATTACTCAATTACTTTATTGTATATACAATAAAGATACAATAGTGATACAAAGTTGCATGAAGTGTGGTGGTAGAATATATATTAGAACAACATAAAATCAAAGTGTCTAAACAATTGCAAGACTCTGAGCCCAGCCTCGACCCTAAATATGCATGGTATAAGGCAGGGGTGCCCACAAGGTAGATCCACAGATGTTTTAAAACTACAGCTTCCATGATGCTTTGTCATGCTTTATCATTCTAAATGCATGCAAAGCATCATAAGAGTTGTAGTTCTACAACCCTTGGCATAAGGCAAAACATTCAGCCTGCAGACAGACTGCCAATCCTTTCATGGTGGGTTTCAGTGCTCAACAGGGAAGAGAAAACAACTGGCCGGTAGCAGTGATCTAAAATTTATCTATGCACTAAGGTAAATGACATGTGCGGGCACTCTCAGTACAGTCCACTTGTATAGAACACCACAATGGGGAAAAAATGAGAGATGTCCATGACTGCCACCATTCCACCTCAGGCTCTACCCCCTATGTTATTAATTTTGCTCTAATAGGCTTCCTCCAATCCATCATCCCTCCTCTAGTTGCTGTTTTATAACAATCATAAAATAAATGTAGCAACAGTAAGAATTCGTAAGCACCAATACATTTTACATAATCTGAGATACATTGCTTCCTTCACACTAGTAAAAAAAAAATGTCAACTTAACAGTCATTAATATCAACTAATAATAAAAAAAAGGACATTGTACCTGGCATGTGCTTTCAGAACTAAATTTTATTTATATATCACAATAACATATAGTAGGTCATGAATTACAACATTACAGTAGTGTGCTGCTCAGAAGATGACCAAATAGTAACAATACTGTTTATTGACAAACACGTGACATAGGTATATATAAAGACATATTTGACTGTATGCATCGTAATTAACATTATAAATATAAAACAGAAACAAATATATCCCTCTAAATTAGATCTAACAGGTTTTCGAAGGTTTCTCTCCGACACCACCGTGTATATAAACAAGGGCCTATATACTTGTTACCATTGGGGTTGAGTTTTTTGTTTTTTTTAGAAATAAACACATTTGTAATTCATTACCAGTCGATACTACATAACACTGTAGAATATATAACATTGTTTTAGTAGTAATGTGTAGTATTAGTACTATTAGTAATACTGTCATACAAAGATGACTATGAATATATAGAGGTTTTGTTGGTTGCGGAGGTAATCAGTGTGCATTACGTTTGGTCAACTAATACAGGGTACAATATAAAAGTAAAAAATATGACAGTATTATCCATTTCAATAAATTACATCTAATTTGCTATACTTTTTTCACAGATCGACCTGGACTAGTGAACGTGAAGCCAATTGAAGCAATTCAAGACAGCTTACTACAATCCCTGGAACATCAGCTTAAATTAAACCATCCAGACTCCTCTCAGCTCTTTGCCAAACTTCTCCAAAAGATGACGGATCTAAGACAGGTCGTGACAGAACATGTTCAGCTCTTGCAAATTATCAAGAAAACGGAGGCAGATATGTGTCTACATCCTCTCCTACAGGAGATCTACAAGGACTTATATTAAACATATCATTTTGGTCATGGTTATATCTTTCTCCTATTTGCACTATTTTCATGAGGGAAACAGTAAACAGCCAAAATATTACTGTGAAACAGCCATAAAACAAGACACAAAGCTTTAGTTTAACAAAGTTTATTTTATGTAATGGTTTATATAAGCACATGTACAATTTTGTTTAATATTAAAATGTTTTAAGACAATGGTGTTTTTTTTTTTTTTTTTTTTTTTTTAAGGTGTTTCCTAAGTACTATTTTACTGTACTGTTGCAAGATTGATCATGGAACCAGTTTGGAGCTGTAATACGCCCTGAAAGGTTTTATCATTACAAAGTTAGTGAATCCCAAAAGATAGTGGTAATATTACCTCTATAGCATTCTTCTCTGTCTTCTGAGCCAATGTACTCCCTGGTGTTAGATTATTTTTTACCCTTCATGATATATATCCATATGAGCTGTCTTTATAACTGTTAGTGATGTCCCGGACCTTGCCTTGCATGAAGAGCCTGTCTTATGTTACCCTGCAGCCACTTATACTTATGCAAAACTTCCCAGGACACCATAAATACTCAACCCTGTCTGGTCAAGCTTAGACAATGCTGCCTTCTAGGGAAGTATCCCAGGGGGCTAGTTAGTACCTGGAGAGCATTAAGATCATGGGTCTACAGCCCATACACAAACCCATCCTACTGTCTTGCATTACAGAGTCATAGCCCCTAAAGAATTATATCCTTTTGAGGTATTATATACTTTTAAGTCATATCTTCATATTTTGAGATTAAAATGAGTTATCACACACACACAATAAAAAATCATCCTCTGCCTTAATACACAATTTTAATTACAGACTCCGTTCATAATATGTTATAGAGTGACAGCCTGGTGAATGTTTCAAAACATTAGATGTGCGCATTTGATGTGTGAGAAACTGCCAAAAAAAAACCTCTAAAATAAGAGTACAATGATCATGGTCCTAAATTACAACTCATCAAATGATTAAGGAACACTCTATTACAATAAAATAATTTCATAGATATCTTCACAAAGAAAGCATGCATGTAATCATTTTTGCATGTTTCCTTTGGGGATATGTGGAATGTTAGATTGCAATAGCTTCAGATCTACTATATGCAGCTACTGTAAGCCCTCTTCTTACTTAGGACACATTCTCATCTCTGCCAGGGAATGCCCAATCAGAGGAGTCTTATTGAGTAGCCTTGTGAACCATAAAATTACAGACTTTCCAGAGAGCTGTATTGAGAAATCTTTGCACTTAGGTGCTCTGGGCAATTTCTTACCTTTTGAATTTTGCTCAATGAAACTTAACAACCAGGAAGAAGAACCTTCTGGCAGTCTGATTGACAGCCGTGGGGGGTGTAACTGGGTTTAATTATTAAAGTGGAAATTTCTGTTGAAATCTGCACTTTTCCAAAATGGAAATAGACACTCTTCTCCTTTTACAGAGAATTACTAACTGCACATAGGCAAAAAAAGTTTATTGGTCAATATACACACTACCGTCTCAAAAACAGCTCGCATCCTCCTTTATTGAACACCAGACACGGCTCAGGTGCTGGTCCAGGCCGTTGTCCCCTTGTCAGTGGTCTTACGTGTTTCCAGATTGCATTGCTGCAATCTATAATGAATGCAGTGGCAAGGCTCATTTTCCTGTCCGCCCTCACCTCTCCCCTCTGTCAGTCCCTACATTGGCTTCCAGTTAGATATAGGGCTCAATTTAAAATTCAGGTACTTGCTTACAAGTCCCTACATAATGCAGCTCCCACCTACCTATCCTCCCTAATACACAAATATGTCCTGTCAAGGCCTATGCGCTCTGCTGAAGACCTACGCCTATCCTCTGTCTGTACTCCCATATCTGATGCTCGCCTCCAAGTCTTCTCCAGGGCTGAACCTTTTCTGTTGAACTCCCTTCCCTTCTCCGTTAGACTTTAACCCAGTCTCCACTCCTTAAAAAAAAAAAAAAAATCTTTGAAAACACACTTCATCAGAAAAGAATATCATTTAAACTGCGGTTGTTTTTTATCCCCCCAACCCCATGACTCCTCTCCTGCAACTGTCAAAAATAATCTACTAAGTTCTAGCAACCTATTTCATTACCTTTACTTATACCCTTTGTGTATACCCCACTCCATCTAGCATTGAGCAGGGCCCTCAACCCCTCTGTTCTTGTGCGTCCATTTGTCTGGTTAAAATGACGTGTCTGTGAGGCTACCTAATGTACAGCGCTATGGAATTTGCTGGCGCTATATAAATAATAAAATAATAATTTTTAAAAATCTATAAGAAAAGTCTAAATTCACTGAATATGATCTATATGCACACTTGCAATTTAACCCAAGGCCTGATGGTGTTCAAACAAATGCAAAGAATAATCAAGGAAATCAAGTGTGGGCAAAATAAATATTCCCAGTTGATGAGTGCATCATGCATAATGAATGCAAATCGTTACTGCAGAGGTTTAAACTAGGGATACGTCAATTAGAGGTTATACAAAGGGAATAAAACAGAGTGAGACTTTTCCCTAATAAAGGAATAGTTTGACTTCTTATAAACCCTCAGATATGTTTATGAGATGTTTTATATGAATAATATTATTGTTCAATAAAGTAGAATATATGTATACAAACTATTCTATGATTGTTACTTGCCTGAAAGGTGATAAGTATGCATCACATTCCTTTTCAGGAAAAAAATAAGATTTATATAATCATGACCAAAAAAAAGGCCCAGCGATGGCATATTTTTTTTAAACATCTTAGAGATGGATATCAAGGCCAACTACAGATAATCTGTCTCTCATTAGCCACTTCTCCTCTACACGGAAACATCTACTCTAATTCCAAGATTCTTGTTTTGTCTAATTGGAGTTGCAGCGCCCTGTGTATATAATATTATTCCAAAATGCAAAATAAATAAATAGTGCTGGCACAGACCAACTACTTCATAAGATACCAGATTCCCACTAACTGCAGACGATGGTCCACCTTTTATCAAGTTTTGTCAACTTGAGGCTTTGTCATAAGGCAACGTTGTCCCTTTTTTGTCTTTTAATACATATGTAGAAAGTCAAAGGCCTAAATTTGTGGGAGGAGTTTTCCCTATAAAACGCAATCTCCCCTGCTTAACTATGACGTTTTCCATTCAAGCAAGGTGGTATCCATGGCAACCTGCACTTCCAGTCGGGTTCCTCCCGCACTGCTGCAAACCGGTCTATGCTCCTGTTGCGGCCTACACAGACTCCGGACTTCCAGCTCTACTGCAGTTAGTTCCTACTTCTGGCCACGAGCCCGGCATGTTTACGTATGTACACGTGGGAATAATCAGTTTGTTCCCATGTTCAGGCCTAAAAACAACAGGGATTGACTCCCTTTCCTTCGCTTTTGTGAGTTAATTCATTACTTTATTCATGTACAGTCTTTAGCTTTCACTTAGTTCTATTAATTGCACTTTCACTGCTATCGATTCGGCTCTGTTATGTGTTATATATAATTTACTCTATATGGGTTTTCTTGCCAGTCTGGCTTTTTATTGCTATATCTTAAGCATGTAGGGCAGTTCATGAGTTTAACCGTTCACTAACATATAAATTCATTAGTTTGTTTCTCCGTTCAACATAGTCTATGCAAACTCACATACAAACATACGAACGCTAAACTCATGAACCTCCCCTCACCATGTTAAAACTATAAAATCTCTCTGTTCGGGGGTTCCTGCGAACACCATGCAAGGGATTGTCTTAATCCAGGGTATGAATGCTCCCCCTGTTCGGTAGTCCCCATCTCCTGAATGTCATTCGCATAGTTGGTCGGGAAATAGAATGGACAGCGGTCTAAACTTTACTGGGGTTCGTGCAAGTGCCTGGCCAAAAAGAGTTCCAGGCACTCGATGACCAAGTACCGCTGTCCACGTTCGGGAGACAAAATGGCCGCAAATCTGTGTCGACCACATGCATTCGGTTATACGAAATGGCGGCCACCCAGGGGTAGTATTCATTAATTACTTCCCTTGCGGTTTCGTACTTAAGTTGCTGGTGTGAACGTTCTAATGCGGGTACAGAGGTGGTCCTCGTTCGGGAATTGAATGGAGGAGGTTCGTATACAATAACCCCCGAACAGGAAAAGGCAAAACAAAGGAACTGCATTAAATAAATGAATGCTTAATTCTCATTTACTCTATAATACATTTCAGGGGGTTTACCGTTCGTGGATTTCTGTTCGAAACAATACCCCACAATAGAATTGTGTTTAGAAATTTGAAATCTGTCTTATTGTGTTATCTATAAAACAGTTTAAAACCACATGTATGTAAATCGAAAAATGCATATAATTAAATGTAGAAAGATTTACTGTTCACTACTTTGGCGACTCATTAGTGGGTTTACAGTACTTCCAGTTTTAATTATACCATGTGCAGGGGTGGACTAAGAACCTTCAGGGCCCCCGGGCAAAATAAATCAAGGGCCCCCTTACAGGCCCCACCCATGCTCCACAGCAAGCGCCACCCTTGTCCCGCCTCCAGCCACACCCTACACAATCTTTAGGCACAAGGAAAAAAAGTGCAATTATCCCTTCGAGGCCCCTAGTAGAGACTACAATTGAGGGCTAATGGGCCATGGAGTGGGGTCTTTCTAGCAGAGGCCATCTCAGCGTCCATTAGATAGCCTCTACTGGAAACAGTCGCCTCCAGGCCCCAGTAGAGATTACAATTGACAGCTACTGGGCCATGAAGGGGGGGTCATTCTAGCAGAGGCTATCGCAGTGTCCTTTAGAGAGTGTGTTAGAAAGAATCTCCTCCAGGCCCCATTAGAGACTACAATGGAGTATAATGGGGCTTGCAGGGGTGTCTCTCCAACACTCTGGTTCCTATTCACAATATAGCAACACAACATAGCTTGCTGATACCTAGGCCAAGTTGGCTCCTCTTACCTTAATTACTATTGCTGGCTGGCAGTCTGTGGGCTTGCTAGAAGGCTGTGGCTTGCTGGCTACTGATGGCAGGCTGTGGGCTTGCTGGCTGGGGCTGGCAGGCTGTGGCTTGCTGGCTACGACTGGCAGGCTGTGGGCTTGCTGGCTGTAAGCCTGTGGCTTGCTGTAGGCCTGTGGGCTGGCTACTGGCCTGTGCCTGGCTGCTGGCCTGGCTGGCCAATGGGTTGACTGGCTGGCTACTGGCCAGCCTGTGGGCTGGCTGGTCTGTTGGCTGGCTGGCTACTGGGGCACTTGTAGATTATTTAAAGAAATAATCCATGCACAATAACCACTACTGCTCTGGTGCCAGGAGGGCCGGGACCCCCTCCCAGAGTAAGTAGTTAAACCGTTTAAGAACAGTTTGACAACTTTCCTGGGGTCTGCTGGGATATGGGGCTGAAGTAGGGTATAGGAGCAGTGGTGCAATGTGTGCGGGGTGCAGTGTGAAAGGTTCAGTGTGTGTGTGTGTGGGGGTGTAGTGTGTGAATGTGTAGGGTGTGTGGTGCAATGTCTGTATGAGGGGGCTGTGTATGTGTGTGGCAATGTTAGTATGGGGGGCTGTGTATGGGGGGTCTGTGTGTGTATGGGTGGGCAGTGTATGTGTGTGTGTGAGGCAATGTGTGTAAATGTGTATGGTGTGTGTGGGGGCAGTGTGTGAATGTGTATGGTGTGTGTGTGGGGGGGCAGTGTGTGAATGTGTATGGTGTGTGTATGGGGGCAGTGTATTTATGGGGCTTGAGTTCACTCTCACCACTTTGACCACCAGGAATCCCTGGTGGTCACAGTGTTGAGAGTGAACTCTAGCCCCTAGCTCCAGGGCTAGAGTTAACTCTCGCGAGAGCCAGAGCGCGGCAACGCTCTGTGCTCGCGCAAGAAAGACCCAGAGGAGATGCAGGCTGAGCTCTCGGGTCCTCTCTTCCTCCCTCCCCTGCTGGCTGCCCGCACGGTGCCTGCGGACCGGGGAGAGAGATCGGCCGGCAGGGGAGGGGCAATTGCACCGTTGCCCCCTGGATCCACCAGTGATATATACAGTCCCACTGTGTGCCTTTTTGTCTCCCCCCAGTCCCTCTGTATGTTTCTTTCTCCCCCTCACTGCTCCTTTGTGTCCATGTCTCCCCTCTCCTTCCCAGTCTCTCTTACCCATCTACCTCTTTCTCCCCCTCCCCTTGTGTGTCTTTCTCCTTTCTCCCTGTGTCTCTCTCTTCCCCGTGTCTCTTTCTCCCCCACATCTCTCTTCCTCTCTGTCTCTTTCTCCCCCTCCACCATCTCTCTATTCCCCCTCTTTCTCCCCCTGTGTCTCATTCTTCCCTGTCTGTCTCTCTCTCTCTCTCTCTCCCCCTCTGTCTCTTTCTCCCTCCTCCCCCTGCGTCTCTCTCTATTCTCCCACTGTTTCTCCTCTCTTCTCCTGCCTCTATCTATTCCCCCCCTCTGTTTTATTCCCCCCTATCTATTCCCCATCTCTGTTTTATCCCCCCTAGCTATTCCCCCTCTGTTTTATTCCCCCCTATCTATTACCCCTCTCTGTTTTATTCCCCCCTATCTATTCCCCCTCTCTGTTTTATTCCCCCACATCTATTCCCCCTCTCTGTTTTATTCCCCCCTATCAATTCCCCCGCTCTGTTTTATTCCCCCTGTTTTATTCCCCCTTCCCCTGTTTTATTGCCCCCCTTCCCCTGTTTTATTCCCCCCCTGTTTTATTGCCCCCCTCCCATATCTATTCCCCCTCTGTTTTATTCCCCCCTCTCCCCCTGTTTTATTGCCCCCTTCTCCCCCTATTTTATCCCCCTGTTTTATTGCCCCCTCACCCTGTTTTATTCCCCCCTTACCCTGTTTTATTGCCCCCCTCCCCCTGTTTTATTGCCCCCTCCCCCTGTTTTATTGCCCCCCTGTTTTATCCCCCCCCCCGTTTTATCCTACCCCTCCATTTACCAGAAGTCTGAGGGGGCCGGCCGCGTTATATGCTGGAGCCGCCGGGCGGTCCGGCGGCATTCCTGTTCTGGCTGTCACTGACGCTGAGGACGGGAGGAGGGAGGAGCATGTGTCTCTCTCACTCATGCTCCTTTGCGGTTCCCACAATTCCCAGCACAGGATGCTGTGCTGGGAATTGTGGGAACCGTAAAGGAGCATGAGTGAGAGAGACACATGCTCCTCCCGTCCTCGGCGTCAGTGACAGCCAGAACAGGAATGCCGCCGGACCGCTCGGCGGCTCCAGCATATAACGCGGCCGGCCCCCTCAGAGTGTGTGCCACCGGACTGGCCACCCGGTGGCACCCTGATGCCGCGGCCCCGGTGGGCCAATCCGGTCCTGCCGCGGGCCCCCTGATGGCGACCTTGGCGGCGGGCCCCCCTCCCGGCCGGGCCCTCGGACCATGTCCGAAATGCCCGACCGGTCAGTCCGCCCCTGACCATGTGGTGATTGATACCCTTTTTTAAAATCGGATCTTTCAGGTAAAATCCGTTCAGGTAAACTCTTTCATTAACCAATTCAGATTGTAGTACTGATCACCCTCCTGTTACAGTAATACTGCGTTTCAAACATCATGTGGTGTTAAACTAACTTTAGGTACGTTCAAATACATTGGATTCCAATCAAACACGTTTACATCAATCATTACAAATGCGATTAAGGTAAACGCCATTAGCATTTCTACTAAAAGATACGGTAAACTCAAAGATTGAGTTTTTTTTAGTTTATATCATATCATATCAAGGCCTCACTCTGCTTTCTTTACGACTACCAAATACAATGTGAAAACCTTAACATTAACTAGGAGCTTGTCTCTGTATGCCTGACCCTTGCAAGGTCCTTCATATGCATTAGATCCTATGTTACACAATCCGATATTAATCCATTTTACTATGTTCCTTTATGTTTCAAGATATTCAACGGGATATTGACTTTGCCATGCTATCTGTTTTTCTGTCTAGAAGTTTTACATCAATAGGCATATTAGGATACAGACAATTTGCATCCCAAGCCTATCAGGTAAACGATAATAATGTATTTATCATACCAACACATATCATCTTTAAGTTTAGGCCGCTATCTTACTCTACACTTCATGTTCCGCTCATTAACCGTATATTTTTCTGTTGGTTACTGTATTTCCCTTCTAAGTTCCGGTTCACATCACAATCTGTGGTTTCATCAGGTGCCATTTTCCAGTCATTCAATCTCTGATTCTATTTAGTTTGTTTATGCACGTACGTTTACGCTCATTCACAAAAGAGACAAGCCCTGTCTAAGGAAAAAACACTTTCAGGGATAGGAGCTGACCTTAGTCTAAATCAGGCTTACCCAAACTCCGGCCCTCCAGATGTTGCTGAACTACAACTCCCATGATTTTCAGCCTATTCAGGGCCGGAGTTTGAGGAAGCCTGGTCTAAATAATGTAACATATCGGTCATGCAAGGTCAACTCCCCACCTCAACACAGAGGTTTCACCCAACGACCCAAGTCATAGTTAGTTCCTCGCATAATCTTCTGCAAGGTCATAGTCATAGGTATTGACTCTTTTAGCGTCACTGCGAGGCCAACACCCCACCACAACATATCGTACCTACAAGCCCACACGGCCTAAATCATAGGTAGAGCCTCTCACAGCCACTTGGCAACTAGCAGGGCCTCACCTGTCACTGGGTAGTTAATATTTTCGCCTACCAGCACTAGTTATCAAGCCAGTTCTACATAAGGGATATTCTCAATTTGCATCAAAGTTTTGCATGGTTAACCTATTATTCATTTCCTTATAGGATGTTGCAAGAAATAGTTGCAGGTGACGTTTTATCTCTAAACAACACTCCAGCCCTGTTATCCCAAGTCCTTCGCAGAATCCGCTGTCCCCGCTACTCCCAAGGCCCTGAGGTCTGGACCTTGCTTAAATTTGGCATTTGAGCTAAAGTCAGGGAGGCGCTATCTTCCTGGCCACAGTTGGCCAGAGCAAGCTGGTCACGCCCTAGAGCGGCTCACACTAGTAATCCTGTTAACACACTACAGTAATCAGCCTATTTTAGTCATCCATAGCATCACAGCGATGATTTTTATCATACGCATTTCTATTTAGTCCCCTACATGGCTAGGTGTTACAACCGACTGTATAAATGTTATGTCAGGCTCAAACTTGGGCCTATACACTCAGTTAAACAACATTAATTTAATTGGTATAAACATTCATTACATTTAATGTAAACCCTACATAGAACTTTTCTGCTAAAATCAAGTTTTACTTTCGATACGCTCTCCATCTTTTCCCCGCTTGGCTTGAGTGCTTCCTTCACCCTATGTGTTTGTCTCGCCATTAGCTCATATTTCCAGTTGAGGGATGTTTTTGTTATTAGTGCTTCTCTAGTAGGTGTCTGTGGTGATTTCCATGCCCTTGCTATTATGGTCACTGCTGCTACAAGTAGGTGGAATACTAATTTCTCTTCTGCTTTGCTCAGTGTAGATGGTATCATAAATACTATGCCTTGTTCTATGGTTATGGGTCATGGTTTACCTAGCAGCTCCATCGCTACCCTTTCCACATCTTTCCAAAACGGTTTTATGTTGTCACAAGACCACCATATGGGGCTCATTGAGCCTTCCTTCCCTCTACATCTCCAGCATTCAATTGTCATGCCCTTGTATATCGTCACTAGTTTCTCTGGCACCATGTACCACCTGTATTGTAATTTGCGGATCGTCTCTAGGTGTGTTGTGCATAGCTGTATTGTGAATGCCCTCTGCCATGCCTCCGCCCCAATGCTATATCCCAATTCTGTGTGCCATGCTGTTTGGAAATTCGTGACCGTTTCTGTGTCTGGTGTTAGTAGGGAGGTGTTCATTGTAGATAATGCTTTCTTAGGGGGTCTGCCCGTTAGGCACAGTTTTGCGATGTTGTTCGTGTGTGGCGTCTCTTGTTTCAGTATTGTCGTGCCTGCCAGGAGCGACTTCATTTGTAAGTACGCGAACAACGCTCTATTAGGTATATTGCAAAGTGTTTGGAGTTCTGGGAAGGGCAGCAGTTTGTTTTGATTATAGAGATCCTTAACCTTGGTACAGCCCCGCTCTTCCCATTGCTTCGTGTCTAGAGAGGGGACTCCCACTTTGAGGCATGTAAGTGGCGCTTTCTGCCTTATTACTCTATGGTCTGTCTCGTTTCCCCTAACCTCATCCCAGTGTTTAAGTGTCAGGCTAGTAGTCGGTAAGGGGTTCAGATGTTGTGGGCGCATGGCCTTCTGGAGCCAAAACAGGTCCCTCAGGTCCTGTTTATTGATCCAATGGGCCTCTATTTTGGTCCACTGTGATGTTTCCTCTTCTGCTGTGGCCATCACGTATAGTAGCGGTGATAGGGGGCACCCTTGTCTTGATCCGTTCGTTATTTTAAGAGGGTCTGAGACGAATCCCGCATTTAAAACCCTTGCTGTGGGTGAGTTATACAGTGCTCTGACTGCTGAGAGGAAGCCCTCTGGCACCTCAAACCGAAGGAGGACCTTTTCCAGGAACTCCCAGCTCAAGCGGTCAAAGGCTTTTTCTGCATCTAACGATACCAATAAGCTTCCCATTTTCATACGTTGGGCACTCTGAATGACATCTAGTACTTTCCTGGTGTTGTCCCCTCCCTGCCTATTCTTTATAAATCCTACCTGGTCGGTGTGTATTATGTGCGGTAGTATCTTGCTGAGGCGTGTTGCGTATATATTAGCGTACAGCTTCGCATCTGTGTTCAACAGGGATATGGGGCGGAAGTTTTGTGGGCTAGTGGGGGTTTTCCCTGGTTTTGGGAGAGTGATAATGTGGGCTAGCAGGGTCTCAGTGGGCAGTTGTTGTGCATGCGTGGCTTCATTAAACGTTTTAACCAAGTGTTAGTAGTGTTTTGTAGTAGCTGTTTGCGAAACCATCTGGCCCCGGGGATTTTCCTATCGGTAGGTTCAGGATGGCTTCTTCTACCTCTCCGTGTGTTATGGGGGCGGTGAGTTCCTGTTTTTGCAGTTGCGTGAGGGTGGGTAATTTTATTGTATCTAAATAAGCCTGTATGTCTTGGGGGCTCAGTTGGTGCGTTTGCTTGTCCTTGGCTAGATTGTATAGCGATGTGTAATACTTGTTGCTGATGTCTTTGGGTGCTGTGACTTTATGTCCTGCTTCCGTGTATAGGTGTGCTATTTTTAGGTTGGTTTGTTTGGCCTTGAGTTGTTGGGCCACCAATTTTCCCGCCTTGTTACCCTGTGAGTATTGAGTCGCTTTGAGTCTATGTAATTGGTGTCCTGTCTTTTATAGAGCCTGTTTGTGTATATCTAGGGTAATTTTGAATATTCAGTTTTTCAGTTCCTGTGTGGGTGTTCTTTGATTTTGGTTCGTTAGACTCTGGAGTTCTTTTAGCCACTCCCTTATTTGTGTTTGTGCTTGCCTCTTTAGTTGTGCCGCTCTCTGTATCATCATTCCTCTAACTACTGATTTGTGCGCTTGCCATATGGTGTTGTGCGACATGTGTTCTGTGGCATTCTCATTAAAGTAATGCTCAAGTTCCGTTTCCACTGTTTTTGTGAATGCTGGGTATGTGAGCAGGGAGTCATTTAACCTCCATGGGCTCCTATGTGTGGATTCATATATATCAGCTAGGGTTGTCACCACCGGGGCGTGATCTGACCAGGTGATCTGTTCTATGGTGCAGCCCTTGACCTGTTCTAGGTGTTGACCGGTTATTAGTATGCCGTCAATTCTAGAGTACGAGTTATGTGCGGTAGAGAAGAACGTGTATCCTCTCTCCCCTACATGTGTCGCTCGCCATATGTCATAGTAATGTTGTTCATTCAATAGTTTGCCTATAGCTTTGCACTGTCTTTTGAGTGGTCTCAATCTCGCTTCTGAGTGTACGGAGGAGGTGTCCATTGTGGCATCTAATACGTGGTTGAAGTCCCTGCATACTATTCCTATTCCCTTCTTTATTGGCTCTATTTTCTTAAATACATGGTGGAGAAAGTTCCTCTGTTCAGTGTTTGGGGCGTATACATTCGTGACAGTATATTCAACGTCATTAAAGGTCCCCCTTACTATGACATATCTCCCTTCTTTGTTTATATCTAGGTGGGAAAGGGTAAACGCTATGTCTTTGCTGATGAGTAGGCCCCTGGATTTGCTTGTGTTGGTGGCATGGTATTGATGCGGGTAGTCCCGCGTCAGCAGGGGTGCGTGAGCATTGGTCTTGAAGTGTGTTTCTTGGAGACATATTACGTCAGGTTTGTATTTAGTCAGGTCTCGACGCAGTAAGCTCCGTTTGAGGGGTGGTTAAGTCCCTTAGTGTTATGGGTGTATATTTTCATCAAAGAAAAGAACAAGTAACAGATGGCGCTCAATACACGTCTAAAATCGTGAATGGTAATATACAAAAAACCTTAAAACCTTAGAAGCAGCTCCCTTATCAAGTGCAATAGCTCATAAAACACTAAAATACAACAATACAGAAAAAAAGGTGTGCTGTGTCTTTAAGACAAAAAATGTGCAATATTTCTTTAAAAGCACTCTGGTGCTTGTGGTAATTCACAGTCTCTGTCTTATAAGTGTGATATTATTGCATACACTGGCAGTGGCGTACACACAACCCATGGGGCCCCGGTGCGAAAACTGATCCGGGGCCCCCCCATCCCCCCGCGCGAGCGCTTACTCTGCGCAGGCTGGGGCCGCAACACATGGCGGCGGACACCTGGTCGCAGGGCTGCGACCCGTGCGACCGCGGTATGTATGCCAGTGCATGCATAAACACATACACTTAAAGGACCACTACAGACACCCAGATCACATCAGCTCAATGAAGTGGTCTGGGTGCCAGGTCTCTCTAGTTTTAACCCTGCAGCTGAAAACATAGCAGTTTCAGAGAAACTGCTATGTTTCACTGAGGGTTAATCCAGCCTCTAGTGGCTGTCTCATTGACAGCCGCTAGAGGATTTTCTGCGATTCTCACTGTGAAAATCACAGTGAGAAGACGCTGAACGTCCATAGGAAAGCATTGATTAATGCTTTCCTATGGGCGGTTTGAATGTGCGCGTGGCTCTTGCCACGCATGTGCATTCGGAGTTGAGAGGCGGATGGGGACGGAGAGATCCCCAGCGTTAAGGGAGTCCGGCGCTGGAGAAAGGTAAGTGCTTAAGACAAACACACACACACTCTCATGAACAGACGCACACATTTACTGACAGACACACACTCAGTGACAGACGCACACAAACATACTCAGTAACAGACACACACACTAACACACACACTCTAACACTAACATACACACACACTAACACACACTCTAACACTAACACACACACTCACTAACACACACACTCACTAACACACACACTCTAACACTAACACACACAGACACTAACACACACACTCACTAACACTAACACACACACTCACTAACACTAACACACACACTCACTAACACACACACTCACTAACACACTCACTAACACACACACTCACTAACACTAACACACTCACTAACACACACACTCACTAACACACTCACTAACACACACACTCTAACACTAACACACACACACACACACACACACTCACTAACTAACACTAACACACTCACTAACACACTCACTAACACACACACTCACTAACACACACACTAACACACACACTCACTAACACACACACTCACTAACACACACACTCACTAACACACACACTCACTAACACTAACACACTCACTCACTAACACTAACACACACACTCACTAACACTAACACACTCACTCACTAACACTAACACACACACTCACTAACACTAACACACACACTCACTAACACACTCACTAACACACACACTCACTAACACTAACACACTCACTAACACTAACACACACACTCACTAACACACACACACACTAACACACACACTCACTAACACTAACACACTCACTAACACACACACTCACTAACACACTCACTAACACACACACTAACACACACTAACACACACACTCACTAACACTAACACACTCACTAACACACACACTCACTAACACACTCACTAACACTAACACACTCACACGTTTTTTGTTTGTTTTTTAAATTTAATCCCCCCAGCCTCCTTACCTGTGGGAGAGCTGGGGGGATTCCCTGGGGTCCAGTGGTGTTGCTGGCCCTGCTGTCACCCGGCTGGCTGGCGGGCGCGCGAGGGAGCACTTTCCCCTGAGTGCTCCCTCTTCAGCTCCCTTGCGCGCCGCGTACTGATGCCGGAGCCGGAAGATGACGTCATCTTCCGGCTCCGGTTTCAGTGCGGTGCGCGAGGGAGCTGAAGAGGGAGCAGCCAGGGGACAATGCTCCCTCGCGCGCCCGCCAGCCAGCCGGGTAACAGCAGGGCCAGCCTCTGGGGGCCCGGAGGTGGCCGGCTCCTGGGCCCCCCAGCAGAAGAGGCTGGCCCTGTGGGTACATACCTGGGTCGCAGGGCGGCCGGGCCCCCTGGCGGGCGGGGCCCGGTTGCAGCCGCGACCCCTGCGACCCTGGTATGTACGCCACTGTACACTGGTGTAAATACAAAAAGGTGCAGAAGTGCAAGCACCACTGATATACCAGTGTTATAGTGAAACAAAAGGAAATAGAATAAATGTAATAAACGGAGCGCATACAATACCCAGCTGTATATACCCTGGATCAGGTTACTCCGAATTACTTGTACATATGTATAAAAAGCAAAAAGAGATACAAAGCGTGATACAGTATAACAAATTGTAATGTGGAGACAATATATATATAGATGCACTCACAAGTGGAGAGCAGATAAGTCTGCTCTAACTGTATCCGCTTTGTATATACTTTTGAGCCAAAGATTCACAAGACGGCAGCAGCTTGGAATAATACTCTTTAATATCTGCAAATCTTCGCAATTTAAAAATGGTGTCACTTACCTCCCTCAGTCCTTCTCTGGAAACGTATTCCGTTCGGTATGGTTGCAACTCCCTACGGACTGCCATCTGGCTGTGCTCACAGTAATATAAGGCTCCGCCTCCAGGAAGTGTTTGCGGTATTGTGTTAGCCGGCAACCATACCGAACGGAATACGTTTCCAGAGAAGGTCTGAGGGAGCTAAGTGACACCATTTTTAAATTGTGAAGATTTAAAATCTATATCACTATTCCTGATAGACAACAACTGGCCCCTGTTAATACTAGATACGCGCATAACCACACGCAACAGCCTCCACCTACCTCTGTTGCAGTCACTTCACAGGCATCCACTTTTCCCAGTCCACATCATTAAATTTAATAGAAGGTTATCCCTGTATTCAGTACTTAGATTCCGCTTCATGAATAGAGCTCGGGAAATCGTTCAAGTTTATCTTTGTAAGCATGCTAAAAGTGTGTTTTTCACTGATACCTTTATACAGGCCTACCCGTACATTGGTATCGACACAACACTACCAACTTACCTTTCCTTCTACGGTCACCTTTACTTTTAAGTTCCGACCACAAGTAGAAGGCCAAAGGCCTGAATTTGTGGGAGGAGATTTCCCTATAAAACGCAATCTCCCCTGCTTACCTGTGCAGTTTTCCGTTCAAGTGACCCCCACCCACCGCTCACTTAAACTAACTCAACTATTACACCTCTTTTTCCTTGGTGGGTCCTCTTTATACAGGCCTACCCGTACGTTAGTATCAGTACAAAACTACCAACTTACCTCTCCTACTGTCACATTTAATATTAAGTTCTGACCACACATATATATATTTATTTTTTACATTTTGTTGTGCATAAAAAATGCAACAGAGCAGCTTGCAATGCCTCAACAGCATGTGCAAGTACAAGTGAACACAAGGCATTACAGTTGGTCAGCATTTAGAGGGTACTGCACAATTTTTTAAATAAGAAAAACATCAGGATAACAGTTCTATGCAGGTAAAGCAGCTAGAGAAAGACATGTTGAGGGATAGAACTGAAGGTAGATTGCAAGATATGTATAAACCACTGGTTACGAGCTATGGCAGATACTCAGGTATGATATAATAGCAGAAACAAACAACTAGAACAATGCAGGTGAGTTGCAAAGTGTGGCCATGAGCGAGATAGCCAGGCTGCAGGCAAGGAATGTGGGTCAATCAGCCAATTCCCAATGAAGGAGAGTCCCAGCCTCAGCCTGTCAGGCATCAACACAGTAAAGGAGGAGACTATATTTAAAAGAAGAAAAACTACCACAACAAGAGGACATAGTCTTAAATTAGAGGGACAAAGGTTTAAAAATAATATCAGGAAGCATTACTTTACTGAGAGGTTAGTGGATGCATGTGTCAGGATCGGGACAGGGATCCAACACGCAGAGTACAAACAGGTACAGGATACGTATACCGGACCTTAGAATGGCCGGACTAACGTACGGAGAATATAGAGAATAGTCAAAGACAAGCCGAGGTCGAGGGAACGAGAAGACAGGTAAGCGAGGAACAAGCCGGGTCAAGGGTAACAGAGATAAACAGAGTAAGTCAAACAAGCCGGGTCAGAACCAAAGGGATAACAGAAATACAAGAGCACTGTGTGACTAGGCAGACTAGAACCACGACAGGGCAATGAGCAAATGGGAGAAGCAAGTTTAAATACCCTGGCTCGGAAGGGTAGACACGCCTCCGACGAGTCCTGATTAGTCTCTGAAGGATTGAGTGACAGGTCGTTCCGGGTTGGCGTCATGACGTCGGTTTCCGGACGTCATGCTAGAAAAGGAAGTGAGTCCCTCGCGGCCGGCGTTTACGTGACCGGATGGACCGCGAGGAACAGAGGAAACAGCCCGTCCGGACGGATGGACGTCTAAGTCTCTACCTCTCTCGGAGGTAGAGACTTCAGGTACCCTGACAGTACCCCCCCTCTCAGATACGCCCACCGGGCGGAAGGAACCGGGACGAGATGGGAAGCGGGAGTGAAACGCCCTGCGGAGACGAGGAGCATGAACATCCTCCTGAGGTACCCAACTCCTCTCCTCAGGACCATATCCCTTCCAATCGACCAGATATTGTACTCTCCCCCGGGAGATTCGAGAATCGATAATAGAGTTAACCTCATACTCCTCCTGACCCTCCACCTGAACAGAGCGAGGAGAAGATGATGTGGAGGAAAATCTGTTACAGACTAGTGGTTTCAACAATGAAACATGAAATGAGTTAGGGATGCGTAAGGCAGTTGGAAGAGCTAGACGATACGCAACTGGGTTAATGCGAGTTAGCACCCTGTAAGGTCCAATATAACGAGGAGCGAACTTCATGGAAGGCACTTTTAAACGGATGTTTCTTGTACTCAACCATACTCTATCACCTGGAACAAACACCGGAGCCGCCCTTCTACGTTTATCAGCGTGTTTCTTAACCAGCATAGAATTGTGCAGAAGAATCTGTCGAGTCTGATCCCACAACTTCCTCAAATTGGCAACATGAACATCAACCGACGGCACCCCCTGGGAAGAAGAAGCCGAAGGGAGAATAGATGGATGAAAGCCATAATTCATGAAGAAGGGGCTTGAACGAGTAGAATCACAAACGAGATTGTTGTGTGCAAACTCCGCCCAAGGAATCAAACCAACCCAATCGTCCTGGTGTTCGGAAACAAAACAACGTAAATATTGTTCAATCTTTTGGTTGGTGCGTTCAGCAGCTCCGTTAGACTGAGGATGATAGGCAGAAGAGAATTTCAATTTGATACCCAGTTGAGAGCAGAAGGACCTCCAAAAACGGGAAACAAATTGGGAACCTCTGTCAGATACAATTTGGGAGGGTATCCCATGTAATCGAAAAATCTCCCTTGCGAATATCTCCGACAATTCGGGAGAAGACGGGAGTTTAGGCAGAGGAACGAAGTGAGCCATCTTGGTGAATCTGTCAACCACGGTGAGGATAACAGTCTGTTTTTTAGAGATAGGTAAATCGACAATAAAGTCCATAGCCAAACAGGACCATGGCTTCTCTGGAACCTCTAAGGGGTGCAGAAATCCACAGGGAAGGGTATGAGGTTGCTTGGTCCTAGTACAAACCTCACATGCACCGATGAAATCTTTAATATCCTTTCGTAAATCAGGCCACCAGAAGTCCTTAGAGATCAAAGCACATGTCTTGCGAATACCAGGATGTCCAGCCACCTTGCTGTTGTGGAAACATTGCAACAGTTCCAGTTGTAGAACAGGAGGAACGAAACGTCGACCTTCAGGAGTCTGTTTAGGAGCTAGATGTTGCAGTTTAATGATCTCGGCAAGTAACGGAGAGTGAATCCTGAGATTCGTGTTGGCGATAATATTGCATTTCGGAACTATAGAGGAAAGAACCGGTTCAGATATAGTAGAAGGTTCATATTGGCGAGACAAAGCAAGAGTTCTTAGAACCAGGTCTATAAGTAAGCACATAATTGAAGTGGGTCAGGAATAAGGACCAACGAGCTTGTCTGGCGGACAGTCGCTTAGCTTCCCCAATATAAGACAAGTTCTTGTGATCCGTTAAAATAGTAACAGGATGTAAGGTCCCCTCCAATAAATGTCTCCACTCCTTTAAGGCCATAATGACCGCTAAGAGTTCCCTGTCGCCAATATCTACTTTCAGGACAAGACAGTTTCTTAGAAAAAAAACCACAAGGGTGTAGTGGTTTATCCACCCCTAACCTTTGGACAGAACAGCCCCTACGCCTGTCTCAGAGGCATCGACCTCGAGTAGGAACGGCAGAGTCGTATCAGGATGGACTAGAATTGGAGCAGAAGCAAAAAGATCCTTGAGAGTCTTGAAAGCAGCGAGAGCTTCATTAGACCAAGTCTTAGTGTCAACCCCCTGTCTGGTCATATTGGTAATAGGTGCAATAATAGAAGAGTATCCCTTAATGAAGCGCCTATAATAATTGGAGAAACCAATAAACCTCTGAATAGCCTTGAGTCCCTTAGGCAAAGGCCACTCTAAAAGGGACTGGAGTTTGTCAGGGTCCATCTTAAAGCCTTCCCCAGAAATCACGTATCCAAGAAAGTCTATCTGAGACTGGTCAAAGCTACATTTCTCCAATTTACAGTATAAGCCATGTTGCAGGAGTTTGTGTAATACCTTTCTGACCTGTCTGTGGTGGGTCTCAACCTCTCTAGAGTGTATCAGTATGTCATCCAGGTATACAATAACACAATCATGTTGAAATTCCCTAAGAACCTCATTAATCAAATCCTGAAATACTGCAGGTGCGTTACAAAGACCAAAAGGCATGACCGTGTATTCATAATGCCCATAACGGGTATTGAACGCTGTCATCCACTCGTGTCCTTGCTGGATTCTCACCAAGTTATATGCCCCTCTGAGGTCCAACTTGGTGAAAATTTTAGAGCCTTTCAGACGATCAAACAGCTCGGTAATCAAGGGAATCGGATAGGCATTTCTGATGGTTATCTTATTCAAACCTCGGTAATCAATGCAAGGTCTTAGTGAACCATCCTTCTTTTTAACAAAAAAAAAACCAGCCCCGGCAGGAGAAGAAGATCTCCTAATGAATCCCTTGTCTAGATTCTCCCGAATATACTCCTCTAGAACTGAATTCTCCTTAGTGGATAGGGGGTATACATTGCCCCTCGGAGGCATGGTACCAGGTAGTAAGTTAATTTTACAATCAAAGGTCCTGTGTGGAGGTAGAGTATCAGCATTCTTTTTGTCGAATACTGCTTTTAAGTCTAGGTACAGGGACGGTATCTGTATCTCTGTAGACTGGGTAGAACTACCTGGTGTGTTAATTACACCCAATGGGGAAACCCTCCGTAAACAATTCTCCTGGCAACCCTGGCCCCATGAGAGTATCTCCCCTAACTCCCAATCAATAATAGGGTTATGTCTTTTTAACCATGGGTAACCCAGGACTATGGGAACAGAAGGGGATGAAATAAGCATAAGCGATAAGTTTTCCTCGTGTAAGATACCAACAGTTAAGCTAACTGGGATGGTCTCACGAGAGATAACAGGCTCAAGTAAAGGTCTACCATCTATGGCCTCAACGGCCAAGGGTGTATCCCTTAACTGGGATGGGATAGTGTGTTTAGTAGCAAAGGCTTGATCGATAAAATTCTCAGCAGCACCGGAATCTATCAAAGCCATGGTCCTTAGTACTCCCCTTTCCCAAGTTAAAGAAACTGGTAGCAGAAGCTTGTGATCTTTATAATTATGCGTAGAGGACAAAATAGAAACACCCAAGGCCTGTCCTCTAGAGAAACTTAGGTGCGAGCGTTTCCGGAACGATTAGGACAATTCAGGCGTAGGTGACCTCTGACTCCACAATACATGCATAATCCCTCCCTTCTCCTGTACTGCCTCTCCTCCTCTGAGAGGCGAGTATTGCCTATCTGCATAGGTTCAGGACATAGTGAGGTAGTGGAATCAGGACTTTGAAATGCGGGAGCTAATTTAAATGAAGGTCTAAGGTTCCTCTCTCGAGTGTTCTGTCTCTCTCTTAAACGTTCATCAATACGAGAAATGAATGAAATTAAATCCTCCAAATTTTCAGGAAGCTCTCTAGTAGCAACCTCGTCGAGGATTACATCTGATAGCCCATTCAAAAATACATCTATATATGCCTGCTCGTTCCACTTAACTTCTGCCGCCAAAGACCTGAACTCTAGTGCATAATCCACAAGAGTTCGGTTCTCTTGTCTCAGGCGCAACAGTAATCTAGCTGCATTGACCTTTCTACCAGGAGGGTCAAAAGTTCTTCTAAAGGCAGCTACAAAGGCATTATAATTATATACCAAAGGGTTATCATTCTCCCATAATGGGTTGGCCCATCTCAGAGCTTTCTCAATGAGTAAGGTGATAATAAATCCAACCTTCGCCCTATCTGTAGGATAGGAGCGAGGTTGTAATTCAAAGTGGATACTGATCTGGTTAAGGACACCACGACACTTCTCAGGTGAGCCACCATAACGTACTGGTGGTGTAATACGGGAAGAGGCACCTACAGTGGCTACCTCTAGGCCTGAGCTCACAGGAGAAATAGAAGTAGTACGCGTCTCCTCTGGCGGGTTATTAGCATGAGACAATAACGCCTGTAGTGCTAGCGCCATCTGATCCATTCTGTGCTCCATGGCTTCGAACCTAGGATCAGAAGGACCAAGCTGACTGTTTGTACTTGCAGGATCCATTGGCCCTGTCGTAATGTCAGGATCGGGACAGGGATCCAACACGCAGAGTACAAACAGGTACAGGATACGTATACTGGACCTTAGAATGGCCGGACTAACGTACGGAGAATATAGAGAATAGTCAAAGACAAGCCGAGGTCGAGGGAACGAGAAGACAGGTAAGCGAGGAACAAGCCGGGTCAAGGGTAACAGAGATAAACAGAGTAAGTCAAACAAGCCGGGTCAGAACCAAAGGGATAACAGAAATACAAGAGCACTGTGTGACTAGGCAGACTAGAACCACGACAGGGCAATGAGCAAATGGGAGAAGCAAGTTTAAATACCCTGGCTCGGAAGGGTAGACACGCCTCCGACGAGTCCTGATTAGTCTCTGAAGGATTGAGTGACAGGTCGTTCCGGGTTGGCGTCATGACGTCGGTTTCCGGACGTCATGCTAGAAAAGGAAGTGAGTCCCTCGCGGCCGGCGTTTACGTGACCGGATGGACCGCGAGGAACAGAGGAAACAGCCCGTCCGGACGGATGGACGTCTAAGTCTCTACCTCTCTCGGAGGTAGAGACTTCAGGTACCCTGACAGCATGGAATAGCCTTCCAGCTGAAGTGGTAGATGTTAACACAGTAAAGGAGTTTAAGCATGCGTGGGATAGGCATAAGGCTATCCTAACTTTAAGATAAGGCCATGGATTAATGAAAGTATTTAGAAAATTGGGCAGACTAGATGGGCCAAATGGTTCTTATCTGCCATCGCATTCTATGTTTCTATGTTCTATCTCAATGGAGTCCTTCCAATGTGCCCAGGCTCCCAGGTAACACAGGGACATCCTCCACAGGTAAACATCACAACTCTGAGCCGGAGTTCGTGTCTGCTGCCCGCAGATTATGTATAGTTGGTAACAGGAGCAATAAGCCACATGTAGACTGTGGCAGGAGCTTGCATGCTTGCGAGTCTGGTGATGAGCTGTAGCTAGTGTGGGGGCCAGAGTGCGGTTAAAAGTCGAATTAATCGAATCTCCAAGCAAGGGCAGCTGCGGGAGAGCCTTTCTGGTTGCAGGCCGCTGCAGGGTGGCCATCTTGAGAGCCAGGCCTCAACCCTTCAGTTCTGAAGTATGCTGAACGTCTTGTTGACGCCAATACTCCAGTGGAGACCGGGATATCCTCCAACTCCCAAATTTACTAAAGCCAATCCGGTCTTAATTTGATTCATCCTACCAAATCTTTGGCAAATGGACGCATGCAATTGGTGTCCAGATTAAAATCAGTGCTTTCACATTCTTATCTTCTAAAAAGTCTAGGATTCAAAACTGTGACGGAACCATCCGTCTGTCTAGTACTCTTGTGGATTCGGCTACTTTAGGCCATCCGTCTAAAGGACTGATTTGGGATGTTATAAAGTATGTTTTACCGTTCCAGCCTGTTTTCCAGCCGTTCGCCTCGTTTCGCACGAACTCCCTGTCTAACATATGGGTGGCCGCCATTTTGGGACTGTTGCACGTGTTCGCGGCCATCTTGTGTACGAACAGCGGTGTTTGCCTGTGAACGCGTGGAACTAAAAACGGATACCCAAACAGGCGAACACCGCTGAGACCTCCATACACCCAGAAGTTCGTGTTGGAACAACCGAACGACGAGCCATTCGGTAGTTACTTGTAATCAGCTATGGGGAATCCAGCGAACTCAGAGACAGTTGTGGATGATAAGGATTTCGTGTGATTTTAACCGGCGAACGGAGACCGACTGCAGGGCCGAAACTTGTGGAACTCTTTTCGGCTAGAAGATCCGTGCAGTCGGTCAAAACTTCAATCGTCCATAACTCCCGAACCCCTTAACCGAATGGGCTAAGATTTGGACAGAGTGTTCCCCTAACCAAGACCTTTCAAGCGGTGCTGGACTCAAGGGTGTACCCCCTGGTTTTGGGGTACATCCATAACTGGGGTGAATTATTGTACAGTTTAATTGTGTTATGTGATTATCTGAGGGGAGGAGAGGTGGGGGTGTTACCCTGTGTATAATTGGTTATTTTCATCCTCCCCCTGGGAGTGCCCTGTGTGTGCCTTTTCCTAATAAAAAGCAGGCTGGATGTTCCAGTCCTCAGATCTTGTTTTGACCCTCAACACGGAGCTTCAGTCTCGTTATTGGGGGGATTCTTATTTACACTCAAGGACTATTATTGGGAACTTATGCCGTTTGGTGGATATCGTTACTCGAGAGATTACTACTTCCCCTGGTTATGGTTCGTGGATTATACAGTATACGAACAAGGACTTGATACGGTGAGAGGGGAAGGTAGACTAAACAGTGACTTACTTATTAAGACAAAAGGTGTCTTAACAATTGGTGGCAGCGGTGGGATGAATCCCACAACACAGAAGGAAAGAAATGCAGTATGAACAGTTAAGACGTGCTACTCTTAAGGACATAATAGAACGCCGAGGTCGATCAGCAAGCAATTTAAAGAAACGAGAAATTATTGCTTTGCTAAGGGAAATGGATGCAACACAGGGAACGGAGAACGCTAATGTGCCCAGCAGTTTGGATTTAACACCCGAGGAGATACAATTTAACCGGGCAGTGCAAATACGGCTGGCACACTTTGGCCCCAACCCCTCAGCAGACATTGTGGAACGTGTGCAAGCTGCAGTAGCAGCACACCAAGCGCTCCAAGGAAGAGGAGCTGCAGCAGCAGAGGTACCCAATAACGATTCCGGAAGGAAAAAGGTACCATTTGCTGCATTCAAAAACTTTATTGAAAATGAAGGAGAGATCGATGGGTTCCTGGCCGATTTTGAGAGGCAGTGTGCCCTCCATCAGGTACCCACAGACCAATGGGTCACCATCCTCTCTGGGAAATTATCCGGCCGGGCTAGTGATGCATTTCGGGCCATCCCAGAGGAGGAGATCACCAGCTACCGGGCAGTGAAGGATGCGCTTCTAGCCAGGTATGCGGTGACCCCAGAAGTTTACAGACGGCGCTTCAGGGAAACCAACAAACAAAGTGGCGATTCGTATGTGGAATGGGCCTGCAGAGTTCACCGTACTGCAACCCACTGGATGGCAGGATGCCAAGCAGTATCGGGGGAAGAGGTACTACAGGTATTCTTACTGGAACACTGTTTCGAGAAATTGCCTACCGGGGTTCGGGAGTGGGTCAGAGATAGAAAACCCTCTACCCTACCCGAGGCGGCCCGGTTGGCAGACGAATATACTGATGCTCGCAAACTGGACAGTACCGTGGTTAAAGTTCCGACCAGAGTGGAATACCAACCAGCAAATTTAATGCCCGGGATTATTCCCAACCCATCCGGTGCTTTCTGTGCAAACAGTTGGGACACAAGCGCCCGGAGTGTCCGCTGAACCAAGCTAACCAAGCTCAGTCCTGGAGGAGATCAGCCAACCCGAATCAGCGACCATCACAGCCTGCTGCTCACTGTGTAGAACAGGAGGAATTCTGGGGTATCTTGCACGAAGCCGACCCGGTGCAAGCCGCCCATCAGGACAATCGCCAGCAACACCAGCAGACTGTGAAACTAAATGGCCGAGTGGTAAATGGACTTAGAGACACAGGAGCCACCATGACACGGCTCCAAAAGAACTTGGTCTCAGAACACCAGCACACCGGAGACACAGTGGCCGTGAGGGTAGCAGGGGGAGCCGTATTCCGGTTACCTGTTGCCCGTGTTCACCTGGACTGGGGAGTGGGCGCTAGACACGTGGATGTTGAGGTTATGAAAGACTTGCCCGCTGATGTGCTTCTTGGTAATGATTTGGCCCCTTTGGTTTCGGCCTATGCTCCAATGGGTCCCTTGGACGTTAACCCAGTGACTACTCGCTCTCAGACCCGTGCCTCTGGAACCAGCCCACCTGCCGAGGAGGCCCAGGTAAGACCCTTTTCCCCGACTGACACCTTAGCTCAGACCCCCTTACGTTGGGATTCCCCAGAGGAGTTTGGGAGGGAAACCCGGGCAGATCCTACCTTACAAAAGTACAGGGACAGAGCAGACGCTGGAGAAGAAGGGATAGACGGAGAGCGGTATAAGTGGGTGGGGGACAGGCTATACAGAATCCCGAAACCTTCCCAGAAAAAGATAGCCCCTCCGCAGAACCACCAGCTGGTGGTACCCGCGAAATACCGGCAGGAGCTTCTGCGGATAGGGCACGATGTCCCTTTAGCAGGACATCTAGGGTCACGTCGCACAGCCTATAGGATCTCCCAGAATTTCTTTTGGCCCAACTTCAACCAGGCTGTACGGATATATTGCAGTACTTGTGACACATGTCAACGGGTAGGAAAACGGGGGGACCACCCTAAGGCTAAACTATCAGCGATGCCTATTATAGGGGAGCCCTTTTCCCGCATAGCTGTTGACATTGTGGGTCCACTGGCCAGGGCTAGTCCATCAGGCAAGAAGTATATTCTTACTGTAGTGGACTATGCCACTCGCTATCCAGAGGCAGTAGCGCTGTCGAACATAGAGGCAGAGACAGTTGCTGATGCCCTGGTGAGGATTTTTACCCGGGTTGGGTTCCCTAAAGAGATCCTCTCCGACCAGGGAACCCAATTTACTGCGGTGCTCACCCAGCAGCTGTGGAAAGTATGTGGCATTAAACCCTTGCTTAGCTCGCCTTACCATCCACAGACTAACGGTCTCTGCGAGCGTTTTAACGGTACCCTCAAGCAGATGCTGAGGACCTTTACGGACACTTGCAGGGACTGGGAGAGATTCTTGCCGCACCTTCTGTTTTCATACCGGGAGGTGCCCCAGGAATCTACTGGGTTCTCCCCTTTTGAGTTACTGTATGGGAGACGGGTCCGCGGACCCCTAGATCTCATCCGGGGACACTGGGAAGGGGAGACCGAGCAAGAAGGGACCCCCATAGTACCATATGTTCTGGAACTTCGGGACCGCATGGAGAAACTGTCCCTGATGGTAAGGGAGAATCTCCAGGCGGCCCAGGGGAAACAGAAGAGGTGGTACGATCAGGGTGCCCGACAGCGAGCCTTCCAGGTGGGGCAAAAAGTATTAGTGCTCAAACCTGTGAAGGCCAACAAGATGCAAGCCTCTTGGCAAGGCCCGTACAGGATAGTGGCGCAGATCTGCGATACTACCTATTTGATAGCCAGCTGTTCCGACGAAAGGGTCCAGAGATCCTTTCATGTGAACATGCTGAAAGAGTATCAAGAACGACCTGAGAACATTGCAGCTGTATGTGCCCCAGCTGCAGATGACCCGGAGAATTTGTCTCTCCCTGATCTATTAGAAAGGGACCCCCAGACTGACCTCACCTCCCTCGTACAGTTAGGAGACAGGTTAAACCCCACAGAAAAGATCCAAGCGAAACAGTTGTTATGGGAGAAGCAAGCAACTTTTTCCCAGGAGCCAGGTTACACCCACCTCGCTATACACAAGGTAGAGACCCCCGGACAGACCCCCTTACGACAGCCGCCCTACCGTATCCCTGAAGCAGTCCGAGATGGAATGCGGAAGGAGATACAGGAGATGACCCAGCTTGGGGTCATCGAACCCTCTGACAGCCCTTGGGCTTCGCCTGTAGTCCTAGTACCGAAGAAAGATGGGACCACCCGGTTCTGTGTGGACTACAGGCGACTCAACGAGCGGACTACCACTGACGCCTACCCGATGCCCCGGGTAGACGAATTATTGGATCGTATTGCCAGGGGACGTTATCTGACCACCATAGACCTATGTAAGGGCTACTGGCAGATTCCCCTGGCCGAGGATGCTATCCCCAAGTCGGCCTTCGTCACCCCATTCGGCCTGTACCAATTTAGGGTCATGCCTTTTGGGATGAAGAATGCCCCGGCTACTTTCCAACGGATGGTGGATAGACTCCTGGATGGCTTCCAAGAATTTGCCTGTGCATACTTGGACGACATAGCGATCTATAGTGGGTCCTGGGAGGAACACCTGGTACACATAGGGGTAGTGCTGGATAAGATCCGGGCCGCTGGCCTGACATTGAAGCCAGAAAAGTGCCATGTAGGTATGGCAGAGGTACAGTACCTGGGTCACCGAGTGGGATGTGGGAACCAGAGACCAGAGCCCGCCAAAGTAGAAGCGGTGGCTAACTGGCCCACACCCACTACTAAGACCCAGGTATTGGCCTTCTTAGGGACAGCGGGGTACTACCGACGTTTCGTTCCTGACTACAGCTCTATTGCTAAGCCCCTGACAGATCTGACGAAAAAGAATTTGCCTAAGCAGGTCCTGTGGTCCCCGGCTTGTGAAGCTGCGTTCCAGGCACTGAAGCAAGCTCTCGTGAATGCCCCTATCTTGGCTGCCCAGTCCCTAACAAACGCTTTCTCGTTCACACAGATGCTTCCATGTATGGACTGGGGGCTGTGTTAAGCCAAGTTGGGGAAGATGGAGGAGAGCATCCTGTCGCATACCTCAGCCGAAAATTACTACCCCGAGAAGTGAGTTATGCGGCAGTTGAAAAAGAATGTTTAGCCCTAGTCTGGGCATTGAAAAAGTTAAGTCCCTACTTGTATGGGCAAGAATTTTCCCTTGTAACGGACCATAACCCCCTCGTTTGGCTTAACCGGGTCTCAGGCGACAATGGGAGACTGCTGAGATGGAGCTTGGCATTACAACCGTACAATTTTACTATTAGCTACAGACCCGGTAAGCTGAACGGAAATGCGGATGGCTTATCACGACAGACCGACATATCCACCACCTCGTAAGTCCGGACATCCCCAAGTTGACCCGCCACAGGGTCAAGCCGGGTCTGCCGGAGTGTTCCACAAGGGGGGAGCCGTGTGACGGAACCATCCGTCTGTCTAGTACTCTTGTGGATTCGGCTACTTTAGGCCATCCGTCTAAAGGACTGATTTGGGATGTTATAAAGTATGTTTTACCGTTCCAGCCTGTTTTCCAGCCGTTCGCCTCGTTTCGCACGAACTCCCTGTCTAACATATGGGTGGCCGCCATTTTGGGACTGTTGCACGTGTTCGCGGCCATCTTGTGTACGAACAGCGGTGTTTGCCTGTGAACGCGTGGAACTAAAAACGGATACCCAAACAGGCGAACACCGCTGAGACCTCCATACACCCAGAAGTTCGTGTTGGAACAACCGAACGACGAGCCATTCGGTAGTTACTTGTAATCAGCTATGGGGAATCCAGCGAACTCAGAGACAGTTGTGGATGATAAGGATTTCGTGTGATTTTAACCGGCGAACGGAGACCGACTGCAGGGCCGAAACTTGTGGAACTCTTTTCGGCTAGAAGATCCGTGCAGTCGGTCAAAACTTCAATCGTCCATAACTCCCGAACCCCTTAACCGAATGGGCTAAGATTTGGACAGAGTGTTCCCCTAACCAAGACCTTTCAAGCGGTGCTGGACTCAAGGGTGTACCCCCTGGTTTTGGGGTACATCCATAACTGGGGTGAATTATTGTACAGTTTAATTGTGTTATGTGATTATCTGAGGGGAGGAGAGGTGGGGGTGTTACCCTGTGTATAATTGGTTATTTTCATCCTCCCCTTGGGAGTGCCCTGTGTGTGCCTTTTCCTAATAAAAACCAGTCCTCAGATCTTGTTTTGACCCTCAACACGGAGCTTCAGTCTCGTTATTGGGGGGATTCTTATTTACGCTCAAGGACTATTATTGGGAACTTATTCCGTTTGGTGGATATCGTTACTCGAGAGATTACTACTTCCCCTGGTTATGGTTCGTGGATTATACAGTATACGAACAAGGACTTGATACGGTGAGAGGGGAAGGTAGACTAAACAGTGACTTACTTATTAAGACAAAAGGTGTCTTAACAAAAACGTTTATAAATTTCCTGACTTTTAGAAAAATCTGGGAATACACATTTGCAAATTATTGTTCACTTGCAAAAATGATTTGAAATACTATTTGCATGTTGGCAGTGCTAGCAGCCAACAGGGAAAATAGTTTTCAAAAACTGGGGGTTAACTATGTGGCAATTGGCAAGCACTTGTTAGCCACCTACCACAATAAAGAAAAAAAAAAAAAAAACCCTTTAATAAGTAAGCCTATTGGGAGTCAATATGACCCCCATATTAATAAATCAAATCTCCCCCACTGTCCCACCAATGAGAGGTGGGTGTGAGCTCTAATAAAATATACACGGGGGTTGGACATAGTTACATAGTTACACAGCTGAAAAGAGACTTGCGTCCATCAAGTTCAGCCTTCCTCACATATGTTATTGCTGTTGATACAAAAGAAGGCAAAAAACCTAATCTATAGCGCTTCCAATTTTTGACCCGAAAATAGCAGTCAGATGTCTCCTTGGATCAAGCAGCTAATACCCCACTAATTAGAAATTATATCCCTGTATGTTATGTTTTTGCACGTATTTATCCAGTGTAAACATCTGTATCGACTCTGATAAAACTACCTCTTCAGGCAGAGAATTCCATATCCTTATTACTCTTACTGTAAAAAAAAACACTTTTCTTTGCCTTAGATGAAATCTCCTGTCCTATGTATTTTCCTATTTATGAATAGATTCCCAGATAATGGTTTGTACTGTTGTACTGTTGTACAGATAATGTTATCATATCCCCTCTGAGGCACCGTTTTTCCAAACTAAAGAGATTTAAATGTTTTTAACCTTTCTTCGTAACTAAAATGCTCCATTCCTTTTATCAATTTTGAAGTTCTTCTCTGCACTTTTTCTAGTGCCATGATATCCTTCTTTAAAAAAGGTGTCCAAAATTGCACAGCATATTGAAAGTGTGGTCTTACCAGTAATTTATAAAGAGGCAAAATTATATTTCGTCCTGAGAATTTATGCCCCTATTTATACATGACAAAACCTTACTGGCCTTAGCAACTGCAGATTGACATTGCATATTGCTGCCTAAGTTGTTGTTTATAACAATTCCCTAATTCACTACCATTTAGGGTGTAAGTTGCTTGTGCATTCTTGACCCCGAAGTGCATAACTTTGCATTTCTCTACGTTAAATTTCATCTGCCATTTTAGTCCCCAATCCCCCAATCTATCCAAATCCCTCTGCAGCAAAGCAATATCCTGCTCACATTTTATTACTTTACAGAGTTTTGTGTCATCTGCAAACACCGAAACATTGCTTTCAATGCCCATTTCAAGATCATTTATAAACATGTTAAAAAGAAGCGGTCCTAAAACAGAACCCTGAGGGACACCACTTACCACTTTTGTCCAGCCTGAAAATTTACCATTGATGACAACTCGTTGTACTGTATCCTTAACCCAATGTTCAACCCAAGAACAAGAATATTCATCTAGAACAATTTCTTTTAGAAGACTAACCTATTGTGAGGAACCGTATTTAATGTCTTGGCAAAATCCAAGTAGATCACATCCACTGCCAGGGCTGCCATCAGAAATTTCGGGGCCCCTGACACAGTTCAAAGTGTGGGCCCCCTGGGCCCGCCCCCGAGGGCCCATTCTGAGTCCACCCACAAGGATGGCCAGTGTGGTGTGTAAAATGGATACAGATTGCACATTTGTATAATGAATGTAGTTTTGTGTGTTTTAGATAAAGTGTGTGTTTGTGTGGTGAACGCAGAGTGGTTTTGTTGTGGTTTTAGTGTGTGTATGGTGAATGCTGTGTGTGTTTGTGTTGTGGTTTAACTGTGTGTATGGTGAATGCAGTGCGTGTTTGTGTTGTGGTTTTAGTGTGTGTATGGTGAATGCAGTGCACAGGGCCAGACTGGGGAAAAAATTCGGCCCAGGCATTTTTTATTCACAGCGGCCCACTGAAAAGGGGGCGGGGCCAGATAGGGTGTGTTTTGTGATCCCCAATGACAAGCACGCCCCATCTCAAAGTGAGCATGTTGGTTCAATGCTCTTCCAGGGCATGAGAAAAGGGCCCTGTATTTGTTCTGCACAGCGCAAGCAAATGTAATAACATGCTTGCGTTGTGTTTGCTTGAAACTTGTCTCAGGGGTTTCCATAATTGGGATACTCACGGTATCCCATTTATGGAGACACTATGTGTTTGCTTAAATGGAATCTAGTGTGTCCATAGGGTATCCAGAGTGTGTATGTCAGAAATGTAGTTTGTGTGTAGGTGGTGCAGCGTCTGTGTGTAGGGGATCTAGTGTGTGTGAAGGAGTGCGTATAGGAGATCTAGTGAGTGTGTGTGTGAGTGGTGCAGCGTGTTTGGGGGCTGCTGTGTGTGTGAGGGGTGTAGTGTGCATTTGTGAGGAGTATAGTGTGTGTGGGAAGGTGCTGTGTGTGTGGGAGGGTGCTGTTTGAGCTAGGGTGCTGTTTGAGCTAGGGTGAATACGTTAGGGTGCTGGTGAGTACGTTAGGGTGCTGGGTGAGTACGTTAGGGTGCTGGGTGATTATGTTAGGGTGCTGGGTGAGTGTTAGGGTGCTGGGTGGGTGTTAGGGTGCTGGGTGAGTATGTTAGGGTGCTGTGTGAGTAGGTTAGGGTGCTGTGTGAGTATTTTAGGGTGATGGGTAAATGTTAGGGTGCTGTGTGAGTGTTAGGGTGCTGTGTGAGTATGTTAGGGTGCTGTGTGAGTATGTTAGGGTGATGGGTAAATGTTAGGGTGCTGTGTGAGTATGTTAGGGTGCTGTGTGAGTATGTTAGGGTGCTGTGTGAGTATGTTAGGGTGCTGGGTGAATGTTAGGGTGCTGTGTGAGTATGTTAGGGTGCTGTGTGAGTATTAGGGTGCTGTGTGAGTATGTTAGGGTGCTGGGTGCTGTGTGAGTATGTTAGGGTGATGGGTAAATGTTAGGGTGCTGTGTGAGTGTTAGGGTGCTGTGTGAGTATGTTAGGGTGCTGTGGTAGTATGTTAGGGTGCTGTGTGAGTATGTTAGGGTGATGTGTGAGTATGTTAGGGTGCTGTGTGAGTATGTTAGGCTGCTGTGTGAGTATGTTAGGGTGATGGGTGAATGTTAGGGTGCTGTGTGAGTGTCAGGGTGCTGTGTGAGTATGTTAGGGTGATGGGTAAATGTTAGGGTGCTGTGTGAGTATGTTAGGGTGCTGGGTGAGTATGTTAGGGTGATGGGTGAGTATGTTAGGGTGATGGGTGAATGTTAGGGTGCTGTGTGAGTGTTAGGGTGCTGGGTGAGGGTGCTGTGTGCGTATGTTAGGGTGCTGTGTGAGTATGTTAGGGTGCTGGGTGAATGTTAGGGTGCTGTGTGAGTATGTTAGGGTGCTGTGTGAGTATGTTAGGGTGCTGGGTGAATGTTAGGGTGCTGTGTGAGTATGTTAGGGTGCTGTGTGAGTATGTTAAGGTGCTGTGTGAGTATGTTAGGGTGCTGGGTGCTGTGTGAGTATGTTAGGGTGATGGGTAAATGTTAGGGTGCTGTGTGAGTGTTAGGGTGCTGTGTGAGTATGTTAGGGTGCTGTATGAGTATGTTAGGGTGCTGTGTGAGTATGTTAGGATGAAGGGTGAATGTTAGGGTGCTGTGTGAATATGTTAGGGTGCTGTGTGAGTATGTTAGGGTGCTGTGTGAGTATGTTAGGGTGATGGGTGAATGTTAGGGTGCTGTGTGAGTGTTAGGGTGCTGGATGAGGGTGCTGTGTGAGTATGTTAGGGTGCTGGGTGAATGTTAGGGTGCTGTGTGAGTATGTTAGGGTGCTGTGTGAGTATGTTAGGGTGCTGTGTGAGTATTAGGGTGCTGTGTGATTATGTTAGGGTGCTGTGTGAGTATGTTAGGGTGATGGGTGAATGTCAGGGTGCTGTGTGAATATGTTAGGGTGCTGTGTGAGTATGTTAGGGTGCTGTGTGAGTATGTTAGGGTGATGGGTGAATGTTAGGGTGCTGTGTGAGTGTTAGGGTGCTGTGTGAATATGTTAGGGTGCTGTGTGAGTATGTTAGGGTGATGGGTGAATGTTAGGGTGCTGGGTGAATGTTAGGGTGCTGTGTGAGTATGTTAGGGTGCTGGGTGCTGTGTGAGTATGTTAGGGTGCTGTGTGAGTATGTTAGGGTGATGGGTGAATGTTAGGATGCTGTGTGAGTATGTTAGGGTGCTGTGTGAGTATGTTAGGGTGATGGGTGCATGTTAGGGTTCTATGTGAGTGTTAGGGTGCTGTGTGAGTATGTTAGGGTGATGGGTGAATGTTAGGGTGCTGTGTGAGTGTTAGGGTGCTGTGTGAGCATGTTAGGGTGCTGTGTGAGTGTTAGGGTGCTGGGTGAGGGTGATGTGTGTGTTTGCAAGGATTGTGTATTGGGGGAGGCAGGTAAATGCCAATATTGAGTTTTTTTTTAATTATAAAAATTAGTAGATTATATCCCCCCCCTTCCCTTCTTACCTGTAGCCTGGAAGGGGGGGGGGGGCGCTGACATCCATCCCTGGTGGTCCTCGTGGTAAGTGAACTCTAGCCTGTGGGGCTAGAGTTCACTCTCGCGAGACCCGGCCGGTTGCTATGGCAACGGCTCGGATCTCGCGAAAGAAACCCGGCGGAGCTGCAAGTTCTGCAAGTTAGAGCTCCGCCGGGTTCGCCTCTCCAGGCTGACTCCCTCCCTCTCTCTCTCCCTGCCGGCGGCCGCATTTGAGAGCATGTGGGCCGGTGAGGGAGATCTTTGATCTCCCCACCGGCCCTACATGCAACACAGCGGGGCCGGCGCTCAGATAGCGCCGGCCCTGCATAGACCGGCTGGATCCCCCCGGCCTCGGCCCGTGGCCATCGCGGCCCACCGGGCATTTGCCCGGTTTGCCCGATGGCCAGTCCGGGCCTGGCAGTGCATGTTTGTGTTGTGGTTTTAGTGTGTGTATGGTGAATACAGTGTGTGTGTTGTAGTTTTAGTGTGTGTATGATGAATGCAGTGTGTGTTTGTGTTTTAGTTTTAGTGTGTGTATGGTGAAAGCAGTGTGTGTTTGTGTTGTGGTTTTAGTGTGTTTATGGTGAATGCAGTGCGTGTTTGTGTTGTGGTTTTAGTGTGTGTATGGTGAACGCAGTGCGTGTTTGTGTTGTGGTTTTAGTGTGTGTATGGTGAACGCAGTGCGTGTTTGTGTTGTGGTTTTAGTGTGTGTATGGTGAATGCAGTGTGTTGTGGTTTTAGTGTGTGTATGGTGAATGCAGTGTTTGTGTTGTGGTTTTAGTGTGTGTATGGTGAATGCAGTGCGTGTTTGTGTTGTGGTTTTAGTGTGTGTATGGTGAATGCAGTGCTTGTGTTGTGGTTTTAGTGTGTGTATGGTGAATGCAGTGCGTGTTTGTGTTGTGGTTTTAGTGTGTGTATGGTGAATGCAGTGCGTGTTTGTGTTGTGGTTTTAGTGTGTGTATGGTGAATGCAGTGTGTGTTTGTGTTGTGGTTTTAGTGTGTTTATGGTGAATGCAGTGTGTGTTTTTGTTGTGGTTTTAGTGTGTGTATGGTGAATGCAGTGTGTGTATGGTGAAAGCAGTGTGTGTTTGTGTTGTGGTTTTAGTGTGTTTATGGTGAATGCAGTGCGTGTTTGTGTTGTGGTTTTAGTGTGTGTATGGTGAACGCAGTGCGTGTTTGTGTTGTGGTTTTAGTGTGTGTATGGTGAACGCAGTGCGTGTTTGTGTTGTGGTTTTAGTGTGTGTATGGTGAATGCAGTGTGTTGTGGTTTTAGTGTGTGTATGGTGAATGCAGTGTTTGTGTTGTGGTTTTAGTGTGTGTATGGTGAATGCAGTGCGTGTTTGTGTTGTGGTTTTAGTGTGTGTATGGTGAATGCAGTGTTTGTGTTGTGGTTTTAGTGTGTGTATGGTGAATGCAGTGCGTGTTTGTGTTGTGGTTTTAGTGTGTGTATGGTGAATGCAGTGCGTGTTTGTGTTGTGGTTTTAGTGTGTGTATGGTGAATGCAGTGTTTGTGTTGTGGTTTTAGTGTGTGTATGGTGAATGCAGTGCGTGTTTGTGTTGTGGTTTTAGTGTGTGTATGGTGAATGCAGTGCGTGTTTGTGTTGTGGTTTTAGTGTGTGTATGGTGAATGCAGTGTGTGTTTGTGTTGTGGTTTTAGTGTGTTTATGGTGAATGCAGTGTGTGTTTTTGTTGTGGTTGCAGTGTGTGTATGGTGAATGCAGTGTGTGTATGGTGAAAGCAGTGTGTGTTTGTGTTGTGGTTTTAGTGTGTTTATGGTGAATGCAGTGCGTGTTTGTGTTGTAGTTTTAGTGTGGGTATGGTGAACGCAGTGCGTGTTTGTGTCGTGGTTTTAGTGTGTGTATGCAGTGTGTGTGTTGTGGTTTTAGTGCGTGTATGCAGTGTGTGTGTGTGTGTTGTGGTTTTAGTGTGTGTATGCAGTGTGTGTGTTGTGGTTTTAGTGTGTGTATGCAGTGTGTGTGTGTTGTGGTTTTAGTGTGTGTATGCTGTGGTTTTAGTGTGTGTATGCAGTGTGTGTGTGTTGTGGTTTTAGTGTGTGTAAATGTGGGGGCTGTATGTAAAATAGGGGGCTGCATATATAGATAGCGAAATGTGGGGCCCGGGACTCCCTGAGCAGTCCGGGCCCCCCAGAACCGCCGGGCCCATGACAACCATTATGGTTGTCATGCCCTGATGGCGGCCCTGTCCACTGCAACACCCTGATCTTTTTTTTTTTTTTGTAAATCTTTATTTTATTTGTGTTTAGAGGGAGCATAAATGCCTACCTTGCCACAACAGCAGGCGTAGGCTAGTGTACAAACATATCATAACATAGGCATTGCAAGAAATGGCATCGCATACTTTGCATGAAAGATACCATAATGTGGTACAAGTCGATAAGTACAGTGAAAGTAACTATACACAAATTTTGTTTTTTAGTGGGCTAGAGCGTTATAACGAGTTATCTCTAGTATAACTGGGGGAATGCCAGACTAGAAGTGGCATTGCCAATGTCGTGGGGAGTAGGCTAAGTCGGTTTGGGTGCCTCTCTGCCTGGCTAGAGGTTCACCTTCTATACCTAGTGGCTTCGTAGGTCGGAGCCGTGGTGTCTATGTGGTCTTACGGACCTGTCTAAGGTTAACATGTGTCTATGTGTCAGGTTCTCGGGATGATATAGAGCGCTCCATGATGTGTCGTGCTCTTTTACCCTGGAGCACTCGGGGGGGGGGGGGTTGTTATAGGCGCATCACAGAGCTGCCGCCTTGTGGCTAAGGCCTGTTAGAGAGAGTGGTAATGGTGAAATGTATGCGGGCTTCAAAACAGAATTAAAACATGAACTTAAGGTATAACTTGAATGTTATTTTAGTGGAAGAAGTTCAGGTAAGTCTCTTATCCCTTCCCGGCTCAGGCGTGGGTTTGGCTGTGGCCGCTCTTGCGGGTGCATGTCCTTGGGAGGTGATGCGTTGCTGTGGAATGCCCAGTGCCGTCAGCAGGGCCGAAATTTCGGCCGGATCTGTGGCCTTGTATGATTTGTCCTCTTTAGTGACCCATATTGATCGCGGTGTCGCCCATCTGTAGGGCAGTTTCTCGTTTTGTAGGATTTTCGTGAGGGGTTGCATTGATTTCCTCCACATCAAGGTGGCTCTGCTTAAATCTTGGAAGAGAGAGAGTTGGCATTGCTCAAATTCGTAGGGTGTCTGTCCCTTCAGAGCTTGTAGGATTCCCCTCTTGTCTGTGAGGGATTGACATCGCAGAATGACATCTCGGGGCGCTGTTACTGGGGCCTGGGGGGATTTGGTGATCCTGTATACCCCATCGAAGTTAAAGTATTTGGCTTGTTTTGCCGGTAGTAGGGAGGCCACCAACCTCCGGATAAAGTGTGGTAGTTCGTCTAGTGGGATAGTTTCCAGGACCCCCCTTATCTTAATATTCTTCCTGCGCCCCCTATCGTCTAAGATATTTACTTGCCTGTTTGTTTCTGTCTGTGAGGCCTGTAATTGTTGTACCCGTTCGCCCAGCTCCTTCAGACCTTGCTTAAGGTCGAGCACCTTCTCTTCTGTTGCTTGGGTGCGTGCGGTGACGGCCTGTACCTCCGTGGTAAGTACCGCCAGGTCTGCTTCCCACATTCTCCGAAGGTTGTGCTGGAGGTTGGTGAGCATATCTTTTATCTCCTGTTTGGTTGCAGGGGCTGCATCATGTGTGTGTGAGGCGCTCCCTGAGACTGGTGCTGGGTTCCGAGGAGAGGCCCCTCCGCCCGACCATGAGGGTGATGAGTCCCTCGAGCAGGAGATTTCCCTCTGTGTAGGGGCCAGCGTTGGAGGCTGCAGCATGAGGCCGATGTCTCGCTGTGTCTTGGAATCGGTTGCCGGCTGCTTTTGTGATTTCCTCCCCATGTCTCCCTCAGTCGATGTAGTTGGTAGGAGCGTGGACAGGCTGAGGTCACTCCACGTCGGGTAGCCCCCTTGGTACGCAAGGGCCTGGTCTTTCACGCGGTAGGCCTTTGGGCCGCGGCTGCGGGTTTTTTTGCCCGGCGAAATGAAAAAAGGCATCGGCCGCTGCAGTGTATTGTTCTGCAAACGGAGCTGCCCCCAGTTTCTGGTTCGAAGGTATGATGCCGTCGTTATTCGCCGATTAAGAGGGTAGATCGCCGGAGCGGTGTGCAAGTGCGACCACTCTGTTGCGCTGCTAGGCTCCGCCCCCCTGCAACACCCTGATCTATGCTTCTACTTCTTTGTAGAATGCAATTAGGTTAGTTGGATATGACCTATGTTTCATAAAACCATGCTGATTATTGCTAACAACAAAGTTCTTCCCAATGAATTCATGAATATTATCCCTTAATAGCCATTCAAATATTTTCCCAGTCACAGAAGTTAGGCTCACAGGTCTATAATTTCCAGGCAAGGATTTTCAACCCTTTTTAAATATAGGAACGACATCTGCCTTCCTCCAATCCTCCGGTACAATACCTTAAACAAAAGAATCTTGAAAAAATAAATACAGTGGTTCACTTATTTCCCTACTTAGCTCCTTAAGTACTTGTGGGTGAATACCGTCAGGCCCCGGAGCTTTATTTCTATTAATTTTCTCTAACAGCTGTAGCACCTTGTCTCAAGTTATCCAATCACTAGTTATCTGCAGTTTTTTTTGCAGCAATCATTTGCATATCACTTGCCACAGGATCCTCATAATATATACTGAAGAAAAATAGTGATTTAAAATTAGGCATGTGCATGGGGAAAATTTTCGGTTCGGTTCGGCATTCCGATATTCGAGATTTTCGTAATTTGGGACTTCGGCAATTCGGCACTTCAGCACTTCGGCACTTCGACACGTCGGAAATTCGGCAACTTCGGAACTTCGGCACCTCGGGACTTCTCTTGCAGCCGCTTGGTAGATAACTCCCTAATTCCCACGGTATTAGGGAGTTATCTACCAAAAGGCTGAAAGACCTAAATTGGTCTTTCAGCCAAATTTACTAATACTAAGTAAAAATTACTTAGTATTAGTAAATTTTGACCCTACTCGCTATACCGCGAGTAGGGGCATGTCTAGTAAACAGTGAGCAGCCTGTGACTGCTCACTGTTTAAAAAAAAAATAGTACCCCCCCGGCCCCCACCCCTGAGCGGCGGTTGGGGGCCCTAAAGTAAAATGATGGGGGGGAACCTATTGTCCTCCCCCTGGCCCCCACCCCTGAGCAGCGGGTGGGGGCCCTAAATCAGAATAAGGGGGGGACCTAATGTCCTCCCCCCTGGCCCCCACCCCTGAGCAGCGGGTGGGGGCCCTAAAAAAACTTCCCCCCCAGATGACTAGAGGTCCCCAAACCCCTAGTCATTTGGATTAACACCTGTCCACAGAGACCCTGAGACACACTGACACAGAGCAGAATAGGGAATATTCACTAAATGCCAAACATTGTTATACAAGGGAATATTCAGTAAATAAGGATAAGGTGGGGGACATATTGTCCTCCCCCCGGCCCCCACCCCTGTGCGGTGGGTGGGGGGCATAAATCACAATGGGGGGACCTACTGTCCTCCCCCCGCCCCCACCCGAGAGCGGTGGGTGGGGGCCATAAAAATAATGAGGGGGGGGACCTACTGTATGATGTTGTATCGATCAGGTAGTGTAAGGGTTACGCCCGCTTCACAGTGACAGACCAAACTCCCCGTTTAACGCACCGCAAACAACCGCAAACAGTCCATTTCCACAACCGCAAACTCCCCATTGCACAAGGTTTGATACCAAGCTAGCCATGTCCCGTTCCTTGTCCTCACTGATGTCATTGAAGGTCTCTTCCTCCACCCAGCCACATACAACACCAAGGGTCCCCGAAAGGTGACAACTAGCCCCCTGGGACGCCTGCTGGGTTTGGTCTTCCACCTCCTCAAAGCCACCTTCCTCCTCTGACTCCTCTTCTTCAGACTCCTCTCTCTGCGTTGCCTCTCTCTGCGTTATTATAAGGTGTGTTAAGTAGTACTATTCTTATCAGTTTAATCCCTGTTGCGTCCCCTATCAGTGGACGTGTATTTTAGGAACCGTGAGATAGAAAAAGATGCTTGGTTGGTCCTCCTAACTGGAGACTGTGTTGCTGTACGGGTGGCAGGTGGAGCCATTTATAAAGTACCCACTGCCAAGGTACATTTGAATTGTGGAGCGGGGCACGGAAACGTGGAGGTGGGGCAGGCAGGACGTTATTTTTTGGCAATGACCTGGGGGAGCTGTCTTCAGCTTTTGTTCCTCAAACCGCAGTACAAGAGGCGTATCCGGTTGTGACCTGGCAGCAGGCCCGCACCACAGCTCCGCCTAACCAATCTGAGGCTCAGGTAAGCAATGTACCCCCCATGCCCAATGTCACGCCCTGGACATCCCCCCTAGAATTCGGTTCTGAAGTGGCCCTAGATCCCTCCCTGCAGATCTACAAAGATCGTATTAATAAAGACCAGACAGGATTAGAAGGGGAAAGGTACACCTGGGACAAGGGGCTGCTGTAGAAAAAATAGTGTCCGGATCCATTCCCTTACCCATAAAGCAATTGATAGTGCTGCAAAAATATAGACTGGAGTTATTACGCATCGCCCACGACATTCCCCTGTCTGGGCACTTAAGGATCAGCCGTACTAAGCACAGGCTGACCCAGAATTTCTTCTGGCTAGGTATCTCACAGGACGTCAGGCGGTACTGCCAGACCTGTGATACCTGCCAGAGGGTAGGGAAGAGGGTAGACTGATACAAAGCCCGGCTTCGTTCTCTTCCCATAATTGAGGAACCGTTCAGTAGGGTAGCGGTAGATATTATAGGACCCCTATCCAAGCCCAGCCCCTCCGGCAAGAAATATGTACTGACCGTGGTGGACTATGCCACCAGGTACCCAGAAGCAATAGCTTTGACTAATGTGCACGCAGAGACGGTAGCGGATGCCCTGATGCGAATATTTTCCCGGGTGTGATTTCCCAAGGAAATTATTTTGGATAGGGGCACCAAGTTTACCGCCGAAGTCGCACAACAACTCTGGAAGATATGTGGGGTTCAGCAAATACTGAACTCCGCTTATCACCCCCAGTCCAATGGGCTCTGTGAACGGTTTAATGGAACACTTAAACAGATGATCCGTACGTTCATAGACACTCAGACTTGGAAAGGTTAATGTTTGCCTATGGGGAAGTACCTCAGGAATACACCGGGTTCTCTCCTTTCGAACTATTATTTGGGAGGAGAGTGAGGGGCCCCCTAGATTTAATTAGGGAACACTGGGAGGGAGACGAGACTGTTAGCGGCACCCCCATCGTACCCTATGTGCTAGAGTTTAGGAACTGCCTATTGATGCTGACCCAGAACGTACCCGACAAACTCCAGGCGGCCCAACACAGGAAGCGCAGATGGTACGATAAGGGAGCCAGGGACCGCTGCTTTAAGGTGGGGCAAAAGGTGCTAATTTGGCGACCCGTCCACAAGGTCAAGCTGCAGGCTTCCTGGCAGGGCCCATACAAGGTGGTAGAGCAGGTTTGTGATACCACCTTTGTGATCGGTCCGGTCACAGGCACGGGAGGCAAGGGCATGCTCCATGTGAACATGCTCAAGCCATACCACGAGCGCACGGAAGAGGTAACTGCGATCTGTGCACCTGCCACTGAAGATTATTATAATTTGCCACTCCCAGATCTCCTAGACCAAGAGGGCCAGAGCGGAGACCTGGGAGAAGTACAGTTAGGAGAACGGTTAGACCCCAGGTCCAAAGACTAATCCAGGACAAGGGGGACACGTTTCCCAACCTACCTGGGTACACTCTGTTAACCACCCACAAAGTTGAAACCCTAGACCAGACCCCCCCTTTGCCAAACCGCCTATTGCATACCCGAAGCAGTTAAAGAAAATATGCGGAAAGAAATTGAGGAAATGCTGCAGTTTGGGGTGATAGAACACTCTGACAGCCCCTGGGCCTCCCGGTAGTACTAGTACCGAAACGGGACGGCACGACCCGTTTCTGTGTGGACTACCGGAGGCTAAACGATAAAACAACCTCAGACACCTACCCTATGCCCCGTATAGACGAGATGCTAGACAAAATGGCCAGAGGCCAGTACCTCACCACAATAGATCTGTGCAAGGGGTACTGGCAAATTCCATTAGCCGAGGACGCCATCCCCAAGTCGGCATTTGTCACCTCGTTTGGGGTTTAAGGTCATGCCATTCGGGATGAAGAATGACCCGGCTAACTTTCAGAGGATGGTAGATCGGCTACTGGATGGGTTTCAGGAGTATGCCTGCGCCTACTTGGATGATATACCCATTTTTAGCTGCTGCTGGGCCGAACACCTGACCCACATAGGAGCCGGACTAGACCGGATTAGGGAGGCCGGACTGACCCTAAAGCCCAGTAAGTGCCATATAGGAATGGCAGAAGTTCAATACTTAGGGCACAGAGTCGGGAGCCTGCTACAGAAACCAGAACCCACTAAAATAGAGGCAGTCGCCAAGTGGCCAACCCCCCGCACTAAAACCCAGGTCCTCGCATTCCTGGGTACCGCAGGGTACTACAGGAAATTCGTAGCTAATTAAAGCACCCTAGCTAAACCTCTCACAGATCTAACACATAAAAACCTCCCCAAGATAGTAGTATGGGCCTCAGAGTGTGATCAGACCTTCCAACAGCTCAAGACGGCGCTCATTAAATCACCTGTACTTTCTGCTCCTGATCCAACTAAACGCTTTCTCATCCATACAGACGCTTCTATGTTTGGATTGGGAGCAGTACTGAGCCAAGTCGGAGCAGATGGCGGCGAGCAACCCGGACTTATCTAAGCCGGAAATTTTTACCCAGGGAAGTAGATACACTGCCATTGAAAAGGAGTGCCTGGCGGTGGTGTGTGCCCTCAAAAAGCTGCAACCTTACTTGTATGGACAACCATTTACCTTACAGATCACAACCCGTTGGTGTGGCTGAACAGGGGGTCAGGAGACAATGCCAGGCTGTTGCGCTGGAGTTTCGCACTACAGCCTTTTGACTTTACAATTCACTATCGCCCTGGGAAGCAAAATGGCAATGCTGATGGGTTATCCAGACAAACCGACCTTGAACAGTGATCTGCGAGTACTCCTACGGACATCCCCAAGCCGATCCTGGCCTGCTTCAGGACGTCCTGTAAGCCTGGGTACTTATGCACAAAGCGTTGTACGATCAAATTACACACATGTGCCATGCACGGCACATGTGTCAACTTGCCCAAATTCAATGCCACCAACAAATGTATTCCGTTGTCACAAACCACTTTGCCGATTTCCAGTTGGTGCGGAGTCAGCCACTTTTCCACCTGTGCATTCAGGGCGGACAGGAGTGCTGGTCCGGTGTGACTCTCTTCTTTCAGGCAAGTCCACTCCAAGACGGCGTGACACTGCCGTATCTGGGATGTGGAATAGTACCTGGGGAGCTGGGGGGTGCCGTTGATGTGGAGCAAGACGCAGCAGCAGAAGAGGACTCAGCCGAGGAGGTTATGGAAGAGGATGGAGTAGGAGGAGAAGAGGAGGTGGCAGCAAGCCTGCCTACAAGTCGTGGCGGTGTCACCAACTCCTCTGCAGAGACACGCATTCCATGCTTGACAGCCGTCAGCAGGTTTACCCAATGTGCAGTGTAGGTGATATACCTGCCCTGACCATGCTTTGCAGACCAGGTATCAGTGGTCAGATGGACCCTTGCCCCAACACTGTGTGCCAGACATGCCATTACTTCATTTTGCAAAGTCGAGTACAGGTTGGGGATTGCCTTTTGTGCAAAGACATTTTGGCCGGGTACCTTCCACTGCGGTGTCCCAATAGCTACACATTTTTTGAACGCCTCAGACTCCACCAGCTTGTATGGTAAAAGCTGGCAGGCTAATAGTTCAGACAGGCCAGGTGTCAGACGCCGGGCAAGGGGGTGACTTTCTGACGCTTGCAGACAACTAACTGCTATTCAATGTATAACAGTGAATGAAGTTTTTGGGTTTATAAATGCAATCTATTGTGACACCAGATAAGCGTGGCACTGTGCAGTGGAAGAGGTTGGCAGAGTACACGCTGGAGGCCTGACACCTGCCTGAAGACAACTAACTGCTATTCAATCTATAACAGTGAAAAAACTTTTTTTCTTTTTAAAGGCACGCTATTGTGACACTAGATATGAGTGGCAAAGTGGACTGGCAGAGGTTGGAAGAGTACACGCTGAAGGCCTGACACCCGCTTGAAGACAACTAACTGCTATTCAATCTATAACAGTGAAAAAACTTTTTTTCTTTTTAAAGGCACGCTATTGTGACACTAGATATGAGTGGCAAAGTGGACTGGCAGAGGTTGGAAGAGTACACGATGAAGGCCTGACACTCGCTTGAAGGACACTGACTGCTATTAGCTTACAGTGAAAAACTTTTTTTTCTTTTTAAAGGCACGCTATTGTCGCACCAGATATGAGTGGCAAAGTGGACTGGCAGAGGTTGGCAGAGTACACGCTACAGGCCTGACACCCAGACGCTTGCAGACAACTAACTGCTATTCAATCTATTACAGTGAAAAAAAATGTTTTGTTTTTAAATGCAAGCTTAAGCTATTGTGACACCAGATATGAGTGGTGGCACTGGACAAGTGGGCACAGTATCCACTGTGAGCCTGACACAGAAGCTGGCAGACAACTAACTGCTATTCAATCTATTACAGTGAAAACATTTTTTTTTTTTAAATGCAAGCTTAAGCTATTGTGACACCAGATATGAGTGGTGGCACTGGGCAAGTGGGCACAGTATCCACTGTGAGCCTGACACAGAAGCTGGCAGACAACTAACTGCTATTCAATCTATTACCGTGAAAACATTTTTTTTGTTTTTAAATGCAAGCTTAAGCTATTGTGACACCAGATATGAGTGGTGGCACTGGGCAAGTGGGCACAGTATCCACTGTGAGCCTGACACAGAAGCTGGCAGACAACTAACTGCTATTCAATCTATTACAGTGAAAAAATGTTTTTGGTTTTTAAATGCAAGCTTAAGCTATTGTGACACCAGATATGAGTGGTGGCACTGGGCAAGTGGGCACAGTATCCACTGTGAGCCTGACACAGAAGCTGGCAGGCAGGCAACTGCAATTACATAACACAGAAAAAAAAAAGCAGACTGGTGTTCTAGTCCTAAAAAAGGCTTTTTGGGGTGCTGTTCTTACAGCAGAGATCAGATGAGTCCTTCAGGACTGTAGTTCCCTGGTGTTTTCCCTGGTGGCCCAGTGGAGAGTGAACTCTAGCCCCTTTGGGTCTAGAGTTCACTCTCGCGAGATCTGAGCGTTGCAGCGGCAACGCTCAGATCTCGCGAGAGGAACCCGGCGGAGCTGCTGGTTGAGCTCCCCGGGTCCTCTCCTGCCTCCCTCCATGCTGCAGTGGGGAGGGAGGCTGAGAGCAGAGCCGGCGCTCGGATAGTGCCGGCTCTGTATGAGCCGACAGGGGAGATCCTGAGATCCAGGAACCTACATAAATAGTCTTTCTGAAGCTCCTGGTGATGGTGACTAACTAGTCTTGTTGTTACAAAATGTATACATTTATGTTTCTTTCTTCCAATCTTTAACAGGTCCTCACTAATTTTACTAAACTATGGCAGGCTATATATTTTTACATATATTCTTATGGTGTCTTATGGTGTTTGTCTTATGGTTCTTATGGTGTCTGAAACATAATATTTGCTTTATGTTTCTTTCTTCCAATCTTTAACAGGTCCTCACTAATTTTACTAAACTATGGCAGGCTATATATTTTTACATATATTCTTATAGTGTCTTATGGTGTTTGTCTTATGGTTCTTACGGTGTCTGAAACGGAATATTTGCTTTTCTGTTGTCTCTATTAGGACACGAGTCCTGTGTTCTTTTTATATATCCTGTTTTCTTTTTTCTGTTTTATTATTTTTACAAAATAGTGCAAATTGTCTGTGCCATGTCCATGTATCACCATTTCAGTTTGTCAAGGCTGTCGTGGCATATCAAGCCTGTCTGTATTACCTTGCACTGCTTAAATAAAAAATGTAAAACAAAAATAATTTTACAAAGGGCAGCCAACAATTATGACTACTGCCATTTTCATCCTGTATTTCCATAATTAGACCCTTGTTAGGCGTAATGAGAACTGCAGTTCAAGAACACCTGAGATACTTACCTGTTGTGCGTCCCTAAATTATATTTTAATATTCTACTTCAATTCACTATAAAACTGCCCTGCAGTTAATTTGTTTTAAATATCTTTATTGGTATCATGTCAGAGGCGTGGTTTACAATTGTACTTAACCATAACGTTTAGTCGCCTTCGCAGAGGCGTGTTTCTCATTGCATCAAACATAACATTTAGTTGCCTGCGCAGAGGCGGTTTGATCATATAATTTGCTTCTTTATCATCTGACATATTTAGCGTGTTGCGTGTGGTTTTGCCTGTGTGTGTGTGTTGTTCGGTGATTGTGGTACGCATTCTGGTGCATGTTTTGGGTTTTGTCACTTATTGCAGCGCTTCTTGACGCATCTAAGGGGGGGTCGGCCCACATTGATTGCGTTTGAATCGTTCTTGAGGCCGTGTGTGGTTGATCATTGTATGGATGTGTGGTGTGAGTGCTTGTTGCCTTTTGGGCGTCTGGGTTGCTATCTCTTTCCTGCCTACCCCCGTTGTGGCCCCTACCGTCTTGTCTTATTGTATCGCTTGTTGTCGTGGTTTTTGCAGGGTCTGCTGGGGTCTAGTGGGTGGCACAGTGTCTGAAGTGTCAAGTGGTTTCGCATCCTTGAGTTGTCACTGTGTAGTTCCTCGGGTCGGGGTGTTTCCATTACTTCGGTCCTGCAGTTAATTTGTATAAAAAAATATTAACAATGTATGCTATTATTTCAGGGACTATAGCATGGATTTGAAATTATCCTCTAAGCAAAGTACAATTTGTTAATATTTGTTTCTTGAATGAAACAGAAACAAAATTTAATTTATACTAAACATTTAGCTAGCTCATGGAGTTGAATTCTTAACTGCTTTAACCTAAGTGGGGCATTTTTCTAGGCTGCAATTGTTTAATTTGGCATTTAGAAGATACCAATGGAAAACCACTAGTGTCTGTAACAAGAGGTCTCATTCCTAGGATTGTGGGAAAGTGATGCCATGGAATGAACGACCTTGGAAGGACCTTGCGTCATCAGCGTCTTATACAGTGAGCCTGGCGGCTGGCCTAGTATTCCTCCCTGGTGTGTTTTCTTGTTTACATCAAGGCTGTTAAGGGGAAGCATTAAACTCATGTATTGCCCTCACAATCTTTAATCCTGTCTTCAAACATCTATTACAATAAAGTTATAATGATATCATTACATGCTGCAAACAAGTCTAATATACAGTTATAAAATCTTTGTTTTGAACAAGAAATGTGTCTGTGTATATTTGCACTCAATATCTTGCTAGTAAATCGCTTTATATATGCCATGGTTTTTGCACATTTTCAAACAAACTCTCAAAGTTTACTATGAAATAAAACTTGTAAGGTGCAGCACTTACCAATAAATAATAAACAATATAATACAATAGGACAGACAGCCACGCCCTCATCTAAACACACATTTTGTCAGGTATGTACTTTGAGTATAAAATATGTCATTGACGCACTTTATAAAATAAACCGAGTCTTATCGCATCTTGTAATATCAGAATTGCAACTTAACTGTCTATTAAAGGTTCAAACATGCAGTTCTTTAAAATGGACCTGCCAGTAAAAATAACTTTAATTTGATCTTGACTACCACTTAACTGAACTGATTTGTTCCACTGTGTACCCTTGCATTCTGTCCTCAAAATAAATACCGTTAGTAAAGATTGTTAAAAAAAAAAAAAAAAACACACAACAACCAGGGATTTCAAAGTCTGCCCAACACCTCTTAGTGATATCCTAGAACTCCCAGAATGCTTTGAATGCAATAGATGGCGAGAGAAATATGGGAGTTGTAATCCTGCAAACTTTGAGGGGCCAGAGTTTGAGATGCCCCATTTACACAGTACATAAAGCAATCTATGTATTGTATTAGCATTACTTAACCCCTCGAGGACAAAATGAAAGTCTATTCCTGGGTTATGTTACTGTATTCTGATACATATGGGTGCTGTACTTGCTGTATTTGTGCATATATGTCTGTGTTATATTATGTATGTGCATGAGCAGTTTGTGCTATTGTGTGTGTAGGGTTGCCACCTTTCTTAGAAAAAAATACTGGTCATACTAAGTTGCATAATTAATCATATATGCATGACATCACAGGGTATGACATCACAGTATGTAAATCAGAAGGAGTAACATAAGAGTAAAAAAATATATATTTGTAAAGGGGAAAATTATGTAAATCACGAAAAAAAAAATACTTTGTTAGATTAAAATTCTAAGTCGACATGGCGCCTGGGATTTGTCGAGCCCTGCCTTGATCCATGTGCCTTTATGAAACTGTATCCTGTATCTTAAAGTGACACTATAGTCACCCAGACCACTTCAGCTCAATGAAGTGGTCTGGGTGCCAGGTCCCTCTAGGGTTAACCCTGCCTGATGTAAACATAGCAGTTTCAGAATAACTGCTCTCCATCATTGAAAAAGCATTGAAAAATGCTTTCCTATGGACACTTTGAATGCGCGCACGGCACTGCCGCACATGCACATTCCGTTTCGCTGACATCGGGGGGGGGGGGGGGGGGGAGCCTGAAATACCGGCTGTGCCCGTAAAATACCGGACAGGTGACAACCCTATAAAGTGTGTGATACGTATGTAATTGGGCTGTGGGTCATGTTATGTGTGTGAATGCGGGCTGTGTTGCGTGTGGGTTGGTGTGTGTGAAGGATATGTCATATTGTATGTTTGATGTTGTGTTTGAGGTTGTGTTTGGGCTGCTTGGGTTACTGTGTGTGGGAAGCTGCGAGTGGGGATGTGTGTGTCAGTGGTGTTGTGTTTGTGGGAGCTGCGAGTGGGCGGTTTGTATTATTTGTCTGATGGGGATCCTTGTTTTGCAGTGTTGTGAATGTCTGGCTGTGTGGGTGTTTTCCCTTGGGTCTGGTGGGACTAGGATAGCCAGATACAGGTCCAGGACAGGGGCTGTGTTAGCTGCTGTGGGCTGCTCTTCTCCATTATGGACCCCCCTACATAAGTGCTGGGAGGAAGAGATCAGTTCCTGCTGAAGTCTTGGTAGCACTAGCAGGTACCTGAAGAAGTCCCACAAGGACCCGTGGTAGGCCAACTCCAGGGAAGATCTGGCAGCTACCACAGCATATGTGCCTCTTCCATAGTGCAAACCATTCTTTCAGGCACACCAATGGACATTGATTTTGACATTTCTCAGTTTTGTTCTGCTAGGTATCATGAAAATACTTTGACTGCTGGTGTGTGCTGAGAACAGGGTTGGGAAGCACTGAGGCATAGTGGAATGTCCCACTCAGGTACGCTAACAGGGTGGGAAAGCCCATACTCCATTATGGAGCCTAGCCATCCAAAAGGGCCTGCTGACCGAAAGGTAGTCAGCGTAAACATCTTCTTAGGCTGAACATACTACTACTACTACTAATAATAATAATAAGAAAAACTTTGGCCCCATCTGGATTCACTTGCTTGTACATGGCTGTGTTAGTCTTCCCAAACAGTAGTCACTGATGGTGGTGGAAACGACCTCCTGCGTGTGATAAAAAAAAGGCAGCAGTTAGCATTGGATTCAAATATAAAGAGACAGTCTGCATTTGAGAACAGTCTTGGATCTCAGGTGGAGCAAAATCAGTCTGAAAGTAGCCAATGATAATAGCTGCAGGAATCTTGGTCAATTATGTATGGTTTGAGAACAATAACAGCTCTATAACGCCATAACAGTTTTTAGGGGAAATTTAGAGAGGAACTGTCATTTCAGAAAAATCTTGTACATTCTAATACATTAATAGATGGATGGATGTACCAGCGCTAATTTGGAGAATCACAATATACACCAATTGGTTACAATATCATACAATTGTAGCTGCTTAAACACCAAAATCTTATCTTAACAACAAGGAATACAATCTAGGGAAATGGTGAAGCGCTATATTTATCTATAAGGTAAGAAAAATACAGAGAATCTTTGGGAATAAGTGGATATACCTTAAATATCCTTTTTCTCACTCTTTTGAGATCTTAACCTTGATGTACGGTTCCTTAAAAGTATAAACATAAAGAATATATCATAATATAACACTGTAAGGTATATTTTCAAGTATGTATATAAGATTATTCCCACTCACACTTTAAAGAGCCAAAGTGTTTTAGCTCAGTTCATGCGCTTATAGGGTCCGTAAAGGCGACCCTCTCCCTTCTTGGGCGGCTTTTGTTCTTCCTTTTTCCAATCTAGGACATAAAGTGCATATAGTGTAGTACCTTTGGTAAATGGCTTATATAAGTGTAATTCAGAATGGGGTACTCACAAACCCAGAGCCTTCAACTAGGCTCAATGGTACAGCATATGTGGTTAAGGACCACAATCCTTCTTTTTGGTAGCAGGAACAAATTTTTTTTTGCCAGATAGTGTCTCAGTAAAAATAGTAATTTTATTTGACTATCACTTTAAAAAATATATCAGTATAAAAGTATCAAACAGTAAATATAAATACACACTATAAAGGCAAAAAATAAAAAGTCCAATAGTTACAGTCTTTTCCAGGACGCGTTTCGCCAAATAGGCTTCCTCAGCTGGATAAAAAGTCTTTGCAATATTCTTTGGACAGGTTCCTGCTTTATATACCATCTTCTTACTTGAATAATTGGTGTGCGGGCTTTTTAATTCTCGCGGGCTATTGCCATGGTAACGGCAATGCTCTGCGTGTCAAGCCTCTTTCGCAGTTGTACTTCCGTGTTTGTCACTTCCGGTTTCGCTCGTATCCGGTTTTCATGCGTTCCACTTGCGGTTCAGCTCGTGGATGCATCCGAATCGGCACAAATATAGAGGAAGAGAGGGAGAATACATCCCATCAAAGTTCAATCGTGTTTTTCTTTTTATTCCTTATAACTTTATACACGTAAATCTTTGCTCTAAATTCGTAACATAACCAGATACTGGAGTTTTTATTCCATTTAAGGATCTGTCCGGTTGGTACTTAAGTGTGTGCTGTATAAATAAAATATAAGTATTCTAATATTGTGTATCTTCTTTATAACTCATAAGAGACCGGATTATGTATATAAAGGGGATTACAATCTATCGCATTCAGTGCTTAGGATTATTATGATATTATATAAAAATTAGAGAGAAAATACTTTAAAATGCTGAAAGAAAGTTCCTTCTATGTATACAAAGTTATCAATATCCTTATAAAAACGAATCGATTAGGTGCTCGGTATTAGGTCTGATGCTACAAGAGAATCAGTCGTAGGCATAGAGGTGGTCAAAAATCCATATAAGTCAAAAATGGGTAAAAATAGAACATGTATAAAATCAACCACTATAAAGTGCTAAAGTAATTAGTAAAATATATTAGATAAAATAAACCACTTAAGGTGCTGTGTGTAAGTATAATGTAGCAAGGGACTAGTATGAGGCATAAAACGAGTTAGAAGTAAAAGGATAAAATAAACCACTTAAGGTGCTGAATTTATAATGCTCTAGGGCAGGTAGGTGTGACACATATATGAAATAAAATAAACCACTTAAGGTGCTGGGTGTAAGGGAAAATACTGACAAACAATAAAGTCAGAGGATGGATAAGATTCCTATCTAGAGACTGAATTTATAATCGGAATCTCTATGTATAGGTAATAAAAAGTCTAGAAGGTTATACCACACTAGAAATATAAGTTCATCTATATATATTTCCATAAAAACCGTCTATAAAGAGTAGGGTCGAAAAACCTAGAATCTATATGTGTAGCTCAGGGGAAGGAGGGGGAGCGGAACAATGTATAATCTATTTAAGAAAGTGACACATCTCGAAATCTGCGTTCAGCCCATTTGGAATAAGGGTATTTAATTTAAAAATCCACTCCATTTCTTGTTTACTCATTTTTGCATCAAAATTACCTCCTCTCCAATCTTTGTCTACTTTCTTTATGCCTAAAAATGTAGTGTTTTTAAACTCGCAGTTATGGACCGATTTGTAATGTGATGAGACACTATGATTTTCAAAGCCTTTTGTAATATTTCGGCCATGTTCCTCTATTCTAATGTGAAGGGCTCTAGTGGTTTTTCCCACATAGAATAAGCCACAAGGGCATCTAAGTGCGTAAATGACATTATTCGAATGGCAAGTTAAAAAGTCTTTAATGGTGTACTCCGTGCCATCTTTATTTAAAAAAGTCTTTATGTGTCGCTTCTTATTAGTAGTTCTCTTGCAGGCTAGGCATTGGCCGCAGCCGAAAAATCCTTTATCGGAGTTTAAAAAGGGATTTCCTATTCTTTTCTTTTTTATGAAACTTGATGTCAGGGTGGTACGTAAATTATTTACCCCTCTATGTATAAACTTTGGTTTGTCAGGGAGGAATGTTTTTACAGTAGGGTCCTGTAATAGGATTGGCCAAAATTTAGAGACTATCTTTCTTACTTTAAAATTATCAGTGCTAAAATTGCATATGAAGGGGATTTCTTTCATTTCGTTTTCTTTTTTCTCCTTATATTTTAAAAGACTATTTCTTTCTACTTTTTTCACTTCTTCTCTTGCTTTTTCTAATTTCTGTTCTTCGTATCCCTTTTCTAAAAAGTCTCGTTTAATCTTATCTGACTGGATTTTAAAAACATTTAGATCAGTGCAATTTCGCCGAATTCTTAGGAATTGGCCCTTCGGAGCATTTTCTAGCCATGGTGAGAAATGACAGCTGTCTCTTTCTATATAACTATTAGCTTCTACTGTTTTGAAGTGATTCTTAGTTTTAATAGTATTATTTTCTATATATATTAAAAGATCTAAAAATATAACCTCTATTTTACTCCAATTGCTCGTGAGTTTGATTCCCCACGTGTTTAAGTTTAAAAAATTCAAAAACTCTATAAGATCAGTTTCTTCTCCTTTCCAAATAAAGAAAATATCGTCAATGTAACGGCCATAGGTGACCAAGTTGTCCCTCCAGCTATGCGGGCCATAAATAAAAGTATCTTCCCAGTGGGCCATAAATAAATTGGCATAGCTGGGGGCAAACTTGGTCCCCATGGCCGTTCCATTTATCTGCAAGTAGAATTCCTCACCATACCAAAAGAAATTATTATTTAAAATCAATTCAATCCCTTCAAGGATAAATTCCATTTTTTCCTCTGTGTAATCTGAAAAGTTATTTAGTTGGTGTTTTACTGCATTACATCCATATTTATGGGGAATGTTACTATAAAGTGCTGCTACATCACTCGTAACTAAAAGATAATCTTTGTTCCAATTGCATTTGCTTAAAAGATTTAAAATCGTAATTGTATCCTTTATATAGGAGGTTGTATTTTTTACTAGGGGTTGGAGGTGTAGATCCACATAGTGGGACAGTCTGCTGGATATAGAATCTATCCCTGCCACTATGGGTCTGCCTGGGGGGTTATTAACGTTTTTGTGAACTTTGGGTAAAAAGTAAAAAACAGGAATTTTTGGATATTTAATGTTTAAAAAATTAAATTCTTTTTCATTTAATATACCCAGCTCTAAACCCTTATTTAAAAATTCTTGAAACTTTAAGTTCATCTCTTTTCCAGGGTTATAGTTTAACTTTTTGTAGGTTATGTCGTCTGCCAGTATTCTATTAGCTTCCTTCTCATAAAAGTCCTTAGACATAAGGACTGTTCCCCCTCCCTTGTCTGCTGGTTTAATCACCAGGTTTGAATCTGTTTTTAAATCTTTTAGAGCTTTTCTTTCTTGTGGGGTTAGGTTATGATTAAAATTGTCTTTTTTCTCCAATTTTTTAATCTCGGTCATGACCATCGTTTCAAAGGTCACCATTTTCTCAGAAATCATCTGTTTAGGGTAAAATTGAGATTTTTCTTTTAGCATTGTATGTTGCAAATTGGCCTCATCATTCAATTGGTGCTCTATAGGGTTTTTTGCAAAAAAAATTTTTAAGCATAAATTTCTTTTAAATTTATTTAAATCAATATAGAACTCAAACTGGTTTAATGGTTTATTTGGGGCGAATTTTAATCCCTTTGTTAGTACCTTTTTGTGGTGTTCGGTTAGTATTTTTTGACTTAAATTATAGATCCCCATAAAATATGGATGTAATGCAGTAAAACACCAACTAAATAACTTTTCAGATTACACAGAGGAAAAAATGGAATTTATCCTTGAAGGGATTGAATTGATTTTAAATAATAATTTCTTTTGGTATGGTGAGGAATTCTACTTGCAGATAAATGGAACGGCCATGGGGACCAAGTTTGCCCCCAGCTATGCCAATTTATTTATGGCCCACTGGGAAGATACTTTTATTTATGGCCCGCATAGCTGGAGGGACAACTTGGTCACCTATGGCCGTTACATTGACGATATTTTCTTTATTTGGAAAGGAGAAGAAACTGATCTTATAGAGTTTTTGAATTTTTTAAACTTAAACACGTGGGGAATCAAACTCACGAGCAATTGGAGTAAAATAGAGGTTATATTTTTAGATCTTTTAATATATATAGAAAATAATACTATTAAAACTAAGAATCACTTCAAAACAGTAGAAGCTAATAGTTATATAGAAAGAGACAGCTGTCATTTCTCACCATGGCTAGAAAATGCTCCGAAGGGCCAATTCCTAAGAATTCGGCGAAATTGCACTGATCTAAATGTTTTTAAAATCCAGTCAGATAAGATTAAACGAGACTTTTTAGAAAAGGGATACGAAGAACAGAAATTAGAAAAAGCAAGAGAAGAAGTGAAAAAAGTAGAAAGAAATAGTCTTTTAAAATATAAGGAGAAAAAAGAAAACGAAATGAAAGAAATCCCCTTCATATGCAATTTTAGCACTGATAATTTTAAAGTAAGAAAGATAGTCTCTAAATTTTGGCCAATCCTATTACAGGACCCTACTGTAAAAACATTCCTCCCTGACAAACCAAAGTTTATACATAGAGGGGTAAATAATTTACGTACCACCCTGACATCAAGTTTCATAAAAAAGAAAAGAATAGGAAATCCCTTTTTAAACTCCGATAAAGGATTTTTCGGCTGCGGCCAATGCCTAGCCTGCAAGAGAACTACTAATAAGAAGCGACACATAAAGACTTTTTTAAATAAAGATGGCACGGAGTACACCATTAAAGACTTTTTAACTTGCCATTCGAATAATGTCATTTACGCACTTAGATGCCCTTGTGGCTTATTCTATGTGGGAAAAACCACTAGAGCCCTTCACATTAGAATAGAGGAACATGGCCGAAATATTACAAAAGGCTTTGAAAATCATAGTGTCTCATCACATTACAAATCGGTCCATAACTGCGAGTTTAAAAACACTACATTTTTAGGCATAAAGAAAGTAGACAAAGATTGGAGAGGAGGTAATTTTGATGCAAAAATGAGTAAACAAGAAATGGAGTGGATTTTTAAATTAAATACCCTTATTCCAAATGGGCTGAACGCAGATTTCGAGATGTGTCACTTTCTTAAATAGATTATACATTGTTCCGCTCCCCCTCCTTCCCCTGAGCTACACATATAGATTCTAGGTTTTTCGACCCTACTCTTTATAGACGGTTTTTATGGAAATATATATAGATGAACTTATATTTCTAGTGTGGTATAACCTTCTAGACTTTTTATTACCTATACATAGAGATTCCGATTATAAATTCAGTCTCTAGATAGGAATCTTATCCATCCTCTGACTTTATTGTTTGTCAGTATTTTCCCTTACACCCAGCACCTTAAGTGGTTTATTTTATTTCATATATGTGTCACACCTACCTGCCCTAGAGCATTATAAATTCAGCACCTTAAGTGGTTTATTTTATCCTTTTACTTCTAACTCGTTTTATGCCTCATACTAGTCCCTTGCTACATTATACTTACACACAGCACCTTAAGTGGTTTATTTTATCTAATATATTTTACTAATTACTTTAGCACTTTATAGTGGTTGATTTTATACATGTTCTATTTTTACCCATTTTTGACTTATATGGATTTTTGACCACCTCTATGCCTACGACTGATTCTCTTGTAGCATCAGACCTAATACCGAGCACCTAATCGATTCGTTTTTATAAGGATATTGATAACTTTGTATACATAGAAGGAACTTTCTTTCAGCATTTTAAAGTATTTTCTCTCTAATTTTTATATAATATCATAATAATCCTAAGCACTGAATGCGATAGATTGTAATCCCCTTTATATACATAATCCGGTCTCTTATGAGTTATAAAGAAGATACACAATATTAGAATACTTATATTTTATTTATACAGCACACACTTAAGTACCAACCGGACAGATCCTTAAATGGAATAAAAACTCCAGTATCTGGTTATGTTACGAATTTAGAGCAAAGATTTACGTGTATAAAGTTATAAGGAATAAAAAGAAAAACACGATTGAACTTTGATGGGATGTATTCTCCCTCTCTTCCTCTATATTTGTGCCGATTCGGATGCATCCACGAGCTGAACCGCAAGTGGAACGCATGAAAACCGGATACGAGCGAAACCGTAAGTGACGTACACGGAAGTACAACTGCGAAAGAGGCTTGACACGCAGAGCATTGCCGTTACCATGGCAATAGCCCGCGAGAATTAAAAAGCCGCACACCAATTATTCAAGTAAGAAGATGGTATATAAAGCAGGAACCTGTCCAAAGAATATTGCAAAGACTTTTTATCCAGCTGAGGAAGCCTATTTGGCGAAACGCGTCCTGGAAAAGACTGTAACTATTGGACTTTTTATTTTTTGCCTTTATAGTGTGTATTTATATTTACTGTTTGATACTTTTATACTGATATATTTTTTAAAGTGATAGTCAAATAAAATTACTATTTTTACTGAGACACTATCTGGCAAAAAAAATTTTGTTCCTGCTACCAAAAAGAAGGATTGTGGTCCTTAACCACATATGCTGTACCATTGAGCCTAGTTGAAGGCTCTGGGTTTGTGAGTACCCCATTCTGAATTACACTTATATAAGCCATTTACCAAAGGTACTACACTATATGCACTTTATGTCCTAGATTGGAAAAAGGAAGAACAAAAGCCGCCCAAGAAGGGAGAGGGTCGCCTTTACGGACCCTATAAGCGCATGAACTGAGCTAAAACACTTTGGCTCTTTAAAGTGTGAGTGGGAATAATCTTATATACATACTTGAAAATATACCTTACAGTGTTATACTATGATATATTCTTTATGTTTATACTCTAATACATTAATGCCCAAAAGGTAGCGCTCTAGATGTTGTAGAACTTTAACTCCCATGATTCTTTGCACGCCTTTGGAATGCCTTTAGATTGGCAAAGCATGATGGAAAATTTAGTTTTAGATCATCTGGGGATTTGCCTTTTGGGCACTCTATTCTAATAGATATGTTCTAGTAGATATTATTAGGGTTTTTAGCCTTTTTTGAATGTTATTTTGTCACTTTGCATTAAATACAAGCCTGCCCATTAGATGTAAATTAAGTTTGATAGCGGTTTGCAAACTAATAGCAGTTGTAGAAGTTTATAGGATAAGAACAGACTCCTAGATCAGATCAGAGGCACCTTTGAATGATGTGGTAGGGAGAGGTTTGTTTTTGCATCAGTTTATTTTGAATAGGTTTTTAATGCATACTTTCTCTTTAAACTGGTTAACAAGCTAATCAAGTTTCCTATGTGTACTTGGAATTGTAATAGCTGTGATTTGATGATCAGACTTTTCAGCCACAAATGATAACACATTTTACAAGATGTTGTAACTGAAGGTTGTGTTTTCAGGATAGGAACATTAGCTAAGTGACCCAGCTCTAGCGGGAGTCACAGAGTTCATCTTGGCACAGAACAACTAAAGAAATGTAAAACCCGATCAGAGATTAAATATAAAATAGTTATGTGGGCTGGGTTAAATAGAAGAGCTCAGAGTCCATTTTTGTAATTTAGACACACAGTGCCAAATAGTTTCTCTTAAAGAGTTTGATGAGCAATAAATTACAGTGTTCCTTGCAAAGGACAAAACACTTAAAAAGTGCCACATATATTTGGATTCACATAAAAAAAAATTCTAAATTAAGATGAACCTTAACTTCATTTTAGTGTTCATGTATTAGTGATGCAAAATATCTTCCAGTCCACTGTTAACTTTTTTGTGCAACAGTATTGCATAATCCTGTAATTTTTTATAATATGACGGAAGTGATTAATAACCTGATGAGTGTGATCTGCCATCCTGACCTCTTAAATCGAGGGTCTGACACAGAATCTGTTATAAAAACAAGAAGTGCAATATTTTGGCCTACGCAGAGGCCCACTGGGGGTGCAGACATACTGCATTTCCCACTGGACTGCTTAGTATGTCACCATACCAAATAGTTGGTCATCTTGGAACAAATGAAATTAATATCTTGACAAACTTTGTCTGAAACACTCAAAATAACCAGCTAAACAGTGAATCAAGCTAAAGCCTGGCATAAGCCCAAGCTTCAAATGTGAAGTTTAAGTTCAAGACTATCTTGTCAAAACCATTAAATGTGTACAGGATCTTTGGGGAAGCCCATGTCTACTGATTCCCAGGCATGCAGCACTGCTCTTACCCCTATACTAAAGAACATAACTCAAACTCAGAAGGTACCAGCCTGAGATATTAAAACTTTTATGTAATAAATGGTAACATATGCAAAACATAAGGAAGATTCACTTAACTTTCCACAATGAGGAACCACCTTTATTCCTTTTTTGTTTTACCAAAGAAAACCACAAAAATCATGCAAAATAACAAGCACTACCATCATCATCAATTGCAGTTTGCCCTGGATGATGACCTTTAACATAGATTAATCTTAGAATATCAGATCATCAGTATTAGAATGTGAGTCTCATAACTAGTGAATTCTCAGAACATGTGTCATACCCACAAACCCCACTTCTTACTAAGGCTCATCAGATCATTCAGCCTCTAGGTACAAAATAGTTTTAAAATAAAGGCTACTCAAAATGTATTCACTTCTAATGGTACAAAAACAACGTGACAACTCCAAAATGGCAGAGAACAGAACAGTGAAACTGCCGTGGCATGATCTTTACACTAAAACTGCTTCATTAAGCTAAAGTTGTTTTGGAAACTATAGTGTCCTACAGGTGATACTCGAAAAATTAGAATATCGTGCAAAAGTTAATTTATTTCAGTAATGCAACGTAAAAGGGGAAACCAATATATGAGATAGACGAATTACATGCAAAGCAAGATAGTTCAAGCCGTGATTTGTCATAAGTGCGATGATTATGGCTTACAGCTCCTAAAAACCCCAAATCCACAATCTCAGTAAATTAGAATATTACATGCAATCAATAAAACAAGGAGTGTACATAGGACAATATCGGACCTCTGAAAAGTATAAGCATGCATATGGACTCGGTACTTGGTTTGGGCCCCTTTTGCAGCAATTACTGCCTCAATGCGGCGTGGCATGGAAGCTATCAGCCTGTGGCACTGCTGAGGTGTTATGGAAGACCAGGATGCTTCAATAGCAGCCTTCAGCTCTTCTGCATTGTTTGCTCTCATGTCTCTCATCTTTCTCTTGGCAATGCCCCATAGATTTTCTATGGGGTTCAGGTCAGGCGAGTTTGCTTGCCAATCAAGCACAGTAATCCCATGGTCACTGAACCAGGCTTTGGTGCTTTTGGCAGTGTAGGCAGGTGCAAAGTCCTGCTGGAAAATTAAGTCACCATCCCCATAAAGCTTGCCTGCGGTAGGATGCATGAAGTGCTTCAAAATCTCCCTGGACTTAATGAAGCACAGTGGACCAACACCAGCAGATGACATGGCTCCCCAAATCAACACAGACTGTGGACACTTCACACTGGACTTCAAGCATCTTGCAGTGTGTGCCTCTCCATTCTTCCTCCAGAGTCTGGGTCCTTGGTTTCCAAATGAGATGCAAAAGTTGCTCTCATCAGAAAAGAGGACTTTGGACCACTGAGCAACAGACCAGGTCTGTTTTTCTTTAGCCCAGGTAAGACGCTTCTGACGTTGTTTGTTGTTCAGGAGCGGCTTGACAAGAGGAATACGACATCTGAAGCCCATGTCCAGGATCCATCTGTGTGTGGTGGCTCTTGATGCACTGACTCCAGCCTCAGTCCACTCCTTGTGAAAGTCCCCAACACTTTTGAATGGCTGCCGTCATTCCTGCTCCTTGTGCACCATTTTCTTCCACACTTTTCCCTTCCACATAACTTTCTATTAATGTGCTTTGATGCAGGACTTTGGGAACATCCAACTCCCTTCGAATTACATTTTGAGGCTTTCCTCCTTATGGAGGGTGTCAATTATGGTTTTCTGCACAACTGTCAAGTCAGCAGTCTTCCCCATGATTGTGATTCCTACTGAACAAGACTGAGAGACCATTTAAAGGCTCAGAAACCTTTTGCAGGTGTTATGGCTTACTTAGCTGATTAGAGTAGGACACTGTGAGCCTAGAATATTGCACCTTTTCACAATATTCTAATTTACTGAGATTGTGGATTTGGGGTTTTCATGAGCTGTAAGCCATAATCATCGCACTTATGACAAATCACGGCTTGAACTTTCTTGCTTTGCATGTAATGCGTCTCATGTATTGGTTTCCCCTTTTACATTGCATTACTGAAATAAATGAACTTTTGCATGATATTCACATTATTTTGAGTATCACCTGTATAAGCATGTTGTATATGCACTGTAGCATTTGTATGTGTTGTGAATGTATGTGTGTGTGCGCATATACTCATTTCCATCCTTCCATACCATGCTATTCACTCTTCACCCTAATGCTATTTTCTCTGCTCCCCTATTCTGTCTCCCCATCTCCTTTGGTCCTGCATAACACATGGCAATATTCCTGAGTGTGACGTGTTCTCCTTCTGAAGCATCTACTTTCCTTTTTCTACACGGCTTCTTCAGTACATTTGTGAAGCACTGGTTCTGTGTAGTAGAAAAAGAGTGGGGATTGGACATTTCACCATGTCTCCATCTCCTGCTCACACATCATACTACCACCTACGACTGCAGAATATGCCCATAGCAGACAACCAATATTGGCACGTCCCACCCTCCATGCCACCTCTGTCTTCCCCTCAGTCAGTCCTCACTGACCTCTCACCCCCTACATTGTGGGGGTTTGATGTCAGCCAAGGGGGATCAACCTGAGGGAAAAACTTGTAATCAATGATGGAATAGAAGGAAGTTTTAGCATTTATCTGATTTATGTTTAAGTTTGGAGAGGGAAAGATAACCTCAGAAAGGCTTACTCTAACTAAACCAAAGTTTTATAAAAACACTGTTTTTTGGTTAGAGTGACCCTTTAATCTTCCCAGCTTCTCCTCGGCTGGCCCTTGGTTTCTGATCTCTTGATCAATGGGAATTTGCTCAGTTTACCTGATGATCAGCCTGGACAATGGCAGCCACTGAAGGCTATGGTTCTGCCCACCAAATCCTATTAGATGCGTTTGACAAAAAACATGTTTAAAAAATGGCGACATAGCAAATAGCCCACCTCTTTATTCAATTCTCAATGTACAAATTAGGGATGTAGAACTGTGGGTCCACAAATGTTGACTTACACTACAGTCATCATCTTCAATATGTTGAGATAAATGGGGAAAAAGTACACTAAAGGTTGACTAGTTTTCCTGAGCTGTAACAGTTTCTCCTTAAAGGAACACTATAGTCACCTAAATTACTTTAGCTAAATAAAGCAGTTTTAGTGTATATATCATTCCCCTGCAATTTCACTGCTCAATTCACTGTCATTTAGGAGTTAAATCACTTAGTTTCTGTTTATGCAGCCCTAGCCACACCTCCCCTGGCTATGATTGACAGAGCCTGCATGAAAAATAAAAACTGGTTTCACTTTCAAACAGATGTAATTTACCTTAAATAATTGTATCTCAATCTCTAAATTGAACTTTAATCACATACAGGAGGCTCTTGCAGGGTCTAGCAAGCTATTAACATAGCAGGGGATAAGAAAATCTTAATTAAACAGAAATTGCAATAAAGAAAGCCTAAATAGGGCTCTCTTTACAGGAAGTGTTTATGGAAGGCTGTGCAAGTCACATGCAGGGAGGTGTGACTAGGGTTCATAAACAAAGGGATTTAACTCCTAAATGGCAGAGGACTGAGCAGTGAGGCCGCATGGGGCATGTTCTATACACCAAAACTGCTTCATGACGCTAAAGTTGTTCAGGCGACTATAGTGTCCCTTTAATGCTCCCTTCGCTATGATGTATTTTTTTATATTACATGCATTTTTTTGGTGTTCAGGCTAGAGTTATTGCAAGGTCTAGGATTACGACTGGGGTTATGTTTTTGGTGACTGTGAGGGTTAGAATTTAGCTAGGGTTAAAGTTATGATTATAACTAGATTTAGGGTTTACTAACCATACATGTCCAATATTGGTGGGAATTCCACCACTGGGCAGCAGCTTAAGAACCTGGAGAGACAGAACTGCACTGCTTCAATCTCCTCAGGTCACCTTCCACAATATCATAGTGGGTCATTTAAATTAATTTGACCGAATTTAACTGGTGTCACCTGCAAATAGCAGTTACAGCTCATGAGTGAAGCTCAGTGTCGGTAAAATATCACATTTCATGCTTCCAATATACAGAGTTGCCACTAAAGCCTTAGTTGGATAACACTGGCATTTTTTGACATCTCTACACAAAGGTGATTTAATAGTGGTGAATTCCAGTACTATAGGGAAATTGATGTTGAGTGCCATACAGTGTTTGTCAGGATGTCCCTAGCTCACATTAAAGGAAACAGCACATAGTTCCCTCCCAAGAACTGAAGGTCATACATTCAGTATAATTAGAATTTAATCTCGAGAGTTCATGTACCATTCCTTGTATTACTACATCTGGATTTATTCTGCTAAAGAAAGAGACATACAGGAAATGTAATGGATTATTACAACACATTACAGACACATTTAGGAAAAACAGCATTTATCACAAATGGTAGAATTTTAAATCAAAATAATTGCAGAACACTATAAAATAAAAATTAAGGTGTTATTGCTTTGCAAACAAGGCCATTATTTTTTTGTAAATTGTATTTTATAGAATTTTTCATGTTAAACACATTCATAGCGAAGACATCAGATAACCAGTTAACTGTCAACATTTTTTTCTTGGTTGTATACAAACATTTACATACTTGTTAAACAATTAGTCTCTGATATAACAGGCCTTAAATCAGGAGCACCACTCCTGATAACAGGACAATGATGGCTCCCGCTGGATTTCACCTATGGGCAGATATTCACACACCGGTGAGGCATGGTTTCATTGACTAGTCTCAGCATACTCCCCCTACCCTAGACTGCCTGTGACCTGTCAGCCACTCATTTAAGCACCCCGCCTTATGGCGGGTTGGTAGCAAGCCAGGTAATTCTGGAAGGCAGTGTGATCAACAAACATGCCCAGGAACAGGCGGTGACCGGGCCATTGAGGACCCGGTGGCAGGGATCTCCAAAAACACTGACACAACAGCCTCCACACTACACTCCCACAAACCGGTGCTATGAATTAGAGTTCACAATAGTGTTTCTTGGCTATGACTCCTTATTAAACAGGAAAGGAGGAAGACAACATTAGCTTTAAGTACAGAGATTGGACATTACCATTCTAGTTTGCGACGAAGGCAGGGGATCCCCATTTCCTGACAGGTCCCCCATCCGCATTTATCACTAACACCCTGAGTTCTCCATCCTCACCACCTCATCAGAAGATCAAGTAGAGACTCATTGTGAAACCACCCTTGCATGGTTTTGATGGCTTCTTATTCCCCTCTCATAATGCCAATTATCTCCATGCATCATTTATGTTAGGGCTAGGGGAATTTGCAGGTGGCTCCCCGAGTCTGTGATCTCCCATTAAGACCCCTGTCCTCCATTCCCTTCACGGGTGGCATATCAGCGTACGGTCCCAAGGAGATAGAAGCCCACATATTGCATAACTCCTTCTTCAACCTCTCAACTGGGCATTGTTTTCAGTATTATAGCATGATGTCAGTCACCTACCACTCCCACTGATTCTTCCTGACTCACCCCAATTATTCAATCAATGTTGAGTCTTAACTGATCTGGCTCACCAGTGCCTTCATGGTGCAACCTTCACCAGCCCTTCTGGCAATGTCTGTTAAAAATCTAAAGGATATGGCCATTTTATAGTGGGTGACGGTAGTTATAAGGGGCCACTGACCTGTGCAAAATCTGCATGGATGCATTTGGAATATGGGCTATGCGAGGTAAAAATTAAGAGGCCAGTCAGCATTTTCTATGTCATGCTCTGGATTGCAAGAGCTGTGGTAAGCATCTTGAGTGCTCTCTCCGGTATCCTAGTGTGGCTGGATAAAGGACTGAGAGGAGTTACAGTTGGTGGTGTTCCAAACATACTTCTCTTAGATATAGCAATCTCTATGAGGAAAATACAGTGTCTCCATGCAGAGGGTGGAGACACTGAATGGCAGTCACACTGTGCAGCACTGCCCCAAGAAGCATCTCTAGTAGACATCTGAGGAGTAATGTAAACACTGCCTTTTCTCTGGAAAAAACTGTGATTACTGCAAAAAGCCTGAAGGGACTGATTTTACTCAGACTATATGGTGACTATAGCGTCCCTTTAAGAGTGAGACTATTTCTGCTCAGGCAGCCCCGTATACAGATAATATTCCTACGCCCTCTATCCATGTGGAGGGCCAAGTTCCTAAGCTGAGCTGTCTGGCAATCCAAGGTGTCATTGTGCCGGAAGCAGGTTGTCCTGGTCTGCCTCCATGTACGCCACTCTTTTCACTAAGCCTTGAAAAAAAAAACACCTCCTTTACAGAGGAAGTGTGTAGCTCCAAAAACTATCAGGAAACCAATTATAAGCTCCTATTGTTCTGGTACAGGACAACCCGACAGCCTGCACAGAATCTTCCCAGCGGTACCCGACACATGCTGGAGATGCGGAGAGGGACGAAGAACGATCTTACATATCTGGTGGGAATGCCCACGCATCACACCGTTTTGGGACGATGTCAAAAGGAAATACTGGGGACAGCTCTCCTACACTCTACAACAGACACCATCAGGGTGTATAGTAAATCCATACTTCGACACCTGCTGAACGCCGCCAAAGCTTTGATTCCGCTGCACTGGAAACAAGATGTAACCCCGACGATCGGACTATGGATGGAACGGGTGGAGGAGATATACAGGCCGGAATCGATACACACCTCGTTGATAGGTATGGAGGAGAAGCATGTTGAGAGGTGGTGGCCATGGCTGGCCTACGTGGCGGGGTGCGCGTGGGCCCTTGAGGGGTACCCCTTTCCCCTCCCTCCAACCGCGCCCCAGAGCTAGTGACACCGAACACCACGGATCCAAGAATACCACAGGCACAACGCTGGTGCTCCTCGAGATCCCCCCTTTTTTTTTATCTTTCCTCTCTCTTCCCCATCCTCTCCTGTCTTCGTGTTCTCCTTTCTACACCACTTGCTCTCTTTCCCTGCCCTCGCACAAGAGTCTGACCTCACTGACCGTGCGCACTAGTCTCAACCGCAGCCAAACAGGAGGGTATGGCAGGCTTGGGCCTCAGGTGTTACACGGTTGCTCCGCTAACTCGCCACTGCCCACTATTATAGACTGGCCCAACTGATTATATCACCCGTATGACAAAACAGGGCCTGCGCGAGGTGTGCGCGGTCAAAGGAAATAAGACCCAATGGAAACTTACTATATATCAATATTGTATGGGACGACGAGTCCCCCCTACGAATTCAACTTTCAGGTTAGCTATACCACAGATCCTATAGTGGCCCCTACCCGCCTAGAAGATACTCCTAGGCTATGTGCAATCATTAGGATAACAGGCGAATCTTGGCCACGTACTACACAGTCACTACCTGGCTCACTCAGAGGTGACACACTCACCCCTTACTGTACGACCATAGGATGCAGACGTCTGCATATTGAATGCATGTAACATGACGAGTTTACCGATACTGATACTATACTACCTTCTAACTGTTAACATTGTTTAGGTTTACATTCATTTATAATCAAATTTCTGTTCCCGATTTTGCGAGACCTGCGTGTCTCCTATTTTGCTATCCCATCGCACTGTTGTACATTTTTCGATGACACAAATAAAAGCCGTTTGAACACTAAAACGGTATGCTATATAAAAACCCCACACATACACAATAGTTCAATGCAGTTAGAAGATTGAACAGGCATAGTATTAACAGCAGCTAGAAATGTATGAAGGCCCAAAAATAACAAACAAACAAAGCAATAACTCAGAGCTTCAATCAGCCTATGCAACAACTTGGAAAATGTAAGCTTTTGAAGAGAACAGAGTAAAGAGTGAGGATATCGCCACCCCACTCCCCAACACCCTGTTGGGAAGGGAGACTAAAATGGTGGGCTTAGTAATGCCTCAGAATCCTAACTCTCCAGACCATAGAAAAAACTGAAGCCAAAAGCCCACTGATCCTTACTAATTGTGTTATGGTCAAGATCCCAAGAGAGTTCATTTTCTCAGGGTTGTGGATGGTGGCCTGGATTAACACCCATCTGGGTAGCTTTAAATCTGAACTTCCTGCTCTGTGGTGAATTGGAGCTGACGAGGAGGCAATTTTAGTTCACCCACATTGTGCATGATGAAGAAAGCACCTCTAGTGGCCATCTCAGTGATCATCACTAGATGTAGCCCTATTGTAAACACTGCCTTTTCTCTGAAAACATAGATATTAGACCATTATTTTTTTTATTTTTTTTATTCTTTATTTTTCATGTGCTGAGATTAACAACAGGCGTGCAGAGCCACGACATTTTCATAACAGTTTGCAGTGTAGACAGCACATTTTTTTATATATATATGACATGAGGAATACAGGTAGTTAAACATAAAGATAGTAGCGTTTAGCATGCTAGAGTGAACATGCATTTGTCTTGACTAGTAGCGCTGAAGTATGTATGTCCAAGATATTGCATCACTAGTAACGACAGCTATAATGGTAGGATATATGCACATTATGAATTATTTATGCAGGCTTAATAAACAGCATATTGAAGCAAAAGTACAGTAACAGTTAACACTTTTTGCAATGGCATCTGGGGAGTTAATATTGCTGGGGTCTGGGGGACAAGCCTGAACTTAGTACTGTCACTAATGAGAACACCTGAGGTCCCCTGTGGCTTTAATCTAGTAAGTGGTTTACAGTGTCGTAGGGAATCTATGCCAGGTAAAGACAGATTTATTTAAGATAGAGGCACAAGACTTATGCAGGATCTCTGATTGCTAAGTATCCGCAGCATAACAGGGGTATTTAAATTAAATAAAGGCTCTATGCTAACAATTTAGGCTGGGGATGATTCACTTCAGTCAAATAAAATACATACAATAAATGCAAGACTATATTATAGTAGTGAGTAATATGTTGGTTGTTGCTTGCCGGGTTTAATAGGATTCTCCAGTGCCTGTGAGCGGGTGAGCTTTTGTAGTGTCCGGTTAATGGGAGAGAGAGTCTCTGCCTGACAAGCAGGGTCGCCAGCTGTGGGCAGCGCTCTGCAACAGTCCAGTCTGCCTTAGCCTATGCCCTTCCTTGAAGCCTTGTCTGTATACCTGGGACAATGACTCGGTTGTCTGAATAGTGTGTCCACCATCCCTCTTCTCGAGTGTAAGGGCCCAGTTGTCGGGCTTGTTTGTTCGCGTTGGTGCTGGGATGCTGGTGGGTAATCTGGGTATGATCTGCTATTGGCTGCCCGTTGTGCAATTGCCCACGCTGGTCGGACACCGCCTGGGCAGGCCTGCCGGTCCTTTACGTGTCCCGGTTTGTGTTGAGGCTTGAGGGTGGCTGTCTGTTTCTCCCGTAACACAGCTGTTGCAGTCTGGCTCCTTCGCGGTGGTTTTCTCGTTGGCGAGAGGCAGCGCCTGCCGCAACGCCATTTTCTGGCATGCTTGTTTAGGCATGGAGCCTGTTTGAGGTAAGCTTGAGGAGGCACTGCTAGCGTTAGATTCTGAGCCGGGTCGCTTGTAGCAGCTTGTCGCTCACCAATTTTCATCCAGAAAGCCTCAAAAAGTGCATCGATTGGCTTTAGAGTCTCTGTTAACTGTGTAGAGCCTTGTGTAAGTGGGGCAGCATTGTCCGCCATTTTGGAGGCCCCAACTCCCGCCTTGTTTGGTAGGGTCGCAGGCTTGGTCGTGGGGCATGGAGTTAGCGCTTCTCCTCCGGGCGGGGACCGGGATCTCCCCCACCGGTCCATAGGGGGGGGGGGGGAGGGTTTCATTGTCACTTGCGACTTTTTGCACTCGGCGGGGAAGTGGCCCCATGCCCCATGCTGCCATTTTGGTGTCCGGTCTTCCCGGTCGTTGGGTTTGGTCTCACCGGGTTCCGGTAGGTGACCCCCATGTCATGGGCTCCTTTGTAGGAGGATTGTGCATTACAGCTTGAGTAATTGGCAGATTGTTGGCTCTTGTGGCAGGAGCTCCTATAGAGCACGTCCAGCCAGCTTGCCAGTCATTCTCCGCCCCCCCATATTAGACCATTTTGAATACAAGCACCATGTCAGTTTTTTCTCCAATTAAATGCCCTGCTTCCTGAATTAACAGAATCCTGAAATATTAGAGCCACTAAAAAAAAATATGAATAATATGCACATTTAATAAGTTGCTTACCACTCTTAAGTGCTTCTTTTAAAGATCATAAACAAATACCAAACCATTACAAAACCAATACAAATCATTGTCTATAAATCTATTCATAAACATGACTATACATAGGACACAAGGTCACACATTTAGACTGGAAGAAAGGAGATTTAGTCTAAGGCAAAGGAAAGGGTTTTTTACAGTAAGATCATTAAGGATGTAGAATTATCTGCCTAAAGAGGTTGTTTTCTCAGAGTCTGTACAGATAGTAGTAGAGTGCTGCACACTCGTATCTTGATACACCAGAGCTCTGTGGGGGAGGTCCGCAAGCACCCAATATAAAGCCAGATGTATCGAGCCACTTGCTACAAAAATACAATGTTTTGTCAGTGAGGCCTTAATCATGTATCTCACGACTGAAACGTTGTATCTTTGTTTTGTCTTTTAGACCATAATTAAATATACCTTAGTTTTCACCCTGCACTGTGTAGCATGTGGATCTATAATTTCTAGCTTATTGATCCAAGGAGATATACAACAGCAATTCTGGGGACCAGAAGGAATTTTGTTTTAGTTTTTTGCAAAATTGGAAGCGTTCTAGACTGGGTTTTTTTGGATTAACAGCAAAAAGAGATGTGATGGAACTTGGACGCATGTCTCTGTTTAGCTATGTAACTATGGTTTGATAGCATCTGAGCCTGTGACTGACTTTGAATTTTTTAGGCACATATTACTGTCAACCAATCGTGTCTTTCCTATGGGACACTGGAAACTACAAAATCTATAGCCTACATACTAAAGAAAAAAGAAAGTACTTGGAATTTCTGCCTTGTCCTGATCCTTATTAATTAACAGCTACCAGATTTCAGTGGACCAACACTTTCATTCTTAATAATTTTATTATTGATATATGTTTTAAAAAATAAAAAACTATTTTATAGAGTTGGTATTGCCCTCTCTGGTTGTGAGCTTTTCATTTTCTAGTTTAGCTTATCTAATTGCCCTTTTGCAAGCCTGATCGGCATCTTTTATAATTGATTTTGATGAAGCATCTGACTTATTTAAATAAATAAAAGCCATTTTTTTAAATTATTTACTTGATTTCTTCCTTATTAAGACACATTGTTTTTAATTTGCTCATTTTATATTTCTGCCAATAGTGTATGTTGAAAAATGTTTTTTTTGCTGAATTTCTTTATAGACATTTCATTTATTAAGACATTTCATGTCTTGTCAGAAGATAGTTCCTGTCAGGAGAGATGTGACAAGATCCTTTTATCCTTTACATTGTTTATGGGGGAAATTTGGTTTTGGTTAGTTTTGGATTGGTTTGTTATTTTTCTATTTCTGGTTCATCAGACGGCCTAGATTAAATATGCTTTGCAAATGATTCAATACTGTTAGAAAAGTCTCCAAATTATTTATCTAGAAAACTTCCCACACACTTTAATGGTAACTTATGTAGATAAATCACTTTGAAATTTTTTCTGAAGGTTGGAAAGCATATTAAATAAAGATTGAAATCCAGAAAATATTGATTCGGATGAACCACATTTTTGCATTTAGGAAGCCTTTTATTCCCTACGGACAATGAATGAAGGGGGCAGTTACGAAGGCCTCAATTTAAAAGGCTTTCCAAATGATTCAATACTGCTAGAAAAACTTTGCAAATGATTTATCGTTAAGAATTCCCATATACTTTAATGGTGACTGTATATAGATAACTTGGAAAGTTTTCCTACCAATATTGAATTGTTTCGAAAGACTATTAAATCAAGGTCAAAGTTACCAAGGAACGTAGCCAATTAGGGAATTATCTAAAAAGTGGAATGATTTAACCCCTTTAGAACCACGGACAAATGAGGTACGTCTGACAAAAAACAGTCCTTAAGGAACGCGGACGTACCTCATACGTCCACGGTAAATTTGAGCACTGGAAGCGATCATGATCACTTCCCGCCATACTAAGGGTATTACATGATGCCTCGAAATCAATTCATGGTAGAATACCCCCACACTGCCAGGCACCCGAGTGATTGCTCCCTTTGGAGCCATCATTTCCAGGTTGCTGCATGTGGTGCCCGGTAGTGGAGGCAAGAGCAGGCTTCCGATGCTCTGCCTGTACTGAGTGCCTCGAGGGGTCAACTCCTCACTTACCGACCTGGTGCAAACATGGAAAAGGGGAAAGCCCTACATTTGACCCCTGTAAGTTTGCAAAAACCCATAAAACCTGTACATTGGCGGCACTGTTGTACTCTGAGATGTTTCTGAACACATATTGGGGTGTTCTTTGTCAGTAACACATAACAGGAACTGAGAATCCATGCCTATAGTAAAATGTGAGAGAAAAATAACAAAAAAAAATGACTACCCAAAAGTTTGACAAAGACTGGTGGTAGAATGAGTGTATGGAAAGTGTTAAAATACCACTATTTGGATGGGCGAGCCTGACTGCGATCGAAGATAGACGCTTAGTCCGGCGTCTCTCTCTCCTCCGTGATCGCAATCCGCTCACATCCGCTACCACGGACACGATATACCTGGCAAAATAGGCGATCCAGCCTCCACAGACCCGGGCACACTCTCCCCCATGCGTGGAGGGAAGAAGAGGAAGGAGAAAACCCCTTCAGTGGCATCACTATTCCGCCCGCAGAGCGCGCCATAATCGCCATCTTGCCGCTCAGAAATGGAGGGTGCCGATAAGGATCATGCACAGCACAGGTACCCGACCACAACAGACTCCCCCTTAACAAAAAGAGACCTACAAAACTTACTGCAGGAAGCCACTTCAGAAATTAAGGCACACACAAAGGCAGAATTGAACCGCCAAATTCAGTCCCTTAAAATGGACTTAGAGGCCCTGTCACACCGCACAGACCATGCAGAGGCCAAACTCACTAAACTGGCTGACACCACCTCCTCCCACTCCCAAGATATCACTTACATGCATGGCAAAATGGCAGCACTTGAAGAAGAGATAGAAGACCTCAATAATAGGTCCAGGAGAAACAATATCAGGGTGAGAGGTTTACCAGAAACAGTCACCAGTGACCAGCTTCAGTCCTCCCTCACTGACCTATTTAAAACACTGCTGCCAGAGGCCACACTGCAAGACCTCTCCATGGACAGAGCACACAGGGCACTCAGACCTCTGGCGCTAAACCCAGACACCCCCAGGGACGTAATAGTGCGGATGCACTGTTTCCCCATTAAGGAGCAGCTGGTCCACCAAGCACGACAACACCCCCCAACTTTCCAACAGCAGACTGTAGCCCTCTATCAGGATCTGGCACCTTCGACTCTTAAGAAAAGGAGGGACCTGCGGCAACTGACAAACACCCTCAACCACCACGGCATACGGTACATGTGGGGGCACCCCTTCAAGCTGCTGGTCCGCAGGGAAAACCAGACACACATACTATCGAACACAGCAGAGATGATCCCCTTCACAGAATCCCTAGGCCTCACGCTTCTACCTCTGCAACCGAATCGACCACCTGGCCTCAGAGGGAGCTCCCGGAGACATCAAGAATCCATCAGCCATTCGACGCACACCAAGAAAAAGAGCGCCTCCAAGACCACAAGACGGCAGCCCACAACAGCCCTAAGATCCCGCCAAGATATGCGCAGAGACTCTCACTCCCAGGACATTTTTACCGCCATTACGCTATATGGCCCATGTCAATAACCGTTATATCCTTTTTTTAATATTGCGCACCTCTATTATGCTTTATATTGCTTTCTGTTACTGGTATTTTGAACCCCTTGTCATATGCTGTTTGAACGAACTGGGACATAGGAAGAAAAGGAGCGGAGGGGGGAAGTTAGGAAAGGGACGGGGTGGGCGCCCCACAGACTTGAAGAGACGCAACTGAATCCTCCTGACTGAAAAAATAAAATAAAATAAAACAATTATAATAATAATACAAAAAAATAAAAAAATGTTTTATCCGTATATATACCTAGGAGGCATGGTTGCCTTTAATCAACAGGGGAGGGAAAAAGGGGCTTGAGGGAGGGGGGCGGGAGGTGGGGGACAGAGACAAGCTAAGACCCTAGCAATCACACAGGGCCGGGAAAAGAGCTTCTCAGCAACAAGTTCACGAAAGGGCCCTATAGCGAACCGTAAGACAAGACGCCCTGGGACCTGGTAAAGTGACCCCGCACCCCTCCCCACCCCCCGACAGAATAGACAGCGACAGGCCCCACCTTGACCCATGAAAGATGCCTGAACACCACCCAGAGGAACGCCCCCTCCCGCACGGACAAAACAAAAGACGGATGACCACTAACCAACCAGGAGACAGGGGAGCTCTATACCCCCTTTTGGGAGACACTCTGCGCATAGCTGCAACTAGTTTATACTTGTTGGGTATTACATTTTCTCTTTTTTTTTCTTGTATATAGTTATTGGCATGCCCGGACGAAAACTCCATTAGCCCTCGACAGAGAGCCAAGGTACATCGGACACAACTCCAGGTACACAAGGTAACACATCACGGGAGGGGAGAGAAGTGGACGTGACCATCCCTCCTCTTCTCTTCTCACCCCTCACACACACTACACGAGACTCACCCCCACAAGGGTGAACCGAACCACATCCTCAACCCCTACACTACCCACCCGCCCACCAGGCTTGGCACGCACATCGTAAGACCAAGCCCTCTCAGTATCACCCCCACGACCCGTCCGCCCTACACCCCCTCCCCGGCCCCCCCCCCCGACCCCGCGCGCCGTGAGCACAAGCTCCAGCGACACAATGCCAACCGCCACGCTAACCTGTGTCTCCGTAAATTGCAAGGGCCTGAACAGCCCGAACAAAAGGCACCGTGTCCTCAGATGGGCCACTAGAACTAACGCAGACGTCCTCCTCCTACAGGAGACGCACTTTGAGCAAAGCAGGCCCTTCCCACTACGTAACAGATATTACACAGAAAGCCACCAGGCAAACTCACCCCAAGGAAAACATAACGGGGTAGCCATTCTCATCCGCAAAACCTGTCCCATACAATTCACCAACGCAGCCTCAGACCCCCAAGGGAGGTTCCTCACAGTAACGGGTCATCTAGGCCCAAATAAATATGCAATCACATCGGTATATGCCCCTACGGTACCTAACGCACACTTCTGGACGGCCCTACAGGCCCACCTGGCTCTATTCCCCGCCCATCACAAGGTGGTGGGGGGTGACTTTAATGCGGTGCCGTCCAACGACAGACGCAGGACACAAAGCCGGGGACTTCCCCCACCCGAGGGAAAAACAGACAAACTACTCCATTCTTTCTTAACAAACACAAATCTAGTGGACATGTGGAGAACGCAACACCCACAGACACTGGACTACACGTTCTTTTCCCACCCACACAAGTCCTACTCACGTATAGACATGTTCTTGACCTCCCCATCTCTAATGCAACACACAGACAGGACAGAGATAGGACAAATCACGTGGTCAGACCACGCCGACATCACCATAACTATACAGCTCCCGAACGCGACCAGACAATGGGCTTGGCGACTGTAACGGAGCTCCGTGTACTCCGACGAGTACCCTCCGTTGATGGATGCTCCTAGCGCTCACAGAGGACTCCAAGCACTGCAGACGACACCACAACCACCGCAGACTCCACAACCGCCGTAGCTTAACTGGAGCCGCGCCGTCTTCCTTCCACCCTGGATCGGCTTCTGTCCTCCAGGACCGTGTGGGGAAGACCTCTCCTCCAGGAGAGCGTATCCAGAACAAGCTCTTAAAAGAGCTAAGTGATTAAGCTCAGGGGAATATGCAGAGCATAGCAATCCCCAGCGTGATACAGCAATTCCCTCCAATAACGAGACGAGGCTACGTTTTGAAGGGTCAAGAAGAACTGAGGACTGGAACACCCAGCCTGCTTTTTATTACAAAAAGGTACACACAGGACACTCCCAGGGGGAGGATGAAATTAACCAATCACATACATGGTACCACCCCCACGTCTCCTCCCCTCAGATAAACATATAACATAATTATAGCATACAGTAAAAATACAGTTGTCACACATACACTGTAGCTTTAAAACTATACATTCAATCTCCATAACAATTACATATTTGAACTCAGCATACATCAAACATAATGTTTCCAGTGGATCAAAAGTTAGCTGGAGGTCCCTTTATGACCGACCGCAAGCACAATTTCCTGCCCAAAACAGTTCCATAGATTTGGGCTGTGCGGTCGGTCAATTTCATGCCGAAAGTTCAAACGGGACTTAGTCTCCGGAGCTGAAAAACGAAGTGTAGGAGAAGGTAAGGGTCAGCGGTGTTCGGCAAAATGTGTAGTCGATTTTAGTTCCACAGAATCTTTAGCATACACCGCTGACCGCATTCGAATGAACCAAGATGGCCGCCGCCACGTGCAATTAACCTGCAGTAACCTCACAGCCTGGGAGGTAAATTGCCTGCACACTTTAACTTCTGGGTGGTCCGCCTGTGTGGTACTTGGTTCAGTAAGCCCTATTTACTGAACCAAGTGGGGGAAAGCCAGGGGCAAGTTATTTTACAGGTCTGGGGACATAGTCTTAAAGGGGTATTGTTCAGCAAAGTCACAATATGTCCCCAGACGGTTCTTAAAGGGCCATACACACTCAATAAAAGTTAATACGTTTTCAGGGGCACAATCTTCCAGGGGCCATAGTCATGAGGAAGGAGGCTGGCAAATAGGCTTCTCCACAATCCAGGGAAGCAGGGCAATTTTCCATTTAAAGGGCCAGTTACAAATAGCGATTTGTAACAGCGACTAAACCCAACACTACTTCACATCCCACACATCAAGGACACAATCAATGAAGCCATAAAAGACTTCTTCACAAATAATAAAGGCTCGGTGCCCTCAGCAGGCACACTTTGGGCTGCACATAAAACAGTCATTAGAGGCAGCCTCATTTCGGTGGCCTCGGCCCACAAGAAAGAAAAATTATCCCGACTAAACCATCACCTCACCGAACTCCGCAAGGCGGAACACGAACACAAACAAAACCCCACCCCCGACTTACAACAACAGATACAGGTGCATAAACAAGCTATTCATGAATTCATGGCCCAAGACTCGAAAAAAGCACTGCTCTGGACGAGGCAGATGTTTTACGAGAAGTCTAACAAGGCAGACTCCCTCCTAGCCAACAGGCTTAAAAAGAAAAGGCTGCATAACCGACTAACCTCGATTACCACACCTGACGGCCACACACAAACCCTCCCCGAACAAATAGCGGAAACCTTTACTCAATTTTACACCTCCCTCTATGACCATGATCCCCACTCTCGACAAAACGCAACAGACACAGAGGAAGCCATAACACGCTATTTGCACAGCATACCCCTACCACAGCTCACTGATGAAGCACGAGGGTCACTAGCAGCAGAAGTTACAATAGAGGAGGGGGCAGAGACGATTAAGGCCCTACAACCTAACAAATGCCCAGGCCCCGACGGCTACTCGGGGCTATACTACAAAACATATTCTGCAACCTTACTCCCACATCTTAGCGAGCTATATACGTCGATCCTCAAAGGGGAACCGCTTCCAGCGGAAATGCTCCAAGCTAATATTAGCCTAATACCAAAAACAAATAAATCCCTACAAGAACCGAATAAATCCCTACATTACCGCCCCATCTCACTCCTAAATGTAGACGTTAAAATATTTACCAAACTCATCGCAAACAGACTTAAACAATTCCTCCCGAAACTGATCCACCCAGACCAAGTGGGCTTCATACCCAACAGACAAGCCTATGACAACACGAGACGCACATATGACCTAATTTGGACAGCCACTCACAGAAGGATCCCGTTGCTACTACTATCCCTAGACGCCGAAAAGGCATTCGACCGGATCCTCTGGCCATATTTGTTCGCGGTCCTGACAAAGTTCGGCTTCCCCAGGGCCCTCCTACAAGCAATTCACACCCTCTACACCAACCCGACAGCACGACTACTCATACCAAATGCTCGCCAAACCACGTTCCACATACAAAACGGCACCCGTCAGGGATGTCCCCTGTCCCCTCTCCTCTTTGCCCTCTCCCTCGAACCCCTCTTACAACAGATCCGCAATACACCGGTCATACAAGGCATAAAAATTAGAAGGGAGGAATACAAAGTGGCGGCGTATGCGGACGACCTGCTTCTAACCCTGACCGACCCAGAGACGTCCCTACCCCCACTGTTAGACTTATTGGACGCATACGCAAAAATCTCAGGGTACAAACTCAACATAGAGAAAACCTAAGCCCTTGCAATCCAGACCCCTTCCCACACACGAACACTACTGCAACAAAACTACCCATTATGCTTTCAGATGCAAAGTATTCATTATCCAGGAATAAATATACCGGCAGACCTACATCACACATACAGTTTAAACTATCCCCCGTTAATCGACCAGGCCCTAAAAGACCTACAGACCTGGCAAAAATTATCCATTTCATGGCTTGGGAGGCTGGCAGCGATTAAAATGAACCTACTGCCGCGCTTTCTATATCTCTTCCAGACCCTCCCCATCCCACTCTCCCGAACAGACTTCAAAAATCTACAAATGCACATAGACAAATTTATATGGGCAGGGAAGAGAGCAAGAATAAAACGGATCACCCTGTATATCCCACACAAACAAGGGGGACTAGGCCTGCCAAACTTCTGGGACTACCACCAAGCAGCCCAACTCGCGCAAATCCAAACCATGCATGCCCCCCCTGGGGTCAAGCGCTGGGTGGACTTGGAACACGACCTATTCGGAAGGGACCTGCCAACACTCTACCTATGGATACCGAAAACACACAGACCACGCCAGCCAAACACAACTCCAGCCCTCACGACAGCCATCCACATTAGTAACCGGGTGACCGACAAATACAACCTCATACACACACCCTCACCCCTTATGCCTGTTCTGAGAAACCCTCAATTCGCACCGGGAATAACACCCCAGCATTTCACCAGATATGAGGACAATGATCTCACGAGAATATACCAATTTTACAAGAATGACCGCCTCATTCCCTTCCCAGAGCTGCCAAACGACACACCGTATAACACGTTCGATCACTTCCGATACCTCCAGCTCCGAAGCTTCTTGTCAACCCCTAACATAGCCGCAGCGGCGGTGCTGAAACCCACTGCATTTGAAAGGGGCTGCCTAAATAACCCAATACACAAGTGCCAAATCTCCAATCTATACACCCTTATGACACTTAAAGCCCCACCTGACGCCTTCTCCTACATAAAGGCCTGGGAAAGGGATCTAGGCCCCCCCAGGGGACCCCTCGGACTGGGCAGACATTTGGGAGGCAACAGCGACAGTGACTATCTGTGTTAACCACAGAGAGCAGGCGTACAAGACCCTGCTTCGGTGGTATCTCACCCCACTGAGACTCAAACAAATGAAGCGCACAGACTCGGACAGATGCTGGAAAGGGTGTGGCAAACAGGGTACATACATCCATGTGTGGTGGCAATGCCCACACTTAACTCAAATATGGAAAGAGATGGCTGCTGCCACCTCGAGAGCACTACAAACCGACATCCCCCTAGACCCATGGACTTGGTTGCTGTCCAGGCCCCTAGAAAACCTGACCCGAGCACAAAATAAACTGGTAGCGAAAGTGGCCTTAGCAACACGTAGAACCATTGCTACCCACTGGGGTAGCCCAGAAATCCCAGCGGCCTCAGAGGCCCAGAGAAAGATAAAGGAGGCCATGGAGATGGACGAACTGTCCGCACTAATTCACAAAAACACTAGATCTTTTCATAAGATCTGGGACCCCTGGTTTTAAAAAAAAAAACGCGCGCGGGGGAAGGGGGGGGGACGGGCTTTGCCCCCCCTCCCTACCAAATTCCATCCCTGTCCCACACCCACCCATACCATATACCAACACTCCACAACCAACAGATAACAACTACATAAACTCGCAAACACTGCAACTACAGACAACCACCTGAATCAACCCAGGTGAACTCCAAGAGCTCAACCAAATACAAAATACAGACAATAAGGCATAAAAGTTACTCTCTAAGTTCTACACCCCAACCCCGGAGGCACCACCCCAACCCTAGAGGACAGAGATCACACCGCACGAGGTACGACATCGACACCTCACAAAGACCACACTAGGCGATGGCCAGAAATGCGCCCAACAAGGGAACACCAAAACCTACGACCTATTACCTAAACTCAGGGTAAAAAGTGGCTATGCCAAAGACCCGGGACACCCTTACCCACTTTACCCACCCGACCCTTCCAGACCCCGGGCGACGAGAGTTATAAGCGAGACCACTGAAACATTGAATGTACATAGTGTAATGCAAATGTTTACAAATGTAATCAATATACTTGTAACTTGTCGCACCCTCCCCCCTATTTCTTTCCTTTCTGTACCCCATAACGTTGCAAGAAGAGAAAACAAAACAAAAAAATATACGGAAAAAAGATATGAAAACTCTTCTTTTGAAAAATCAAAATAAAGAATTTAAAAGTGTCTACTTTTCAAATATATATGGTTCGATGGGGATAAATTACATTGGCCAGCTTCAGCTGTGAAAATTCCAAGTTGGAAAACTGGAATGTGCACCCTCCAAATAAGGTATTTTAGCCTCAGAGAACCTGACACACCTATACATGGGGGGTATCACTGTACTCGGGAAATGTTTGCTGAACACATATCGGGGTGTTCTTTGGCAGTAACCCTTAACGTTCTCTCTGCATGTATTCTTATATTGCTATGCGTGTCAAAAAAAAATCACCAATTTTTTTTTTTTAATTTTTTTTCCATTTGGCATAGATTGGTGGTAAAATGGTTGCATGAAAAGAGTCAAAATACCCCTAGGTTGTCTTCTTTCAAAAAATATATATACATGTGAAGGGTTATTCAGGGATTCCTGACAGATATCAGTGTTACAATGAAAAAAAATGGTTTGGAAATAGCAAAGTGCTACTTGAGCCCTATAACTTTCCAAAAAAAAGCTAAGAACATGTTAAAATTGGGCATTTCTAAACTCAGGCCAAAATTTAGAAACTGGATATGGTTCGGATTTTAAGGGGTATTACCGTATATACTCGAGTATAAGCCGACCCGAATATAAGCCGAGGCCCCTAATTTTACCCCAAAAAACTGGGAAATCTTATTGACTCGAATATAAGACTAGGGTGGGAAATGCAGCAGCTACTGGTAAATTTCTAAATAAAATTAGATCCTAAAAAAATATATTAATTGAATATTTATTTACAGTGTGTGTATAATGAATGCAGTGTGTGTGTATAATGAATGCAGTGTGTGTGTATAATGAATGCAGTGTGTGTATGAATGCAGTGTGTGCGTATGAGTGCAGCGTGTGCGTATGAGTGCAGCGTGTGCGTATGAGTGCAGTGTGTGTAGTAGTGCAGTGTGTGTGTATGAATGCAGTGTGTGTGTATGAGTGCAGCGTGTGCGTATGAGTGCAGCGTGTGTGTATGAGTGCAGTGTGTGTAGTAGTGCAGTGTGTGTAGTAGTGCAGTGTGTATGAGTGCAGTGTGTATGAGTGCAGTGTGTATGAGTGCAGTGTGTATGAGTGCAGTGTGTATGAGTGCAGTGTGTATGAGTGCAGTGTGTGTATGAGTGCAGTGTGTATGAGTGCAGTGTGTATGAGTGCAGTGTGTATGAATGCAGTGTGTGTATGAGTGCAGTGTGTGTATGAATGCACTGTGTGTGTATGAATGCACTGTGTGTGTATGAATGCAGTGTGTGTATGAGTGCAGCATGTGTAGTAGTGCAGTGTGTGTATGAATGCAGTGTGTATGAATGCAGTGTGTATGAGTGCAGTGTGTATGAATGCAGTGTGTATGAGTGCAGTGTGTGTATGAGTGCAGTGTGTATGAATGCAGTGTGTATGAATGCAGTGTGTGTATGAGTGCAGTGTGTATGAATGCAGTGTGTATGAGTGCAGTGTGTATGAGTGCAGTGTGTGTAGGAATGCAGTGTGTGTATGAGTGCAGTGTGTGTATTAGTGCAGTTTGTATCAGTGCAGTGTGTGTATGAGTGCAGTGTGTATGAGTGCAGTGTGTATGAGTGCAGTGTGTGTATGAGTGCAGTGTGTATGAGTGCAGTGTGTATGAGTGCAGTGTGTGTATGAGTGCAGTGTGTGTAGTAGTGCAGTGTGTGTGTGTATGAATGCACTGTGTGTGTGTATGAGTGCAGCATGTGTAGTAGTGCAGTGTGTGTATGAATGCAGTGTGTATGAATGCAGTGTGTATGAGTGCAGTGTGTATGAGTGCAGTGTGTATGAGTGCAGTGTGTGTATGAGTGCAGTGTGTATGAATGCAGTGTGTATGAATGCAGTGTGTGTATGAGTGCAGTGTGTATGAATGCAGTGTGTATGAGTGCAGTGTGTATGAGTGCAGTGTGTGTATGAATGCAGTGTGTGTATGAGTGCAGTGTGTATGAGTGCAGTGTGTATGAGTGCAGTGTGTGTATGAGTGCAGTGTGTGTATGAGTGCAGTGTGTGTATGAGTGCAGTGTGTATGAATGCAGTGTGTATGAGTGCAGTGTGTATGAGTGTGTGTGTGTGTGTGTGTGTGTGTGTGTGTGTGTGTGTGTGTGTTGAAGAGCCTTGGTGGGGGGTGGGCAATTTTTTTTTATTTTTATTTTTTTAATATTTTTTTATTTATTTATTATTTCTTATTATTTAATTTAATTAACTTTTTTATTTTATTATTATTATTTATTATTCATTTATTTTTTTTTCGTCCCCCCTCCCTGCTTGATTCATGGCAGGGAGGGGGGCTCCTTCCCTGGTGGTCCAGCATTGGCAGTTCAGTGGGGGGAGAAGGGGGCTGTCAGAGCTGTACTTACCTTTCCTGCAGCTCCTGTCAGCTCTCTTCTCCTCCTCTGCGCCATCCGTGCAGCTCTTCTGTCAGCTCCCAGTGTAAATCTCGCGAGATTTACACTGGGAGCTGACCGAGGTGCTGAACGGACGGCGCAGAGGAGAAGGGAGCTGACAGGAGCTGCAGGAAAGGTAAGTACAGCTCTGACAGCCCCAGTCTGTATTATGGCAATGCAAATTGCCATAATACAGACTATTGACTCGAGTATAAGCCGAGTTGGGGTTTTTCAGCACAAAAAATGTGCTTGAAAACTCGGCTTATACTCGAGTATATACGGTAGTTTTAAAATGTGTTTTTCAAAAAAATTTGCATCATATTTTATAATTTTTTTAATAGTAGATTAGATGATATGATGAAAATAATGGTATCTTTAGAAAGACCATTTAATGGCGAGAAAAAATGGTATATAATAATATGTGTGGGTACTGTAAATGAGTAAGAGGAAAATAAAATACAGCTAAACACAAACACCGCAGAAATGTAAAAAGAGCCCTGCTCCTTAACGGTAAGAAACCTTAAAAATGGTCTGGTCGCTAAGGGGTTAAATTAAGAAAAGCCATTGTCTTAAGGTTGATCTTTCAGCTGCTTAGGCAATAACTCCCTAGTTTGATATATTTGTATACCAAAAGGATACCAAAAAGCTCCTTAATATACAGTTGTGCTCAAAGGTTTGCATACCCTTGGAGAATTGGTAATATATGTACCATTTTTAAAGAAAACATGAGTGAACAGGTAAAACACATTTCTTTTATTTCTTATGGGATTCACATTCAGCTGTAGGTTATAACAGAATGGGACAATTATAAAACAAAATATGGCAACAAAGAAAAAATATGAAATGACCCTTGTTAAAAAGTCTGCATACCCTTAGTTCTTAATACTGTGTATTGCCCCCTTTAGCATCAATTACAGCGTGCAGTCTTTTCTATTAGTTGTCTATGAGGCCCCTAATTCTTGAAGGTGGTATAGCTGCCCATTCGTCTTGCAAAATGCCTCCAGGTCATGCAAAGTCTGTGGTCGTCTTGCATGAACCGCACGTTTGAGATCTCCCCAGAGTGGGGAGTAAGGTCAGGAGACTGATGGCCACTCCAGAACCTTCACTTTTTTCTGCTGTAATCTTTGTCATGCTGGAAAGTCCAGGATCTTTGTCATGCTGAAAAGTCCAGGAGCGCCCCATGCGAAGCCTTCGTGCAGAAGAATGCAAATTATCTGCCAGTATTTTCTGATAACATGCTGCATTCATGTTGCCATCAATTTTCACAAGATTCTCTGGGCCTTTAGAGCTCACCCCCCCCCCCCCCCCCACCCCCCTAAAACATCAGCGAGCCACCACCATGCTTCACAGTGGGGATGATATTCACTTCACTAAAGGCCTTGTTGAACCCTCTCCAAACATAGTGTTATGGTTGTGACCATAAACCTCTATTTTGGCCACATCACTCCAAATTACAGTGTGCCAGAAGCTGTGAGGCGTGTCAAGGTATTTGTCGGGCATATTGTAACTGGGCTCTTTTGTGGCATTGGTGTAGTAAAGGCTTCTTTCTGGCAACACGACCATGCAGCTAATTTTTGTTTAAGTATCGTTGTATTATGCTCCTTGAAACAACCACACCGTCTTTTTCCAGAGCAGCCTGTATTTCTCCTGAGGTTACCTGCGGGTTTTTATTTGTATCCTTAGCAGTTCTCCTGGCAGTTGTGGCTGAAAACATTCTTGGTCTACCTGTCCTTGGCTTGGTATCAATAGATCCCTGCATGTTCCACTTCTTAATAAGTGATTGAATAGTACTGCCTGGCATTTTCAAGGCTTTGGATATCTTTTTATATCCTTTGCCATCTTTATAAAGTTCCATTAAATTAAGAGAATACCGCACTCAAATCAATGCAAAAAAAATATATACATTTTTTTTTTAAAGTATACAATACAAGTCTTCTTAGACGTTATGCATATGTCCCCAAACAAAAGGGTATGTATAACAAAGGCAGATTTTTTTTTTTTTAAAGGACAAAAAAATTCAAAATAGCAAATGTGTATATTGCATAGTAGGTGGATCCACCATATTAATGATTGATCACCATGAGTGAACTATTGATTAACTGATGTTCCTTTTAATGAATTGATGTCTGATATTGATCTGTTTATATAATGAAATAGAAGTTTAAGATTTATTTTTGTGCATACTTTGTGATAGATGGGCTATATGAAATTACACAGTACCTATTTCTGCCCCTTTTTACATAATGGCAGTATATACTTGTTACTTTTTTCTTGATTACAATTATATATTTTTTTGCATTCGTTTGAGTGCGGCATTCTCTTGTTTTTTTTTTTTTTTTACCTGTCCTAGAGGGTTATATAAGAGGATTACCTCAATACCTGCACCAGTTTCACTGTTGAGTGCCAACATTATCATATATTTTTTTATAAAGTTCCATTGCCTTATTACGCAGATCTTCTGACAGTTCTTTACCGCTCCCCATGGCTTAGTATGTTGCCTGCTCAGTGCATCCACATGAGAGCTAACACACTCATTGACTATTTATACACACACATTCATTGCAAATTAAAAAGCCACAGGTGTGGGAAATTAACCTTTAATTGCTATTTTAACTTGTGTGTGTCACCTTGTGTTTCTGTAACAAGGGCAAACATTACAGTATATGTACACTTTTGATCAGGGCCATTTGGGTGATTTATGTTATTATGGTTTAAAAATAAGCAAAACAATCACAATGTGATAATAAATAGGATCAATATCCTTCAATAAAATATTTTTTTGCATGACCATTCATATTTTCAAAATCAATGCCAAAATGTCACAACTTTTGAGCACAGCTACACACAGAGGTAAAATAGATAGTTATTTCAAATGTCTGCCTATACCTGGACTTCATTAACTAACACACTCACCTCTGTTTTTGTGTACCTACACTTTCACACTTTTTTTCAATTTATGTACTTAAAGATTTTCAGGGGAGGGGGGGTATTTTTGCTCTCTTTAACTATCACTTTTTCAGTTTCTAGGTTAGCCCGTCTTATTGCCTTTTTGCATGCATTATAGGCTTCCTTATAAAAGAAGAATTCGCTCTTTTACAAAAAGGAACATGCTGTCAACCCCTAAAGCACTTTGGCAAGCTTGGGATCTATGTACCTTTTGACCAAACCTGTTTTGTATATTATACCAACATGTAGAATTTAATATAAGAGAATCCTCTTGGGGCCACATTGCCCAGAACCTTTCCGGGATAAATTTCTCTTATAAGCAATATATTCTTAGGGACTTGCATATCTTTCCATTCCAGACAGATGGTTTAGTCATGTTTGATGTAATAATATTTAGTAATATTCTATAAGTCAGCACTGCACAACAACTTGTCTGTGTTTTGCAAGCTAATTAGAATACCATGTCATCTCGGGTGCTTTTAATGATGATTTAAATGTGACGGTTCAAGGAGAGGGCTATATGAAGACAGACTGCAGATGGGGAAATTTTAGTTGTTTAATAGATGGGCAGTTCCTTAAAGATCTTGGACATTAGGCTGTGGAAAGCCTGGGTTCTTGGCAAAGAGGGATGTTATATTTTGCTCATTAAATTGAGTTGCCCAATAGGACATTTATTTAAAAGGAAACAAGCAACAAAGGAACTCTCCCTAAAGACAGGGTGGGAAGAGTGAGACTAGCACTATTGGTCGGTACATAGGGAAGAGTTGCCAGTGTCCATCTGGATCCTGTCCTATTTACTGTGATTGTGATTAAACCAATCTGTGATTTCACCTTAAACACTTTCATTTGTCAGCTATGTGTCCTGACAGTTTTTTGTTTTTAAACAGACAGTTTATGCTTTTAATTCAAATGATCCATACGTCCCCTGGTCTTTTTCTTAAGCTCTTGATTAGGGATGTGGCAAGACATATTTAATAATGTATTTATTAATACAAAACCATAAATCTAGAGATTGGCACATAAACAGAAATCAATTAAACAGCAATCAATGGAGTAAACTTAGAATATAAAAACAAAGTAAAAACTAAAAACAGCATAACAGAATCGCTAGTTAAATTCATTGTTGGTTGTGAAAATATTATTTAGAAGATACTTTTTTTAAAAATTTCTAATAATTCAGAGGTTAGGATTTGTTTACTATATATTACTAAAAAGTTTACTAAATTCTCTAAATTAGCCAAAATGTAGATTACTTTTTAAAGTATTAAAAAATATAAGAATAAATAAGTGGAGCCAAACATTCACATAAATGTGTTGCGTAAAAAAAGTATGAGCATGAAAATAAAAAAAATATTCTGCGGTGAGGGGAGATAAAAACAAACAAAAAACCTCCACTTACCTGATCACAGAATTGAGTCAGATGAGGAGCCTCTGAATCTTAGAAAAAAATCCCAAATAGCAATGAACAGCAAGCGCTCACTAATATCAAAGATAAGGTTTATTTTAGACAAAATCAAACAGGGGGAACAAAAATGCAAAAAAAACTAAAAATGTACTTATGCTTTTCCGGCCTCCTTGTCCTTAGACATAGAAATTGGGGCTGATGTGTACTATAGTCATTGATGCCACCTAGGATAAGTGAAATTTAGCTTTTTGTATTTGCTTTTAGATCACACAGACATGTTACAATGCTGCCGCCAACCCCATGTGTTCCCTATTAAGGGTTAATAAGTGTGTTGGGAAAAATACCCCTCTCTGTCTCAGTAGAGATTTTGCCTTTTGGCCAAGGACAGCAATGTGAATTGTTAGTGTAGGACCTACCTGCCTTGACTTGACATGGCAGGTGAACTAACACTTTAATGGCCATTGGAGTTTTGGGATAGTGAGCAAGTAACTTTTTTCTTTGTTTTTTTATTGTATATATTCCCATAGGGAAAGTACTAGGTTTGCTGAGATAGTGAAGGAGGCGGTGCAGGGCCAAATGCTGGCCTTGCCAATCAGCATATCCTCATAGAGATGCATTGAATTAATGCATCTCTATGGGGAAAGTTCAGCATCACCATGCAGAGCACACTATGCAGCACTGACCCAGGAAGCACCTCCAGTGGCGGTCTGAGGAGTGGCCTCTGGAGGTCTTCCTAGGGGGCAATGTGAACACTGCCTTTTCTCTGAAAAGATGTTTTTTGCATCAAAAAGCCTGCATGAACTGACTATACTCACCAAAACAACTACATTAAGCTGTAGTTGTGCTGGTGACTATAGTGTCCCTTTAAGGAAATGTCAAACTATCTTCCAAGACCACGTGACATCATTAAATCATTATATAATTTATGATGGAATGAACCTGGACTTGTTTTCTCCTCTTCTGTGAGAGCCCTGTGTTATGGAAGGTATTGTCTATCTCTCTCCGTTATGAAGAGTACAGCCTGTTTCATTTGTAAAAACATACTTTCTACAGAAGTACAGTTTAACCTATGTGTTGTAAGTGCTAATATGATAACCCCATTTGTGCTCACTATTTTTCCACACTGAAAGATAGCGACTGACTCTATAGACTGGGTCTACGGCAAAGCTTTGTTCTTGTCAGGGTAGAAAGGGTGAGTGCATTGTCAATATACATTTTTGGATAGATTGCGTATTTTAAACTTGAAATTACGACAATCAATCATTATAAAAGTTTTCGTTTCCATTTTTTTTAAATCAGATATATAATAATCTAATTGTGTGAACTCAAAATAGACATTGCAAAAATGCCTAATATCGCACAGCATTTAGACAAGGCAATATTGTAGCAATTTTTGCTTGTCAGTAATTGACACCGTTGTTCTTCCTTTTTCCTGCTGTGATTTCCCCCCTACTAAAACAGTAGTTTTAAAGTTTCCTGGAGGAAGCAAATTATTCTGCTCTGCACAAGTGTGTTTGCCAGCCTTTCGCTGGGTAATACTGGACATGTGTCTTCCTGATTGTCATGGTTCTCCAGTCTGCAGCCTTTGTCTCTCCGTAGCTCACTGCTCTAAGTGTCAATGTACAAACTGAAAGGCAGAGGGTAGGCCAGCAACACATTAGGGGAGAATTAACCAAGCCTTGTGTTCTAAAAAGTAGTCAAAAGTACTAAAAGTGTGGCAATACCAACGGAAACCAGTAGAATCAGCAGGCAAATTCCATTGGTGATTTTCTCCTCCTTTTCACAACTTTTTTAGAACAGAATATATTGATAAATCACCCCCAATCTTAAAAAGGGGGCGTGGCTTAGTAGTAGAATTACGCTGCCCAAAGCTGCAATTTACTCTGTACGTTTTTCAGAACTAAACAGAATTGAGCAAGGACAATAATATCGCATTTTTATGAAGCCATAACCTCAAATGAGCATATGTTGTGCTGGTGCAAAAGAGCCCCTTTAACCACAGCAATAGCATTGCTTCTGGTGGGAACATACTGGTATTTCTCACTCGTGAGGCATCCAACAATTGCTCATTTTCCCCAGGTCTGCATCTCCCACTCACTTTAACTGGGACACTTTAACGAGGTACACCTGCCCTCACCAAGGCATTTAGTAAGAGAACACTCCCGATATGCCCACAGGAATGAAAAGATTACATTTTGGGCTCATTTAATCATTTTCTTTATATGTTACTTCTGTCTTCCATATATGTTTTGTAAAATCTTAATTAGACTTATTAAGAGTAGTTGTTTTTCGCAAATCAAATACTGGAAACAAGATGCACCAAAAACAGCCACAATGGTGATGAATCATACTAAAAAATGTATTTACTCTTTCGCAGTATAAGATGCACTTTCTAGACATGAATTAAGTAAATTCTCATCACATACATTGGTAGTCTGTATAGTAAATTCTGCATCAGCATGCTATCCAGGAGGGCCTAATTAAATAATATTTCTGATAGAAAGTCATGCCTCCCATATATATCTGGTGGAGGTGGTGACGCAGGGACACATGCAGTATTTTAAGAATATACATAGTTACATGGGCTGAAAAGAGGATTGCGTCCATAAAGTGCAGCCGCTCACATCTGATTTTATTGTTGATCCAAAAGACAACAACAACAAAAAAAAACCTAAATTTGATGCACTTTACAGTTTGCTAAAAATTAGGAGAAATAATATTTTTTTACCACAAAATGGCAATCAGATCTCTCCTTGGATCAAAAATCACACATATTAAAAATGATGTCCATGAATAGCATGTTTTTTTTCAAATATTCATCTAGTTGCTGTTCAGGTAGAGAATTCCACATCTTTATTGTTCTTTCCTTTGCAAAACTCTGAGACACACCATTACCAATTTTGTCCTGTTTGAAAATTTAATATTAAGACGACTCTGTATACTCTACCTTTAAGCCAATGTTCTACCCAAGAACAAGAATTTTCACCTACACCAATCTCTTTTTGAAAATTAATCTGTTGTGTGAAACTGTATTGACTGTCTTGGCAAAATCCAAGTAGATCACATCCACTACAACATCGAGATCTATACTTCTACTGCAATTCAGTTAGTTTGACATGACTTGTGCTTCATAAAACCATGCTGATTTTTGCTAATAAGAATGTTCTTCCCAATAAAGTCCTAAAAAAAACTGTCTCTTAATAACCCTTCAAAGTCAAAGTATAGTGCACTCTATGTTTCTAACATCATAATTTTTTAGCAGGTTCAAATAGCCGCTGATCTTTGTGACTTTGTGACTTTGTGATAACATTAATCTTAACAAAAACAATAGGTTGTCATTGAACTTCTTTGCTTGACTACTTAAAAACAACAATAATTTTAATAAAAACATTAGGTTGTCTAGCAACTCAGTTGCTTGGTAACCCACATATAGTCAGTTGGAACAACTTTTTGTGTTTGTTTCATATAACAAGAAAATAAAATCTTGTACATTGGGAATCCATCCACATATTGTATTAAATCTGTTACACTAATGTAAAGGGCTTGCCAAGGAGGATAGTCTTTCGTTTTGGCATATTGAGAAAAAATAGATCATGGTAAGTCATTTATTTTTGGCTGTACAATGTAAAATAGATATGGTAGAAATGGCAGATCATAGATCTTGAAATTATAATGCATCCACATCCAAGAATCAGAAGAAAGAGATGCAATTAATGCTTTCGAAAGCTTATTACGATCAGTAATCTCTCCAGGAGAGAAACACAATATTCCCAGAGGTAACTAAATAACCAAAATATGAGGAAATTCCATCCAAAGGTTCAAGCAGAAAAGTGATTTAGCAATGTATAGCAGATATTCAAATATCCTTCTATTTGGAGATGTCAATCAGAAAATATGTATCAATCTATTTTAATTAAATACAACACGTGTTATTTTTACAATCTGATGGAAGTCAGCTTGTTCTTATAAGACATGTAATTAATTCTAAGAAGCCATTGTTATGATAACTAACAGCATACTGTTGAGTCACTGAAATAAAGCATTTCAATCTTCATTTGCCTATATCTATCTATATGGTGCAAATTTACAGCAACATTTGTGTTGGAGGTGTGGTGAGGGCAGAGCAGGTGCCAGGATTTTTGGCTACACAGGCAAATATGCATTATGCCACACCCCCTCCCCCAAAAATGCATCTTCATCTGTGTGCCCCTTAATAATCCCTCTTGAATTTCTTACCCCCTTTTGTTTCTTATCCTTTTGAATCTTTTGAATGCCTTACCCTCTGTGGTGTATCTTATCCCCCTTTTGTCTTACATTCCCCTTTAGTATTTTGTATCTGTCTATCCCAGCCCCTTTATGCGTCTATTTATACCCTAGCCCCTTTATATGTCTCTTTCTCCCATTCCCCAGCCTCTGTGTGTGTCTCTTCCCCTCCCCCACCCCTTTATGCCTATTTCTCCCCTTCCCCACCCCTTCTATGCATCTTTCTCCTATCAACTCCTTGTGCATATGTCTTTGTCCCCTTCCCCATCTCCTCTAAGCCTCTTTATCCCACCAGCTCATCTCTGTGTCTCTTCCCCCAGCACCTTGTCTCTTTCTTCCCACAAACCTTCTGTGTCTCTTTGTCCCCCTCTAGGCCCTATGTGTGTCTCTCCAGTCTCTTTTAATCTTCTACATAACACCCATCTCTTTTGCATCCCTACTCAGCCCCTCTGTCTTTGTGTGTCCTGTCTGTCTCTTTTGACCCTTCCTCAGTTTGTCTCCTTTGCCCCTTCCCAGCTCCTCTATGTCTCTACTCCCTCCCAGCCACTCTTTGTGTCTCTTTCTCTCCACTGCCCTTTTTGTGTGTCCTTGTCTTTTTCTCCCCTAACTCCTCTGTCTTTTTGAGTCCCCCCCAGCCCCTCCATGTGTCTCATTTCCTCCCAGACCCTTCATGTGTCTTATTACCCCCTTGACCCACTATTCTGTGTCTCATTTTCTCCTATGCAGCCTCAACATCTGTCTCATTCCCTCCAACCTCTCCATGTGTCTCATTACTCACCCCCAGTGCCTACATGTGTCTCTTTTCATCCCTCCATGTATCTCATTCCCACAGCCCTCAATGTGTCTCATTACCTCTCCCATGTGTCCTATTCTCCCAGCTCCCCCATGTGTCTTATTCTCCCAGCTCCCCCATGTGTCTTATTTCCTCCCCCAGCTCCTCCATGTGTCTCATTTCCCCCACCCAGCCCCTCCATGTGTCTCATTTCCTGCACCCATGTGTCTTATTCCCCCAGCACCTCTATGTGTCTAATTTTCTTCCCTCAGCCCCAACATTTGTCTAATTTTCTTCCCCATTCTCTATGTGTCTTACCCCTTCCCCTTCTGTTCCAGCTCACCTCCCCTGTGTAGCATGACCAAGCCACATAATCTTAAACCTGTACAATGTGAATTATTTGACTACATACTTGTTTGATTTGGATTTTGTTTTATAAAACTCTGTGAGATTCCCCAATAAAATTGTCAAAAAACAGCAAAATGTTAAGGCCCAATGCAACTGTCCATATAAAAATCCCTGAGTTTCGGACTTGATATTCAATAAGAAGATGGATATTTGCTGCTCGGCATGGTCAGGAAAAATAAATGCATCCGCAGACCACGGCACCCGTAACCAGGACAGGCTACCGCATCAGATGGTGCCTCTCACAAGCCCCTATGAAGCCGACCTGATACAACGAGGCTTGCGACCTACACTAGACTAAGTCACGGAGAGACGGCCGCTCTCCGGGCACACAAGCAGGTACAGGGACCACGGCGAAACACTCTCCCCCCCCCGGACCGGCGGTGGTCATTCCGGTCCACATATCACAGCCCCACTCACCCGACTCTCACCACTGATCGGCCCATGCTGCACACACAGTTGAGCCACAGAGACCAAGATGGCGGCTGCAGACCATGAGGCAGAGTCAGTGGGGCGGCACAAAACACTTGAACAGTGCCTGGATGACTTGTTCAATAGATTCTGGCGGAAGCTACAATGCAACACAGACCAAATCCTGCAGGCACAGAGGAGATACTCACCTCCCATTGGCCAACGACGATAAAGGGAGTTACCTGGATTAAAGCACTCAACGAGCGCAGACCACGAGACAGGGCCAACCATCACTACCACACGTGTTATGCCGGAGAGACCAAGAGGCCCCTTGAAGGCGGACATACCTGGCCGGCTACGGAGATCGCCATACCCTCAGAGGGAGCAGAAAGCTCTATATAAAATGCCCCGGTGCAGGCAGCGCATGCATGCCCAACGTGGGGGAAGGATAAGTCGCCCAAGAGGTGAAAAGCATCAGGGCCACCCTCGACCTAGCCTCAATCCCTTACACGCCACAGGGACTGTTCCGCAAACGACCTATACCTACGTACAACCACCCGCAAGGAACTCCCGTATGCTGCACCCCCAAGACAACTGGAAGCTGTTCCCATCGGCACCATCGAGTGCTCTACTAGAATCGGCCTCGCGCAGGGGCATTGGTTGACAGGACTCACCTGGAACATACACACATTCCCAAGCAGGGGAATGGGCTGACACTGGATTCTCTGGTGGGGCCATCCTTAATATTTATTATTAAGCATAATTGGTATTTAATTTAGAGTCTTACTTTAGAAAGAATAGAAGCCCAACAGAGATGATGAGAATGAAACTCTTGTAATCTGCCCAGGGTCCTGTTGGATCTCAATCCTTCTCAGTAGTTACAGTACAAACAGCTATCAAGAACCCTATTCATTAAAGGACCACTAAAGTGCCAGGAAAACAAACTTGTTTTCCTGGCACTATCGTGCTAATAGGTCCTCCCCCCCCCCCCCATCCTCATGGCCCCCCTCCCACCGGGCTCTAGGGGGAGGAAGGGGTTAAAGACCTTACTCCAGCGCCAGTTTCCCTCAGCGCTGGGGACTCTCCTCCCTCTTCCGCTGAATGCACATTCGCGGCAAGAGCCCCACGCGCATTCAGTCAGTCCATAGGAAAATCACAGTGAGAAGCGCGGAAGCGCCTATAGCGGCTGTCAATGAGACAGCCACTAGAGGCTGGATTAACCCATATGTAAACATAGCAGTTTCTCTAAAACTGCTATGTTTACAGCAGGCAGGGTTAACCCTAGATGGACCTGGCACTCAGACCACTTCATTAACCTGAAGTGGTCTGGGTGCCTATAGTGGTCCTTTAATAGGAATGTATAAAGGAAAAGTCGTCCACAGAAACTTGAAAAAAAAGAAGAAGTGGTTAATTATAGCAAGAAAACTATATGAAATATAAGATATGGAATTGATATGGAATTGCTTTATCAAATTCTGTTGAGATTTTTTAAATGCATGGCAACAGGTGGTTGATCCAAAATAGAAATTCCACTGTCAAAATAGAATGCTTCCCATTTTGGAATTGGAAATAATTTAAAATGTGTTTCTTTTTGGCTTATCAACTGCAGAAACAGAGGCAAATTGTGGTGAAGTCTAATTGCCATACAGCTAGATATGACTTTAATTGAGTTGGAAATTATGATAGTCAATTGAGGTTAAGAATGCCTTTTTAGAGAAGAACCATCTCATCTCTAGAAGTTGAAAAGCCCTTATAACTTTAAGTGATTCATGTGGTTCTATATTTTATTACATTGTTAGGAAATTACATTATAATCCATTTTTGTACAGAAATAGTCAGGACACAAATTGCAAATAAGGAAAAGAAATAGAAACATTCAGGGTTATTTATTGAAATTAGAATTTTAGAGAATTCAAAGAAAATTGTGAAATACATGGGGATAAGTAACTTTTGACAAACTGTTAATTGCATAATATAATTTTAACAAGGTTGAAGAAACTCAGCATTTCAATAATCATCCAATACAATCTGGAAGTTCATTTTAACCTTAAAGGAATACTATAGGGTCAGGAACACAAACACGTATTATTTATTTATAAAATACCTTACCAGGAAAGATACATTGAGATTTCTCTATTTTTCAAGTATGTCCTGTGTCCACAAATCATTGCATTGTTACAATTAGGGTACAATAAAATGCAAAAATAATAATACACAATATATACAAAATGTAACATAGAACAAGTAGGAAATATATAATCAACCATGACAGGTGCATTCTGTTTTGAGGTATGTAGAGAGGGATCTCTTAAAGGACTTTAAGCTTAGTGAAGTTTTTAAATTGTGCGAGACGTTCCACAATTGCGGTGCTCTGTAGGAGAAGGAGGATCGGGCTGCTTTCTTTTTGTATTGAGGTAGACTAAGTAAAGTGTTGGTACTGGATCGGAGGTTATAGGAAGTGGGAACAGCCGGGGAAAGCATTGTGTTCAGGTAGGGTGGGAGTTTACCAGAAAAGCTCTTAAACACAAGGCTGGAAAGATGAAGGGTGCGTCTGGATTCCAGCGACAGCCAGTTTATTTCTTTTAGCATGTCACAATGGTGGGTCCTGTAATTACATTGTAGCACAAATCGGCAGAACGAGTTATACAACGTGTTGAGTTTATTAATGTGGGATTGCGATGCAGATGCATATACTACATCCCCATAATCAATGATTGGCATCAGCATTTGCTGTACACTCTTTTGCTTTACTGTAACGTTTAGGCAGGATTTGTTTCTGTACAGGGCACCTAGTTTTGGATAAAGTTTAGATACAAGCTTTTCTATGTGCAGGCCAAAAGATAGATTGGGGTCTAACATCATACCCAAGTATTTGAAAGAGTGGACTGCGGTCAGTGTGCCATTTGAATTTGTTTTGATGGATGGGTGGGAATTGTGTAATTTGTGTAATTTAGGTACTGTTCCAAAGATCATTGTGACAGTTTTGTCAGTGTTCAGGAAGAGTTTGTTTTTTGTGATCCACTTTTCTACCTCTGTAAACTGGTCTTGGAGCACAGCCTCAAGCTGTGGTAGATCGAAATTTCTCGCATAGATTACCGTGCCATTTGCGTACATGTGTACATTTGAGGATTTGCAGACTTTAGGCAGATCATTTATAAATAATGTAAATAGTAGGGGGCCGAGAATGGAACCTTGGGGAACACCACACGTGACTGGGAGAGGGAGGGAGTCGCTGTCAGAAATGGACACATATTGCGAGCGATCCGATACATACGATCAAAACCAGTTTAGCGAATGATCACCAATACCTGAGTTTTTGAGTTTGTGCAGTAGAATGTCGTGGTCTACTGTGTCAAAGGCCTTAGCAAAATCAAGGAAAATAGCTCCAGTTAGGTATCCTTGTTCCATGCCAGTTTGGATGTCGTTGAAAACTTTTAAGAGGGCAGTTGTGGTGGAGTGATTCTGGCGAAAGCCTGATTGATCAGGGGTCAGATATGGACAAATTTTTCTAAGATTTTTGACAATACCAGGAGCAATGATATAGGGCGATAGAAACCAAAGTAGTGTCACCACTTTTATGGATAGGCACTACTCTCGCAGTCTTCCAAAGTTTGGGTATGTGTCCAGACACCAAGGATTCGTTAATTAGAGTTGCAATGGGTTTAGCAATTGCCGGCGCACTGAGCTTCAACAGCATTCCTCGGATTTGATCAGGTCTGGACTGTTTTTTCATTTTTAGATTATTAAGATGTTCTTCATGACACTAACAGGTACAGGTCTAAAAATGAACTAGTCTATATTGGGACTTTGCAAATTTAGTGGGACCTGATCCACATTTGTAGTTTCAGGATGCGTGTCATTTATTAGCTTGGCAATCAGGGCAGTAGAGCATCCAACAAAATAATTGTTAAAGGTATTTGCTACATCTAAGGGAAGTTGCAGGGTTTGGTTATCCACTTTGACAGTGGAGGGTTGGGAGTGGATTGGGGGAGTTTGTAATTTATTTATGACTTTCCAAAAGTTTCTAGGGTTTGAGATGTTATTGTTCAGATTTTCATAGAAATATTGGGCCTTGGCCAATTTTGTCTGTTTTGTGCATATATTTCGCCATTGTCTATACGCACAGTGATCATAGAGCCAGTATGCTTAAACTTTGACCACAAAGAATCCCGAAACTGGTACATTTGGATGAGGTCAGCTGTGATCCAGTTCATTACTGACCCTATAGTGTTAAAACCACCATCTAGCCCCCATGACCTCCCCTTACCGGCCTAAATATAGCAAAACCATTATTGCAGTCTGCTACTGCTGGCTTTGCCCCTGATCTGCCTGCTTGGCTGACATCAACAGAAGTGCTGTTCTGAGCCAATCACATAGCTTACACATAGGATTGGCTGAGAGTGTCAAGGAGGCAAATCAGGGGCAGAGCCAGCACAAGCCAACCATAGCCCTGGTCAGGGCCGGACTGGGGAAAAAATTAGTCCCGGGCCTTTTTTATTCACAGCAGCCCACTGAAAAGGGGGCGGGGCCAGATAGGGTGTGTTTTGTCATCCCCAATGACAAGCACGCCCCATCTCAAAGTGAGCATGTTGGTTCAATGCTCTTGCAGGGCATGAGAAAAGGGGCCCTGTATTTGTTCTGCACATCGCAAGCAAATTTAATAACATGCTTGCGTTGTGTTTGCTTGAAACTTGTCTCAGGGGTTTCTATAAATGGGATACTCACTGTATCCCATTTATGGAGACACTATGTGTTTGCTTAAATGGAATCTAGTGTGTGCATAGGGGATCCAGAGTGTGTATGTCAGAAATGTAGTGTGTGTGTACAGGGCTGCCATCAGAAATTTGAGGGCCCCTGACACAGTCCAAAGTGTGGGCCCCCTGGGCCCGCCCCCGAGTCTGCCACCGGGGGCCCATTCTGAGTCCACCCACAAGGATGGCCTGTGTGGTGTGTAAAATGGATACATATTGCACATTTGTATAACGAATGTCGTTTTGTGTGTTTTAGATAAAGTGTGTGTTTGTGTAGTGAATGCAGAGTGTTTGTGTTGTGGTTTTAGTGTGAATATGGTGAATGCAGTGTTTGTTTTTGTTATTGCTTTAGTGTGTGTAAGGTGAATGCAGTGTGTTTGTGTTGTGGTTTTAGTGTGTGTTGTGGTTTTAGTGTGTGTATAGTGAATGCAGTGTATGTTTGTATTGTAGTTTTAGTGTGTGTATGGTGAATGCAGTGCGTGTTTGTGTTGTGATTTTAGTGTGTGTATGCAGTTTGTGTTGTGGTTTTAGTGTGTTGTGAGCGTAAAAGTGGCATTGTGGTTGATGAAAGATACATCAGGCCTGATTTGCTAAACTGCAACCTGAGAATTTTCAGTTAAATGCCCCAGGGAAGATGTTAGTGTTTGCAATCTACATTGCTGAGGTTCTGCAAAACATGGTATGGGTCCCTGGGGCGGAGTATTTGGAGAGTAGGGTGGGCCAATGCTCCAACAGCATTAGTTGCTGGGTAACAAACCACAATTTAGGTCTGACTTAAGAGTTAACTAAATTGACATTCACCTGTAGCTAGTCAATTAGTAGACAGACCTTTAAATGAAGAGGGCAGCCTGCTGCAGTGTGAGGGAGAAAAAGACAGCTAGGAGAGTGAATGACTCTCCTTTTGTTTGGAAAATTGGTAAGTGGGAAAGCCCATGCAGATAGCAATTTCCTGTTTAGTAAGAGCTCAAGTAAGAACAAGGGATTTTGTTTGTTTTTGTTATTATTTAAAGCACCTATTTTCTTATTGAATAAAGAAAAAAAGGAAAATCGAGCTGACTGTGTCCTGGACTTTATATACCCTAGAAGGCGGTGGTTACTGCAAGGTCTGTGACAGTCCTACCTGTTAAAGAGGTGGTTTGTTACAGTGTGTATGCAGTGCGTTTGTGTTGTGGTTTTAGTGTGTGTATGCAGTGTGTTTGTGTGTGTATGCAGTGTGTTTGTGTGTGTATGCAGTGTGTTTGTGTTGTGGTTTTAGTGTGTGTATGCAGTGTGTGTTTGTGTTGTGGTTTTAGTATGTGTATGCAGTGTGTGTGTTGTGGTTTTAGTATGTGTATGCAGTGTGTGTGTTGTGGTTTTAGTGTGTGTATGCAGTGTGTGTGTTGTGGTTTTAGTGTGTGTATGCAGTGTGTGTGTTGTGGTTTTATTGTGTGTATGCAGTGTGTTTGTGTTGCGGTTTTAGTGTGTGTATGCAGTTTGTGTGTTGTGGTTTTAGTGTATGTAAATGTGGGGGCTGTATAGGGGGGTGGGAGGGGAGCCTTTTTGGTGGCATTTACATTTTATTCCCCCCTCCCTTACCTGGCCAGGGAGGGGGGAGATCACATCCCTGGTGGTCCGGTGGAGGGATCCAGCTGCTGTAGAATGTAGACTGGGACCAGGCAGCACATCTTAACTCTCCAGCAGCTCCTGCCTGTAAGTCTTGCGAGCTGTGCCTGCTTGCCGCACGGAGCGTTGCCATGGTAACCCGTGACAACGCTCTGCCGGCCGCGGAGCTCGCGAGACTTACAGGCAGGAGCAGCTGGAGAGTTAAGATGTGCTGGCTGGTCCCCGTCTACATTCTACAGGTAGCCGGGGCCCGAGGTGAACATATAGATAGCGATCATCTCTATCTATATGTGCACAAATAGAATGTGGGGCCAGGGACTCCCTGAGCAGTCTGGGCCCCCCAGGACCGCCGGGCCCATGACAACCGTGTGTTTAGGTGGTGCAGCGTCTGTGTGTAGGGGATCGAGTGTGTGTTTGAAGGACTCAGGAGTGCGTATAGGAGATCTAGTGAGTGTGTGTGTGAGTGGTTGTCAGGGGTCCGCGGGCGGCTAGGAGGGGAGGCTGCTCGCAACTTGCAGCACTCACCCTCAGTCCATCGCCGCCCGCGGTCTCCCCTCCTCCTACCTGTTCGCATCCTTCACGCCTCCCAGCGGCAGCATGTATACAGGGCCGGCGCCACCTGTAAGGCGACCTAGGCAGCCGCCTAGGGCACAACTTATCAGGGGGCGCCGGACCACGGGGGGGGGGGGGTTTAAGGACCACTAAGGGGGGGAGAGGGGGGGTATAAGGACCACTAAGGGAGAGGGGGGTATAAGGACCACTAAGGGAGGAGGGGGGGATATAAGGACCACTAAGGGAGGGGGGGTATAAGGACCACTAAAGGGGGGGTATAAGGACCACTAAGGGGGGGTATAAGGACCACTAAGGGGGGGTATAAGGACCACTAAGGGAGGGGGGGTATAAGGACCACTAAGGGAGGGGGGAGGTATAAGGACCACTAAGGGAGGGGGGTATAAGGACCACTAAGGGGGGGTATAAGGACCACTAAGGGAGGGGGGGGTATAAGGACCACTAAAGGAGGGGGGTATAAGGACCACTAAGGGGGGGGTATAAGGACCACTAAGGGAGGGGGGTATAAGGACCACTAAGGGAGGGGGTATAAGGACCACTAAGGGAGGGGGTATAGACCACTAGGGGAGGGGGGGTATAAGGACCACTAGGGGAGGGGGGTATAAGGACCACTAGGGGAGGGATGGGGGGATAAGGACCACTATGGGAGGGGGGATAAGGAGCACTATGGGAGGGGGGGTAAGGAGCACTATGGGAGGGGGGGATAAGGAGCACTATGGGAGGGGGGATAAGGAGCACTATGGGAGGGAGGGGGGTAAGGACCACTATGGGAGGGAGGGGGGGATAAGAACCACTATGGGAGGGAGGGGGGGATAAGGACCACTATGGGAGGGAGGGGGGGGGGTAATGACCACTATGGGAGGGGGGAGGGGTAAGGACCACTATGGGAGGTTGGGGGGGGGGATAAGGACCACTAGGGGAGGGGGGGATAAGGACCACTAGGGGAGGGGGGATAAGGACCACTAGGGGAGGGGGGATAAGGACCACTAGGGGAGGGGGATAAGGACCACTAGGGGAGGGAGGGAGGGGGGATAAGGACCACTATGGGAGGTTGGGGGGATAAGGACCACTAGGGGAGGGGGGATAAGGACCACTAGGGGAGGGGGGATAAGGACCACTAAGGGGGGGAAGGACCACCAAAGGGGGGTAAGGAGGGAGGACTACTAAGGAGAGGGGAGGAGGGTGATTACCACTAAGGGGGTGGGGGGAGTAGGGGAAGGTCTACTAAGGGGTTTGGGAGAGGGAGGACCACTAAGGGGTTTGGGATAGGGAGGACCACTAAGGGGGGAGGGGGGAGTGAGAAGACCACCAAGGGGGACTGCAGAGAGACAGGGGGCCAAGGGAGAGCACTAAGTGACAGAAGGGGAGAACACGGAGGGACAGAAGGGAAGGGGAAATCAATAATTGAGGGGAGAGCACTATGAAGTTTAAAAAAAAAAAAAAGAAAGCTGTTCCCATCTCAGTCCCTGTCCTACCTCACAAACCCTCTCTTTTACACTACACACATACACAATGCATCCCCCCCACACACACAGAAACATACAATGCATTCCTACTCACACACAGACACACCCGAAACACACAATTCATCCCTTACGTTCTCTTACATAATTAATGCACCCCTTACAGACACACACTGCATTCAATTACATACACAGAAACAAACCTTGCACCCCTTACACACACACACACATACACACACAAAAACATACAATCCATTCCTTACACGCAAACACACACTACATCCCCTATAAACACACTACATCCCTTACACAAATTGCACACATAAAACATCCCCAACTCATGGATGGGCCATGTAGGTGGATTTATGGGTGGGCATTGTAGGCGTATGCCCCCTGGGGGCCCAGACCTTGAGCTGTGTAAGGGGCCCTAAAAAATGGAGCTGCTTCCTGTTCGTTAATTGTTGTGAGCACTGTTAAAAACAGTCTCCAGAGAGCCTCTTCTACACCAGACCTGTGGAGCCAGACTGAGCCCATCATCAGCCTCTTGTCCTCATCTGGTGGTAAGTAAACAATCCAATATATTATTTGTGGCACTAATCTCTAATTTACCTCACATTAAATGGATACTATAGTCACCAGAAGCACTACAGCATAATGTAGTGGTTCTGGTGTCTATAGCCTGTGCCTGTAGGCTTTTTAATGTAAACACACTGTCTTTTCAGATAAGACACTTTGTGAAGACTGGCGTTGGCCCATATGGCAGAGCATATGGGCGGGGCATTGTGATGTCACATGGTGGGCTGGACATATGGGGGGGCGGCAAAACATTTTTTGCCTAGGGCGGCAAAAATCCTTGCACCGGCCCTGCATGTATAACGCTGCAAGCTGGAAGGTCGTTAATTTATGCAAACGCCGGGGTCACATGAGTGACCCGGCGTTAAAGCAACAGTACCACAATCACAGTGGGATATCTCCCACGTGTGATTGTTAATTCTGATTGGAAGTTATCCAATCAGAATTAAACCTAGGGTATTTATACTTACCTTTCCTGTTCCTCCCTGCCCTGTTGTGGTGCTGTATAGTATTGATTCTGAACTTGTGATTTCTGGTTACGTACTCTCTGGCTTGTTATACTGACTTTGTGACTTTCTCCTACCCTTTGACCTCGGCTTGTTTATCGTTATCCTGTCTTCTGGTTCCCCTGACTCGGCTTGTCTCCTGACTATTCTGTGTGTGCTTAGCCCGGCCACTCTAAGGTCCGGTAAGGCACCTTTTCTGTGTGTGTGTGTGTGTGTCTGTTAGCGTGTTGGGTTCCCGGAATCGTGACAGTGGTGCAGCGTGTTTGGGGGCTGCTGTGTGTGTGAGGGGTGTAGTGTGCATTTGTGAGGAGTATAGTGTGTGTGGGAGGGTGCTGTGTGTGTGTGAGGGCACTGTGTGTGAGGGCGCTGTGTGTGTGGGCGCTGTGTGCTAGGGTGCTGTGCGAGGGTGATGTGTGTGTTAGGGTGCTGTGTGAGGTTTCTGTGTGTGTGAGGGTGAGGTGTGAGTGAGGTAGCTGTGTGTTAGGGTGATGTGTGTGTTAGGGTGATGTGTGTGTGAGGGTGATGTGTGAGTGAGGGTGCGGTGTGTGTGTCAGGGTGCTGTGTGTGTTGGGGTGCTGTGTGTGTTGGGGCGCTGTGTGTGTTGGGGTGCTGTGTGTGTGTTAGGGTGCTGTGTGTGTTAGGGTGCTGTGTGTGTGTGTTAGGGTGCTGTGTGTGTGAGGGTGCTGTGTGTGTTAGCGTGCTGTGTATGTGTTAGGGTGCTGTGTGTGTTAGGGTGATGTGTGTGTTAGGGTGCTGTGTGAGTGTTAGGGTGCTGGGTGAGGGTGATGTGTGTGTTTGCAAGGATTGTGTATTGGGGGAGGCAGGTAAATGCCAATATTGATACCTTTTTATTGTGTGTGAGGGTGCTGTGTGTGTGTTAGGCTGCTGTGAGGGTGCTGTGTGTGTGTGAGGGTGCTGTGTGTGTGTTAGGCCGCTGTGTGAGTGTTAGGGTGCTGGGTGAGGGTGATGTGTGTGTTTGCAAGGATTGTGTATTGGGGGAGGCAGGTAAATGCCAATATTGATACCTTTTTATTTTAATTATAAAAATAAACACATTATACCCCCCCTCCCTTCTTACCTGTAGCCTGGAAGGGGGGGGGGTCGTGCTGCTGACATCCATCCCTGGTGGTCTTCGTGGTAAGTGAACTCTAACTCTAGGCCCTCTAGCCGGCCCTGCATAGACCAGCTGGATCTACCCGGCCTCGGCCCGTGGCCATCGCGGCCCACCAGGCATTTGCCCAGTTTGCCCGATGGCCAGTCCGGGCCTGGCCCTGGCCAATAAGCATCTCCTCATAGAGATGCATTGAATCAATGCATCTCTATGAGGAAAGTTTAGTGCCTCCATGCTGAGGGTGCAGACACTGAATGTGCAGCACTGCTCCAATAGCACCTCTAGTAGCCATCTGATAAGTGGTCAGTGTATGTGTCCCTAGGCTGTAATGTAAACACTGTATTTTCTCTGAAAAAAACAGTGTTTCCTGAAAAAAGCCTACAGGTAATAATTATACTCGCCACAACAAATACAATAAGCTGCAGTTGTTCTGGTGACTATAGTGTCCCTTTAAGATGACAGACTAAAGACATTATATACTTATAAGTCACTAAAATGTACAAATAATGTTTGAAAAGAAAAAAACACAACATCTAAAAACATGTCAGAAAGATTTGCATACCACCCAGGAGGGAGGTAAAGGGGGTGTGTCAGTGACGCAATTGCGTCACTAGCTCCTACCCCAAAGGGCGGACTCATCCTGAAAGGATGCTGGTCCAGCCATGGGCGTAGGAACCGGGGGGGATGGGGGGAACGCATCCCCCCAGCAAATCATGCGGGGCGGACAGGTTATGGGGAAATCCCCCCCAGCTCCGCCGGCCCCCTGTCAGGATCGGGACAGGGATCCAACACGCAGCGTACAAACAGTAGCCAGATACGTATACCGGACCTTAGAATGGCCGGACTAACGTAAGTAGTACTGAAGAGAATAGTCAAAGACAAGCCGAGGTCGAGGGTAACAGAAGACAGGTGAGCGAGAGACAAGCCGAATCAAGGGTACAGAGGTAAGCAGAGTAGGATAAACGAGCCGGGTCAAAACCAAAAGGAATAAGCAGAAAACAAGCACTGAGTGACTAGAACAAGCTAGAACCACGACAGGGCAATGAGCTAAAGAAAGATGCTCCGTTAAATACCCTGTTCAGGAAAGTAACCACGCCTCCGAGGCATCCTGATTGGTCCAGCAGCAATTGACTGACAGGTCGTTCCGGGTAGCGTCCTGCCGTCGACTTCCGGTCGTGATGCAGTAAAAGGCAGTCACTCCCTCGCGGCCGGCTTAACATGACCGGATAGACCGCGAGGAAGGAAGCCATCAGACCGTCTGGATGGAGGAACGGCTAAGTCTCTACCTCTTTCGGAGGTAGAGACCACAGGTACCCTGACAGTACCCCCCCTCTCAGATACGCCCACCGGGCGGAAGGTACCAGGGCGAGAAGGGAAGCGAGAGTGAAACGCCCTGCGGAGACGGGGAGCATGCACCTCCTCCTGAGGTACCCAACTTCTCTCCTCAGGACCATAACCTTTCCAATCGACCAGATATTGCAATCTCCCTCGGGAGATTCGAGAATCAACGATGGAATTAACCTCATACTCCTCCTGACCCTCCACCTGAACCGAGCGAGGAGGGGCGATTGCGGAGGAGAACCTGTTACATATTAGAGGCTTTAGTAAAGAAACATGAAATGAATTAGGAATGCGTAAGGCATTAGGCAACGCTAAACGATACGCAACTGGGTTAATTTGAGAGAGAACCCTGTAAGGTCCAATATATCGAGGAGCAAACTTCATGGACGGCACTTTTAACCGAATGTTTCTGGTACTTAACCATACTCTATCGCCTGGAACAAACACCGGTGCTGCCCTTCTACGTTTGTCAGCATGTTTTTTAACCAGCATAGAATTGTGCAGCAGGATTTGTCGAGTTTGATCCCACAACTTCCTTAAATTGGCCACATGAACATCCACCGACGGTACCCCCTGAGAAGAAGACTCCGACGGAAGGATGGAGGGATGAAAGCCATAATTTAAGAAAAAAGGGCTAGAATGCGTAGAATCACAAATGAGATTGTTATGTGCAAACTCCGCCCAAGGAATCAAACCGACCCAATCGTCCTGGTGTTCCGAAACGAAACAACGTAAATATTGTTCAATTTTTTGGTTAGTGCGTTCAGCAGCTCCATTGGACTGAGGATGATAAGCAGAGGAGAAATTCAATTTGATGCCTAGTTGGGAGCAGAAAGATTTCCAAAAGCGGGAAACAAATTGGGAGCCTCGTCAGAGACAATTTGGGAAGGTATCCCATGCAAACGGAAAATCTCCCTAGCGAATATCTCCGCTAATTCGGGCGAAGATGGTAGTTTAGGTAAGGGAATGAAGTGAGCCATCTTAGTAAATCTGTCCACCACAGTGAGGATGACAGTCTGCTTTTTCGAGATAGGCAAATCAACAATGAAGTCCATAGCCAGGCAGGACCAAGGCTTCTCAGGAACTTCTAAAGGGTGCAGAAATCCGCATGGAAGCGAATGAGGTAGCTTGGTCTTGGTACAAACCTCACATGCCCCGATGAATTCTTTAATATCTTTACGTAAGTCAGGCCACCAAAAATCTTTAGAGACCAGAGCATATGTTTTGCGGATGCCAGGATGCCCAGCCACTTTGCTGTTATGGAGACAGCGTAGCACCTCCAGTTGGAGAGCGGCAGGAACGAAGTGTCGATCCCCAGGAGTCTGTTTAGGTGCCAAATGCTGAGACTTCATGATCTCGGACAGCAATGGAGAGTAAATCCTGAGATTCGTGTTAGCGATGATATTCCCCGTAGGAACTATGGAGGACAGGACTGGTTCAGTTATAGTGGATGGTTCATATTGACAAGACAGAGCATCAGCTTTGGAGTTCTTGGAACCAGGTCTATAAGTGAGTACATAGTTAAAGTGAGTGAGAAACAATGACCAGCGAGCCTGTCTGGCGGATAAGCGCTTAGCCTCCCCAATGTAAGACAAGTTCTTATGATCCGTTAAAATAGTAACAGGGTGTAATGTCCCTTCCAGTAAATGTCTCCACTCCTTTAAAGCCTTAATGACCGCTAAGAGTTCCCTCTCCCCGATGTCATATCTGCTCTCAGGCCCAGATAATTTTTTAGAGAAGAAACCACAAGGGTGTAATGGTTTATCCACCCCTAACCTTTGAGACAGAACAGCCCCAACTCCTGTCTCAGAGGCATCGACCTCGAGCAAGAAAGGCAGAGTCGTATCCGGATGGACTAGAATGGGAGCCGAGGCAAAAAGTTCCTTGAGAGTCTTGAAAGCAACGAGAGCTTCCTTAGACCAGATCTTAGTAACAGCCCCTTGTTTGGTCATATTGGTAATAGGCGCAATGATAGAGGAGTATCCCTTAATGAAGCGCCTATAGTAGTTGGAAAAACCAATAAACCTTTGAATAGCCTTGAGTCCTTTGGGTAAAGGCCAGTCTAAAATGGATTGGAGCTTTTCAGGATCCATTTTAAAACCTTCCCCAGAAATCACATACCCAAGAAAGTCTGTCTGAGACTGATCAAACCTGCACTTCTCCAATTTGCAGTATAGACCATGTTGCAGAAGTTTGTGTAATACCTTTCTGACCTGTCTATGGTGAGTCTCAATCTCCTTAGAGTGTATTAGTATGTCGTCCAGGTAAACAATAACACAATCATGTTGAAACTCCCTAAGTACCTCATTAATCAAATCTTGAAATACTGCAGGAGCATTGCAAAGTCCAAATGGCATCACCGTGTATTCGTAGTGACCATACCGGGTATTGAATGCCGTCATCCACTCATGACCATGCTGGATTCTCACCAAATTGTATGCCCCTCAGAGATCTAACTTAGTGAAGATTTTGGAGCCCTTAAGACGATCAAATAACTCTGTAATCAGTGGGATAGGATAGGCATTTCTGACAGTTATTTTATTCAAGCCTCGGTAATCGATACAAGGTCTCAGCGTGCCATCCTTTTTCTTAATGAAAAAGAACCCAGCCCCGGCCGGAGAAGAAGACCTCCTAATGAATCCCTTTTCTAAATTCTCCCGAATATACTCCTCTAGAACCGAGTTTTCCTGAACAGACAAGGGATATACATGACCCCTCGGAGGCATAGTCCCGGGTAGAAGCTTAATTTTACAATCAAATGACCTGTGGGGCGGTAAAATACTGCCTTTAAGTCTTTAAGTCTAGGTAAAGGTCTGGTATCTGTCCTTCTGTGGACTGAGTAGGATTCTCCGGTATGTTAATGTTAGCTAATGGAGAAACCTTGCCTAAACACCTCTCCTGGCAGCCCTGGCCCCACGAGAGTATCTCCCCTAACTCCCAATCGATAATAGGGTTATGTTTCTTCAACCATGGGTACCCCAGAACTATGGGAACGGAAGGGGACGAAATGAGCAAAAGAGATAAATTCTCCACGTGTAGGATACCAACATTTAAATTAATGGGTACGGTCTCACGAAAGATAACAGGATCTAGTAGTGGTCTACCATCTATGGCCTCAACGGCCAAGGGTGTCTCCCTTAGCTGGGATGGGAAATTGTTTTTAATAGCAAAGGCTTGGTCTATAAAATTCTCAGCAGCACCGGAATCTATCAAAGCCATAGCCCTGACTACTTCCTTCTCCCAAGTTAAGGAAACTGGTAGCAGGAGCCTGTGATCTTTATAATTAGGAGTAGAGGACAAAATAGAAACACCCAAGGCTTGTCCTCTAGAGAGACTTAGGTGCGAGCGTTTCCCGGACGGTTAGAACAGTTCGAGAGTAAATGACCTTTGCCTCCACAATACATACACAAACCCTCTCTTCTCCTGTACTGTCTTTCCTCCTCAGAGAGGCGGGTATACCCTATCTGCATAGGTTAAGGAAGCAAAGATACTGTGGAGTCAGGACTTGGAAAAGCGGGGGCTAACCTAAAAGAAGGTCTCCGATTCCTCTCTCGAGTGTTCTGTCTCTCTCTTAAACGTTCATCTATACGAGAGATGAACGAAATTAAGTCTTCTAAATTCTCAGGGAGTTCTCTAGTAGCAACCTCATCAAGGATTACATCAGATAGGCCATTCAAAAATACATCCATATATGCCTGCTCATTCCACTTGACTTCTGACGCCAGAGATCTGAACTCTAGTGCATAATCCACAAGTGTTCGGTTCTCCTGTCTCAGGCGCAACAGTAATCTGGCTGCATTCGCCTTTCTACCTGGAGGGTCAAATGTTCTTCTAAAAGCAGCTACAAATGCATTATAGTTATACACTAATGGGTTTTCGTTTTCCCATAATGGGTTGGCCCATCTCAGAGCCTTCTCAATAAGTAGGGTGATAATAAATCCTACCTTTGCCCTATCTGTAGGATAGGAGCGAGGTTGCAATTCAAAGTGGATACTAATTTGATTTAAAAAACCACGTCACTTCTCAGGAGCCCCACCATAGCGTACTGGGGGGGTAATGCGAGAAGAAGCACCCACTGTGGCTACCTCTAGACCTGAACCGACAGGAGAAATAGGGGTATTAAGTATCTCCTCTGGTGGGTTATTGGCACAAGATAAAAGTGCCTGTAGCGCAAGCACCATCTGATCCATTCTATGATCCATGGCTTCAAACCTAGGATCAGGAGAAGCAAGCTGACTGTTTGTACTTGCAGGATCCATTGGCCCTGTCGTAATGTCAGGATCGGGACAGGGATCCAACACGCAGCGTACAAACAGTAGCCAGATACGTATACCAGACCTTAGAATGGACGGACTAACGTAAGTAGTACTGAAGAGAATAGTCAAAGACAAGCCGAGGTCGAGGGTAACAGAAGACAGGTGAGCGAGAGACAAGCCGAATCAAGGGTACAGAGGTAAGCAGAGTAGGATAAACGAGCCGGGTCAAAACCAAAAGGAATAAGCAGAAAACAAGCACTGAGTGACTAGAACAAGCTAGAACCATGACAGGGCAATGAGCTAAAGAAAGATGCTCCGTTAAATACCCTGTTCAGGAAAGTAACCACGCCTCCGAGGCGTCCTGATTGGTCCTGCAGCAATTGACTGACAGGTCGTTCCGGGTAGCGTCCTGCCGTCGACTTCCGGTCGTGATGCAGTAAAAGGCAGTCACTCCCTCGCGGCCGGCTTAACATGACCGGATAGACCGCGAGGAAGGAAGCCATCAGACCGTCTGGATGGAGGAACGGCTAAGTCTCTACCTCTTTCGGAGGTAGAGACCACAGGTACCCTGACACCCCCCTTGTGCTGCAGCCGCCCGAGCGCTCGGTAGAGAGCCTCAGGCGGCTGCAGCTTTGCCCGGGCTGGTGCGTCCATGAGGGCGCACCGTCCGGGCGCAGCATGAGGAGAGGGGCTGACAGGAGGGAAGGGCTCAGCGCTCCCTCCTGTCACTCCCTCACTGTAGCGTGGCCGAGCCCTGTATGGTCCGCGGGTACAGGGAGCATCTGTCTCCTGTACCCGGCTGGACTAACAGGAAGTGCACACTGAGTGTGCACTTCCTTTTAGTCTGGTCGGGTACAGGAAACAAAATCTCCCTGAGAAAGAGAGTGACAAGGGAGGGAGAGAGATTGACATCCATCACACACACACACCCACACACACACAATCACACAATCATGCCACCCTTACACACACAGAAACACACAATGCATTCCTTACACACACTCAATGCACCCCGTGCGCACACACACACACACAATCATGCAACCCTTACACACACAGAAACACACAATTCATTCCTTACACACACTCAATGCACCCCTTACAGACGCACACATTGCACTCCGTACATACAAAGAAACACACCTTGCAGCCCTTACACATACAAACACAGATTCACACAATGCATTCCTTACACACATATCAGGACATCCCCTACACACTCCACCCCCTGTGAACAAACTCATTGGTGGAACATGAAGGTGGACCCTGGGACCCAGACCTTGAGCTGTGTAAAGGGCCCCCAAAAAATGGAGCTGCTTCTCGTTCTCGCAGAACATTGATTTTTGTGACCACAGTTACAAACAGCCTCCAGAGAGCCTGTTCTACACCAGATCAGTGGAGCCAGACTGCAGCTAGAGCCCATCATCATCCTCATCTGGTTGTAAGTAGGCAATCTAGCATATTATTCGTGGCACTAATCTCTAATTTACCTCACATTAAAGAAACACTATAGTCCCCAGAACCACTGCAGCTTAATGTAGTGGTTCTGGTGTCTATAGCCTGTCCCTGCAGGCCTTTTAATGTAAACACGGCGGCACTCCAGCACTGGCGTTAGTTAACATAGCAGAAAAATAATTGGAAAGGGTTAGGGGGGCTACTAATAAGGATAGGGGGAGAGGGGTAGGTAGAAAAAAAATTGGAAGGGTTTAGGGGGGCTACTAATATGGATGGGAAGATAGGGGAAGTAGAAATATTATTGGAAGGGGTTAGGGGAGTACTAATATGAATGGAAGAGGTAGGGTGGGTTCTAATATGCATGGAAGGAGTTAGGGGGTACTAATATGCATGGAAGGGGTTAGCGGGGTACTAATATGCATGGAAGGGGTAGGGGGTTAATATGCGTAGAAGGGGTAGGTGGGGTTATTTTGTGCATGTAAGGGGTAGGAGTGGTTCTAATATTCATGGGAAGGGTAGGGGTTGTTCTAATCAGGAGGATCCCGGCGCTGTATCCGGGTAAGTAAAACCCCTTCCCTGTTATTATTTAATCATTTATATAGCGACTGCAAATTCCGTAGCGCTGTACAATGGGATAAACAACTCCTAGTTTACGGAATAAGAAGATACCCGGCGAGTAAAAATGCTACCCCCCCCCCCCCCCCACAGATTTCTTTGGGTTCCTACGCCCATGGGTCCAGCCGAGTCAATCATGCAGACTGGCCCGCTGAGAGCAGACCTTACAGGGAGCACACGTTCAGTGCTCCCTGCCAGGTCCTAGTGCCCTAATTTTCATGCAAGTGCATCTTATGATACTCCCATGCTATGATTGTTGGGGACAGTTCCCTGCTGTCCCCAAAATCAGGACAGCAGATAACTAAAGTAGCACAGCACTCAAAAATCGGGACTGTCCCGCTGAATTCAGGACCTTTGGGAGGCATGGATTTGTAGATATAAGTGAAATATTATCATGCTGAGCATACACTGCATGTTTAATATGAAATTAGTCAACTCAAACAGTACAGGGCACATAAGACATATGTACATAGGCAATGGGTTTATCTCGGTTCAGAAGGAATTTGAACTCATTCAATAATTATTTAACATAAAGGGACACAATGCAGGAAATGACAGGCTAATATGTGACTTTTGCTGATTGCATAGTTACAGCTTAAAAAATATATGTTAATGAAAACTATTATAGTTCAGTGAGTTTAATTTCTTGGCTCCTGTACATTTCGTTTGGCTGTATTAAACTTCAACATCTTGTATTAACTACTTAAGTAGATTATAAATACAACACTCCAGAAATCTCGATGACCTATAGTTACATCATGATCTCGTTTTATACACTTACAGGGTTATTCACAAAGTCAGAATTCAAAGTGAATTTCAAATTTAAGAAAAATTCAGTAATGCTTTCAGTTCAGCTACTTTGGCCTTAAGTTTGAAATTCACTCTGAATTCTCACTTTAACCCTGTTAGTGTTCTTAGTGGTATGAGAACTAATCTGCATCCAGGGCCGGCACGACCACTAGGCGGATTGGGCGACCACCCAGGGCTGGGGTGGGGGCAATGCCCAGGTGACTGGCAGGAGGGGAGCTCACAGCCAAGTGAGGACCGCAGGAGAGGAGCTTGTTTCCCTCTTCCTGGTCTGACAGGAAGTGCATGCTGAGAACGGAAGAACTACTTCCTGTCAGACCGAGTAGAAGGAAACAAACTCTTCTACTGCAGTACCCGCTCAGCCATGCTACATACAGAGGAGGTGACCTGGCATGGGGTAGGGTTAAGGATACACATGGATGGGCTGGGGCGTTAAGGAGACATATGGACGAGCCGGGAGGGGGGATAGAGCGTCACACAGAGGGCTGGGGGGAGATCACACAGAGGTCTGGGTCAGAGCGGTTGGGGGGGAGAAAAGAGACACAGAAAGGAGTGAGGGGAGAAAAGAGACTAAAAAAATGAGCTGTGGGAGAAGAGAGACATACAAAGGTGCTGGGAGGGGGGTAGACACATACAGAGTGGCTGGGGTAGAGGTAAAAGAGACAAAGAAAGGGACTCTGGGAGGACAAAGACACACATAGAGGGCTGAGGAGGACAAAGACACACAGACAGGCTAGGGAAAGAGAGGGCAGAAGGAAGAGACACAGAGGGGCTAAGGGAAGAGACACACAGAGGAACGAAGGAAGGGAAAAAAGAGACACACAAAGGAGGAGCAAGAGCCAGACAAAGGGTCTGGGAGAAGAAAGAGATACACAAAGTTGGCAACGTTTTTTTTTTTTGTTTTGTTTTTTTTATAAGAGTAACACATCCTGTCCCAATCCCCCTCCCCCAAAAAGCTTAAGTAAGAAAAAAAAAGTTACATAGGACTCCATGCACTATAACCTATACAGCATAATCGATCTGGCAATATATTTAAAAAAATAAATAAAGAATTACTTTGTGCTTTGGATTTGGGCAGGTACATAGTTACATAGTTACATAGCTGAAAAGAGACTTGCGTCCATCAAGTTCAGCCTTCCTCACATATGTTTTTGCTGTTGATCCAAAAGAAGGCAAAAAACCTAGTCTGAAGCGCTTCCAATTTTGCAACAAACTAGGAAAAAATTCCTTCTTGACTCTAAAATAGCAGTCCGATGTCTCTTTGGATCAAGCAGCTATTATCCCACTAATTAGAAATGATATCCCTGTATGTTATGTTTTTGCAAGTATTTATCCAATTGCAGTTTAACCCCTTAAGGACACATGATATGTGTGACATGTCATGATTCCCTTTTATTCCAGAAGTTTGGTCCTTAAGGGGTTAAACATCTGTATGAACTCTGATAAAACCACCTCTTCAGGTAGAGAATTCCATTTCCTTATTGCTCTTACTGTAAAAAAAACTCTTATTTGTCTTAGATGAAATCTCCTTTCTTACAGCCTAAATGTGTGACCTCGTGTCCTATGTATAGCCCTGTTTATGAATAGATTTCCAGATAAAGGCTTGTACTGACCCCGGATATATTTGTAAAATGTTATTATATCCCCTCTGTGGCGCTGTTTTTTTCAAACTAAAGAGATTAAAACATTTTAACCTTTCTTCGTAACTAAAATGCTCCATTCCTTCTATCAATTTTGTAGCTTGTCTCTGCACTTTTTCTAGTTCCATGATATCCTTCTTTAGAACAGGTGCCCAAAATTGCACAGCATATTCAAGGTGTGGTCTTACCAGCGATTTATAAAGAGGCAAAATTATATTTTCATACCGAGAATTTATGCCCCTATTGATACATGACAAAACCTTACTGGCCTTAGCAACTGCAGATTGACATTGCATATTGCTGCCTAATTTGTTGTCTATAACAATTTACAAATCCTTCTCGTGTGCGGTTAACCCTAATTCACTACCATTTGGGGTGTAAGTTGCTTGTGCATTCTTGACCCCGAAGTACATAACTTTGCATTTCTCTATGTTAAATTTCTTCTGCCATTTTAGTGCCCAGTCCCCAAATCTATTTAAGTCCATCTTCAGCAAAGCAATATCCTCCTCAATTTTTATTACTTTACAAAGTTTTGTATCATCTGCAAACACTGAAACATTGCTTTCAATGCCTATTTAAGATCATTTATAAATATGTTAAATAGAAGCGGTCCCAAAACAGAACCCTGAGGGACACCACTTACCACTTTTGTCCAGCCTGAAAATTTAGCTTTAATGACAACACATTGTATCATTAAGCCAATGTTCTACCCAAGAACAAGAATAATCATTTAGACCAATATCTTTTAGTTTGAAGACTAACCTATTGTGAGGAACCGTATCAAATGCCTTGGCAAAATCAAAGTAGATCACGTCCACTGCAACACCCTGATCTATACTTCTACTTATTTCTTCATAGAATGCAATTAGGTTAGTTTTACATGATCTATGTTTCATAAAACCATGCTGATTATTAATAATAACTAAATTCTACCCAATGAATTCCTGAATATTATCCCTTAATAGCCCTTCAAATATTTTCCCAGTCACAGAAGTTAAGCTCACAGGTCTATAATTTCCAGGCAAGAATTTTGAACCCTTTTTAATTATAGGAATGACATCTGCCATCCTCCAACCCTCTGGTACAATACCTGAAACAAAAGAATCTAGAAAAATTAAATGCAGAGGTTTACTTATTTCCCCACTTAGTTCCTTAAGTACTCGTGGGTGAATACCGTCAGGCCCTGGAGCTTTATTTACATACATTTTCTTTAACAGCTGTAGCACCTTTTCTCGAGTCATCCAATCACAAGTTATCTGCAAGTTTTTTGCAGCAATCATTTGCATATCTCTTGCCATTGGACCCTCATTAATATATACTGAAGAAAATTAGTTACCGTATATACTCGAGTATAAAATATTTTTTGTGCTGAAAAAGCCCCACTCGTCTTATACTCGAGTCAGTGTCTCATTACAAGCCCGGCGGTCCTGTTGGGGGCTGGGAGCAAGCTGTTGCTTACCTTTACAGCAGGTCCATTCAGCTCCCTTCTCCTCTGTGCCGTTCAGCTCCACTGTAAGTCTTGCGAGAGCCGTGGCCGTCAGAGCGTTACCACGGGTTACCATGGCAACGCTCTGCGCGTCACGCAGACCGTGAGACTTACAGTGGAGCTGAACGGCACGGAGGAGAAGAGAGCTGAACGGATAAATAATAAAAATGCCCTCCCCCCACCAAAAATGCCCTCCCCCCACCCTCTGCATCACATACACAAACACTCTGCATCACATACACACACTGCATTCATACACACACACTGCATTCATGCACACACTGCATTATATACACACACACACACTGCATTATATATACACACTGCATTCATACACACACTGCATTCATGCACACACACTGCATTATACACACACACTGCATTCATACACACACACTGCATTATATACACACACTCTGCATTATACACACACACTGCATGTATTATATACACACACACTGCATTCATTATCTATACACACACTACACAAACACACACACACCCTGCATTCATTATATACACACACTGTAAATAAATATTCAATTAATATAATTTTTGGGGGGTTTAATTTCATTTAGAAATTTACCAGTAGCTGCTGCATTTCCCACCCTAGTCTTTTACTCGAGTAAATACGTTTTCCCATTTTTTTGTGGTAAAATTAGGGGCCTCGACTTATATTTGGGTCGACTCGAGTATATACGGTATTTCAAATTTCTGCCTTTTCCTGGTCTTCATTAGCTAACAGACCCATCTCTGTTTCCAGTGTACCTACACTTTAATTTTTTGTTTTTTTAGAATTGATGTACTTGGAAAAAAAAATTGGGGTTGGTTTTGCATTCTTTGGCTATCAATTTCTAATTTTCTAGTTTAGCCACTTTAATTGCCTTTTTGCAAGTATTATTGGCTTCCTTATATCTTATATAGGATGCCTCTGATTTGTCCGATTTAAATGCTTAAATGCCCTTGTCTTATTTTTAATCTCTGGTTTTACTTCTCTACTAAGCCACATTCGTTGCAATTTGTTTCTTTTATATTTATTACCCAATGGTACATACTGAGAAATGTACCTTTCTGATATTTGTTTGAATAGTTTCCATTCATCCTCAGTGTTTTTTTCCCACTAAGGAGTTTATGCCAGTCAATATGTTGTAGTGCTTCCCTAATCTTATTGAAATTGGCTTTTTACAAATTATACGTTTTAGTATACCCCACGTGCTTTTGCTTTTTTGAGTTCATTAAAAAAAATTACCATATTGTAATCTAGGTAGTGTCCTTATACACTGTTCCCCATATACAAGCCCTCTTAAGGTAGCGCTGACCCTGGGTTTATGGTGTATATAGCTCAACAATGTCAAATGTTCCATGAATGAAAATGCTGCCCAAAATAAAGTAATTTTACAACTTTTCATCCTCGCTGTGCCAGTCCTGGGAGGCTAGTGCACATGCACAGCAAAATGCTGCATTGCAACAATCAGATTATCTCTACGGGACCATCTGATTGAACAAGCAGAGCTTCACTCGACGATATGGACGGAAGCGCCTCTAGTGGCTGACAGATGGACAGCACCTAGATTGTATTAAATCCTGCAACGTAAACATTGCAATTCATGCAAAACAGCAATGTTTTTCCATTGCAGTATTAAAATGACAGGAACCACTTCATTGATTGTCTTTGTGCCGATAGTGTCCCTTTAAATAGCCCCTATCTCATGAAGTGGTAACAGGAGATACTGAAGTTGCACAGCATACAATACGTTCTAAATCAGGTCCTTCCGCTTGGTCGGGAATTTTCTTGCCCATAACCTGTGAAAGGAACATAAATAGCATGAAGTGTCCCCCTAATTTTACTCCATGTAAATTTTACATTCTGTGAGAATTTGAAGCCCATATTTAACAATCTTTGAAATATGCAGGAAGCAAAACAATTTTCTAAATGTGTTTTTATTATCTTTGGCAGATATAAATACCATCTTTTTGAGTGCAAAGTTCAATTAGTGTAACTGCTAAAAACACTGTTTATTAAAAAAAATGTTTTTATTATTTAACCCATCAGATGCTTGAGATATTGAAAGGGCATTTTATCCCTCCAGAAGATGCAGGACGGACAAGAAAACCTTTTTAATGGTCACAAATAAAATAACATTTAATTTTAAAATTCTTTATTCAGAATATTTGTCTCCCAGTGAGTAAAATATTCCACAAACACTTATTCTTGTTTAAGTCAATTTTATTTATGAACTAGTTAAACACTTCTCAATGAAAACTTTTTCCTGGCCACAAACTATTCTCGGATTTCTTCTCAGGGACCCAGTGTTTATAGAAGGCTGAAAAGTACACAGCAAGCTGCCTTGCTGAGCTAGCACAATTCACTGGCGTGCTCATTCCTAACTGGGCGAATAGACAAAATACAATACTGACAAACAGCTAGCAGAAAAGGACGTGCCGGAATCTGTGCCAAGAAGACAATGGTAGCTCACCGCAAGACGATAACAAACCAAGGAAAGCAGCTTGTTGCCTCTCCTGCCAATTGTTTTTTTTAATATATATTTAGGGTGAAAACATGGTGTTTTAAAAATGCCTGCTTTAGTTAATTACATGCATGAAGGATCTATGGTCCATTAACAGTGTCCTACTTGGTAAATTTAAGTTAATATTTGATTACTCTAAGTGGGTTCTGCGAAATCATAGATGCGGAGTCTATTAATAAAGATTCTCATTCATCTTATTTTATATAACTAGAGTGTTATATTTCATGATGCCAAGTCACCAATTTACATTAATAATTATTACAACAAAATCTATAATTTGTCAAAATGTACAATTATAACAACAAAATAAGTTTACCTTATCAAACATTAATTGCCAGCAAACATGTATTCCTGACACAATAGTGTTAAAACCCATTTTATGCTCCTGTTCCCCCCCCCCCCCCTCCCCCTTAAAGGGATACTATAGTGCCAGGAATACAAAACTGTATTCCTGGCACTATCGCACTCCCTTCCTCCCGCCTCCCTCGCGCGCTCTGACCACGTTCTGTCCCATTGGCTGAGATAATTAAAACTGACAATCTCAACGGGAAAGCATTGGGAGGCTAGTGTGCATGCGCAGCAAAACACATATGACTCAATGAATCTCTATGGGAAAGATTCAGCTCCTCCATGCAGAGCACGTTGTGCAGCACTGACCCAGGGAGCATCTCTAGTAGCCATCAATGGAGTGGCCACTGGAGGTGTCCCTAGACTGTAATGTAAACACTGCTTTTTTTTGAAAATGCAGTGTTTACAGCAAAAACCTGCAGGGACATGCAGTAGACACCAGGACAACTACAAGCTGTAGTTGTTCTGGTGACTATAGTTTCACTTTAAATATCCTTGTTTTTGGATTGTCACTTATTTTTATAATAAAGTGGCAACATAGACTGCAGCCCTGTACACCAGGCCATACAGGAAAAACAAGATGTTAACAAATACTACTATAATAGCACTTAATGTGAGCACTGAACAGAAAGGAAGAGTCAGAAGTATCTTTGCAACAGCGCAATAGGAGCAGTTGCCCTGGCCCCCTAGTTCTGCTGGGCAGGGCCATTTGAAGGAATTTGGGAGCCCCAAGCAAAATGGACATAGGAGCCCCAAGCAAAATGGACATAGAGGTGATGTTGGATCACCTACACCTGGAATACTGACATTTGTATTATATGTGTCACGGTTCTCACTGTGGCAGACAGACGGCCAGACGTGGTCACTCCAGGAGTTCCCATCAGGGAACTTTTCAGTCCTGGTCCTGCTTTCCACCTATGAGCCACAGCAGCTTTATACAGTGACTACTGATTCAGGTCCTGTTCATCCTGGCATGTCTACTACTCTGGGGGCTGCACCTTGACTTGGCTGTGTTTCACCTGACCCTGATCAGTCATCAGCAGGGTATTTAAACTCAGCCTCGCCCTGTGCTCAGCGTCAAGTCTTTGATCCTGTTTTGTACCAGTGTTCCTGTTGTTTCATCTGCTTCTTATTATTGACCCCGGCTTCTGACTACGTTTACTCTGGCATCCCTTGACTTCGGCTACTCCTCGTTGTTCCTGTCCTCTGGCATCCTTTGACTTCGGCTATCCCTCGACAATCCTGCTGGCTCAGTCCTTGCCTGTCCTGCGTATTGGTACTTCATCCTGCACAGCCCCCATGCACAGACCCACAGGCCGGGTGAATTCTTACCTGACCACCTTGGCCTGTGGCTATCTGCAAGGGTGCGCAACATATCTGCGCTACAGACTCCCAACTCAGGTAAGACCCTGACAATATGTTCCATGCTATAGGACCACCCAGCAGGATAATATCACTATTTCACTATACTTGAAATAGGCAGCACTGGTAAAATATCCCTTGACTTATGGTGAACTTATCAGAAAATTATGTAAAATTTACCGTAGATGGCAAAACCATTTTGAGAGTCCATTAGTGACCTTCTTGTCTCATCTGCAGTGATGTGAGCAGTAGGGATAAAACAAATAACATTCCAGTGTGTAAGACAATACTGAACTGAACTCACAAGGCTGCGCTAAGAGCTGCCCTAAGAAAACTCAAAATGTAGGCTCCTACAGGCTACTAAATATAATTAGTGACAAACTATATCTGAAACAGTAACAAAAATGTGTGCTTGGCGCTTCTTAAAATATTAAATAACTAAACATGTACGGTTCTGGGCCATGTGAGTTGTATTCCTACAGTATTATTAAGGCATTTTATGTTTTTCTATTTCGTTTTAGGTACTTTATATTATTACCTTGATATCAACATCCTGTGTATAGTTATATACATTAAGTTTTCTATGCACATTGTATATCTTTTTTTCCTCGCTGGGAATATTTTATGCACTGATGTATATTTGTACATTTAAATATCTGAAATAGGGCTCATTAGAAAAGATACAGTTAAAAGAAACATCTTAACCAAAGACTCAAAATTCCCACTTGTCACTAGCGAGTGAATATCTAGCAAGAAGAAATTCACCTCTGGCAAATGTGCCGTTGACCTTCCAGGCCTGCAGTGCCAAGTAACTTTGAAGACTTGGCTATGACCCCCTCAGAACCAATGACTTTATTTGTGTCACAAAATAAATAGGATTTGTGAAACCCTTACATATAACGAGTCCTACATAACATCAACATAATTCAATCATGAAAGTCCTTGAAGATTATTGAAGATAAAAGGAACACCACAATACTGGCCATAGATATCCAGAGTCATTGAATGTGTTCCACAGCTACACCTTAGCCAAGAAACACAGATGATTGTGCATTCTCCATGCGGATTAGAAATGCATATTGTGCTGCACTTACCCAGGAAACACCTCTTGTGTCTGTCTGAGTGACTCCCACTAGAGGTGTTCCTATGCAGTACTATTCTCTGAAAAGGCAGTGTTTACATTAAAATGCCTGCAGGGACTGAATTACACACCCGAACAACTACATAAAGCAAATACTATAGTGTCCCTTTAACACCATGATGCATAGTATTTTAGGATACATATCCTGTGTTTACCATTCCATATGACACTTCACCAGGAATTAAAAATACATTTTGAGTAGCATACTCAAGCACTTGTCACCAGCTCACTTTTTATTTCACATGTGCAGCTGCAGTCAAAATAAAGAAATACATTTTACTCAAATATTTACCAACAAATGATCAACCTTTTACCCCTTAAGGACGCTGGATGGAAATGTTCCGTCATTACAGTCCTCCCCTTTAAGGACACAGGACAGAAAATGTCTGCCCATTACTAAAATTAACCCCAGATTGTCACTGTCTGAAGTGATAAAATAATTTCACAATAACGTTCAAAATAGGACTTCTGAAATGCCCTGAAATGGTATGCCTTTGTAGGGTAGCTGGAATAGGCAGCCTGCTAAAATCATTCAAAATAGAACATGGACCTATCAAAACCATCAATGAAAGGTTCTATGACACTGGCACATATGAAATGTGCAAAATACCCAGCAAAAATGCAACATGTATGTAAAAAATGCCTTTTATTCTCACCACAAAATTTGACAGAAATTGGTGAAACACTGGCCACAAGTTAAGGTACAATTTATGCCATATAAGATACTCTGGAGTTTCTGCTTTATCAAATGGAAGGCCTTTGTGGGGTTATTTGAACAGTCAAACTGTTATAATGCCACAAAATTAGACATAGGACCATCAAATCCATCTATGAAAATTCTAACAATAGAAACCGAAATAACCTGGTTTCTTATATGGCATTGTAGCTTCAAAGAATAGTGGAAAATGCATACAATGGGGGTATTGTACTCAGCAGATGTAGCCAGGGCCGGCGCTACCTTTGCCCGGGCTGGTGCATCCATGAGGGCGCACCGCCCGGGCGCAGCATGAGGAGAGGGGCTGACAGGAGGAAAGCGCTCAGCGCTCCCTCCTGTCACTCCTTCAATGTAGCGTGGCCGAGCCCTGTATGGTCCGCGGGTACAGGGAGCATCTGTCTCCTGTACCCGGCTGGACTAACAGGAAGTGTGGACTGAGTGTGCATCTTCCTATCACTCCGGCCGGGTACAGGAAACAAAAGCTCCCTGTACCCGCGGACCATACAGAGCTCGGCCACGCTACAACAGAGGTAGGGGACGGGGTAGGAAGAAATTGATGGGGGGAGGAAGAAGTTGATGGGGGGGAATAAATTGACAGGGAGGGGGGGGGAATAAATTGACAGGGGGGGAGAGAGAAATTGGAGGGGGGAGAGAGAAATTGGAGGGGAGAGAGAGAATTTGGAGGGGAGAGAGAGAAATTGGAGGTGGGAGAGAGAAATTGGAGGTGGGAGAGAGAAATTGGAGGGGGGAGAGAGAAATTGGAGGGGGAGAGAGAAATTGGAGGGGAGAGAGAGAATTTGGAGGGGAGAGAGAGAAATTGGAGGTGGGAGAGAGAAATTGGAGGGGGGAGAGAGAAATTGGAGGGGGGAGAGAGAAATTGGAGGGGGAGAGAGAAATTGGAGGGGGAGAGAAATTGGAGGGGGGAGAGAAATTGGAGGGGGAGAGAGAAATTGGAGGTGGGGAGAAAGAAAGTGACAGGGGAGAAAGAAAGTGACAGGGGAGGGAGTGGGAATGAGAGTGGGGAGGTGGAGGTGAGAAGAGAGTGACAAGGGAGGGGGGAGAGATAGACATCCATCACACACAATGCACCCCTTGCACACAGAAAAACACACAATGCATTACACACACAATGCATTACACACACAGGCACACACACAAGCAATGCAACCCTTACACACAATGCATCCCTTACACACACAGAAACACACAATGCATTCCTTACAGACGCACACACTGCATCCCGTACATACAGAGAAACACACCTTGCAGCCCTTACACATACAAACACAGATTCACACAATGCATTCCTTACACACATATCAGGACATCCCCTACACACTCCACCCCCTGTGAACAAACTCATTGGTGGAACATGAAGGTGGACCCTGGGACCCAGACCTTGAGCTGTGTAAAGGGCCCCCAAAAAATGGAGCTGCTTCCCGTTCTGACCACAGTTACAAACAGTCTCCAAAGAGCCTGTTCCACACCAGACCAGTGGAGCCAGACTGCAGCTAGAGCCCATCATCATCCTCATCTGGTTGTAAGTAGGCAACCTAGTATATTATTCGTGGCACTAATCTCTAATTTACCTCACATGAAAGAAACACTTAAAGGACCACTATAGTGCCAGGAAAACATACTCGTCGGGCTCTGGTATGAGGAAGGGGTTAAACTTACCTTTCTCCAGCGCCGGGCGGGGAGCTCTCCTCTTCCTCCTCTCCGCATCCTATCCTCCCTTTTGGCTAAATGCGCATGCGCGGCAAGAGCTGCGCGCGCATTCAGCCGGTCTCATAGGAAAGCAAATTTGACTTTTGCCTAGGGCGGCAAAAATCCTTGCACCGGCCCTGGATGTAGCTGAACACAAAAAGGGATTTTGTTTTAAATATTTTTGTTGTTTCACAATATAAGTGCAGATTGCTAACTGGTTCATTATAAGGCAAGTGGTTGCCCACGCAGGGGCTTAAGCGGTAACATTCAATAAGAGGAACAGTCGCCTACGCAGAGGCTTAATTGTCAGCATATAGGTGGTAGTGCCGGTTATCGCCTGCGCAGAGGCGTATTGGATCAAAACATATAGGCGTATTCGAAATTTACAGGAATGTACTTACAAGCATTACAGCATAAATTGCAGAGATTGTGCTAGTGCTATTACATATAACTAACCAGGGCCGGACTGGGAGAAAAATTCGGCCCGGGCATTTTTTTATCACAGCGGTCCACTGAGAAGGGGGCGGGGCAGAGAGGGTGTGTTTCGTCATCACCAATGACAAACACGCCCCCTCTCAAAGTGAGCATGTTGGTTCAATACTCTTCCAGGGCAGACCATGCGCAGACCATGTGAGAGTGCTATGTGTGATGGGTGTGAGAGTGCTGTGTGTGAGAGTGCTATGTGTGATGGGTGTGAGAGTGCTGTGTGTGAGAGTGCTGTGTGTGAGAGTGCTGTGTGCGATGGGGTGTGAGAGTGCTGTGTGTGATGGGGTGAGAGAGTGCTGTGTGTGATGGGGTGAGAGAGTGCTGTGTGTGATGGGGTATTAGAGTGCTGTGTGTGATGGGGTATTAGAGGGCTGTGTGTGATGGGGTATTAGAGGGCTGTGTGTGATGGGGTATTAGAGTGCTATGTGTGATGGGTGTGAGAGTGCTGGGTGTGAGAGTGCTGGGTGTGAGAGCGCTGGGTGTGAGAGCGCTGGGTGTGAGAGCGCTGGGTGTGAGAGCGCTGGGTGTGAGTGCGCTGGGTGTGATGGGTTGAGACTGATGTGTGTGAATATTAGAAGGGATTTTGTGTGTGTGTGTTTGGGGGGTAAAAAAATAAAAATAATAGTTATAATGTTATAATAGCAGTTATAATGTCCCCCCCCCTCCCTTCTTACCTTTAGCCTGGGAGGGGGGGGGGCGGCATATCTTGGAGGGGGGGACCGGCGCTCGCACACCATCCCTGGTGGTCCAGTGGGTGAGTGAACTCCAGCCTGCGAGGCTAGAGTTCACGCTCGCGAGATCCAGTCGTTGCCATGGCAACGCGCCGGATCTCGCGAGAGGAACCCAGCGGAGCTGCAAGATAGCAGCTCCCTTGTGCTGGATTGCATGCTTGAATTGCCGTGATATCCCTCACCGGCAGGGGGGGGGGAGAGGTTGGCCCGTGGAGACTTCCAGTGTAGCGGGTCTCAGTAGGCGGAGGGATCGGCCGTCTCCCGCGCGCCTCCCGGGTAGGCCTCGCGTATGCCTCAGGGCCATCCATCGGCCGTGGTTGCCCAGTCGGGGTCTTTTTGTCGATTTGGCCTTCCTCCCGATATAGACCCCTAGTTCTGGGGTCCAAAGGCGAGTAATTTGTCGTGTGTGGAGGTGTTTTAGGCTTAAATTGGGCTATTTTGCCCGGAGCTCTTCTGGTTTGCGACCTCTCGGCTGGGCTGTCAGGCTCCGCCCCCCGATCTGATTTTTTTTTTAACCCCTGAGGGTTAATTCTTTTTTTTTTAACCCTCAGGGGTTAAATTTATTTTATTAATTAATTTAAATATTTTTAAATTGTAAATTTAGCTAGCTGGGGAGGGTGGAAGTTAGTGGGGAATTGGGGGATTTAGTGTTAGGCTAACTAGGGGTTAACGTTAAAAAAAGTTTTAAAATAAGCTTTAAAAAGTTAAAAAATTAAGTTAAAAAAGTTTTAATAACGTTTAAGTAAAAAATTAAAAAAATAAACCCTTTACCCAGTCCAAATAAAAATTAACCCCTTCCCTGCCAGTCGATCACTGCCTACAGTGATCAAAATACAGATAACAGTATTATACTGTGATCTAATTTTTTTAACCCCTGACGATTAACTTTTATTTATTTTTTAACCCTCAGGGGTTAAATTTATTTAATTAACTAATTTAAATATTGTATAATTAAATATTTTGCTAGCTGGGGCAGTGGCGGATCCAGAGCCTGATCTCTCACGAGTATGTTTTCCTGGCACTAGAGTGGTCCTTTAAAAAAATTAATAAGCAAAACAAAAGTTTAAAAAATAGTTTTAAAAAGTAAAAAAAGTATTAAAAAGTTAGAAAATACATTTAATAACGCTCCTTACCACTACAACTGGTACAAGCTAGCGGAAAAATGATCCCACGCTAAGGTTCAAAATATGCCTTTTGAAATACCCTGGGATGTCTTCTTTAAGAAATGGTATGGCTTTATGGGGTATTTGGATTATATAGCCTGGTAAAATACTCTAAAATGGGACATGGGCACAGCGTAAAAATTTAAAGTTTGAAAAAAAATGGAATGGCTGTGTCCCAAATGTGCCACTCCGATGTCCACATATACATGGCAAAGGTACATACGGTACATACGGGGGTATTTTTGTACTCAGCAGACATAGCTGAGCAACATATGAAGTATTATACAGTGGTAGTACACATATGGTTTGCAAAATATACTGTGCAAACTCACTTTGTGTGTCAAAAAGGCAGAAAAAAACGCTTATTACCACTACACTTGGTACACGCTAGCGGAAATATGATCCCACGCTAAGGTTCAAAATATGCCTTTTGAAATACCCTGGGGTGTCTACTTTAAGAAATGGTAGGCCTTTGTGGGGTAGTTTGAATTTAAAACCTGCAAAGATGCTTGGAAATTGCACATAGGCCCAGCGTCAAAATTCAAAGTCCGGTAAAAACTGATATGGCTTGGTCTCCTATATGGCACTGTAGCTTCACGAAATAGTGCCAAAGATATTCATTGGGAGTGTATTTTTACTCAGAAGACTTAGCTGAGCATAATTTGGGGGTTTTGAACTTAGTGGCACATATGAAATATACAAAATGCTCAGCAAAAATGCAATCCGTATGAAAAAAAATGCCCAAAATAATTTTTTACCACATACTTTGGCATATATTGGTGGAAAAATGGGGGCATGCTAAGGCACAATATGCACCTTATGAGATACCCTGCAGTGTCTACTTTTACAAATGGTAGGCCTTTGTGGGTTTTTATGAACAGTCAAACTGTTGTAATACCCCAAATGGAAGCATAGGCTCATTAAATCCGTCTCTCAAAACTCTACTGTGAATACTGAAAAGGGCAGGTCTCCTGTATGGCACTGTAGCTTCACGAAATAGTGCCAAAGACATACAATGGGGGTGTCCTTTTACTCAGAAGACTTAGCTGAGCATAATTTGGGGGGTTTGAACTTAGTGGCACATATGAAATATACAAAATGCCCAGCAAAAATGCAATCCGTATGTAAAAAATGCACAAAATTATTTTTTACCACATACTTTGTCATATATTGGTGAAATAATGGGGGCATGTTAAGGCACAATATGCACCTTATGAGATACCCTGTAGTGTCTACTTTTACAAATGGTAGGCCTTTGTGGGGTTTTCTTGAACAGTCAAACTACTATAATACCCCAAATGGAAGCATAGGCTCAATAAATCCATCTCTCAAAATTCGACTGTGAATACTGAAAAGGACAGGTCTCCTATATGGCACTGTAGCTTCACAAAATAGTGCCAAAGACATACAATGGGGGTGTCATTTTACTCAGCAGATGTAACTGAATACAAAATAGAACTTTGTACAGGAATAGCACACACCAACTTTACAAAATACACATGAGAAGTTCTTTGTTATAAGTTTGTGTGCCAAAACCCCCCAAAAAACACAATTTTACTCCAATATTTAGCCGAGGTTGGGCGGTAAAATAGCTACGTAGAAAGTGTCAAAACAACCTTAGGTAAATAGCCTGTGGTGTCTACTTTATTTAAATATATACTTTTGTGTGGCAATTTTGTTTTCTTTTATGGCTATTAAGCTTACAAGACAAACATACCAAATTCTAAAATCGCTCCACATTAAAAGTTTATTTTACTCCTTGTGCTTTGTGACCTGTAACTACCAAAAAAAACTTAAAATCCCAGACACATTATATATTCTGTAAATCAGAACAACTAAATTAATTTATTTTTAATTACTTTTCTTAACCTGCACTAATTGTGCACACATTATTATTGCAAAAACTGTAAAAATAAATCAAAATCTTTCATTTTGTTTGCATTTTTCTGTATTTTTTAATAATAAATAAGCATTTATGTATATATATGTTACATCAAATTAAAGCCCTTTCTGTCCTTTAAAAAACGGTATATAATATGCGTCGGTGCAATAAATTAGTAAAATGCAAATTGCAGTTGAACGCAAACAGCAAAAAATGCAAAAAATGCCGTTGTCATTAAGTGAAAGACAAGCTTCTGAAGCTCTGTCCTTAAGGGGTTAAGTTAACAAAGGCCTAGAACAATCGTAATCGTGTCGGGTTTAGGTGTTGTATGCACATTTGTACGACTATATTAAAGGCCAATATGTATCATATGACTGTGATAAGTCAGAGCCCTTTGTCCCGCATCTGCGTTTCATAAGTATTAAGGCCTGTATTTGTGGGAGGGGTTTAAATTAATTCACTCCCCTATATAAGGGACACCCCTTACCTGACTCCTATCACTTGAGGTCAGCATCAGAATGATTTCCACTTCCGGGTCATCCAGACGCCATTTTACCTGATTACTCCATGAGGTTTTCTAAGCTGAGCTGTGTCAGGAATCCAGCCACAGGCTTTTCCGGCCTACCGCCTTATTTCTTCAATCCATCGCCGTGGATGGTGTCCAAGTGACTCACAAACCGTAAGTCGACCTACCCGTTACGCCAGGCATCAGTCCCACGGCACCATGCACGGGTCAGGTCCTCACTTTACAGCTGCATTTTGTCATGCATATCATTCGTTTAAACCCCCTACCGGTCTTTGGGTGTACTACAGGCTTCTTAGACATTATCGCATTTCATGTACAAACCAACGAACCACTGCATTTTTGCCTACACACTGACCCCTACCGGTCATACGGTGTACTACAGGCTTCTCAGACATTATTGCATTTCATGTACAAACCAACAAACTACTGCATTTTTCACCTACACACTGACCCCTATCGGTCATTCGGTGTACTACAGGCTTCTTAGAAGTTTTTTGCATTTTAATGTACAAACCAATAAACCACTGCATTTTCACCTACACACTGACCCCTACCGGTTTTTGGTGTACTACAGGCTTCTTGGACATTATCGCATTTCATGTACAAATCAACGAACCACTGCATTTGCGCCTACACACTGACCCCTAACGGTCATTCGGTGTACTACAGGCTTCTCAGACATTATTGCATTTAATGTACAAATCAACAAACCACTGCATTTTTGCCTACACACTGACCCCTACTGGTCTTTTGGTGTACTACAGGCTTCTTAGACATTATCGCAGTTCATGTACAAACCAATGAACAACGGCATTTTCGCCTACATGCTGACCCCTACCGGTCAATCGGTATACTACAGGCTTCTCAGACTTTATTTCACTTCATAAGTAAACTAACTACAGCATTTTCGCTTTTATACTGACTCCTATCTGTCAAACGGTAGGATTAAAGGGTAATTTTACCATACAATCAGCATTTCTGACCCCTACTGGTCAACAGCAAAACTGTCTTCACATGTCATATACAATTTACCAGCCAATATAAATTACACATAAGATTGTTTTAAATGAAACTCCAGCAGGTGCTCAACTTCAGGTTTAATTCCCAATAATTTACATTTCACATCAAGACCAACAGCGGTTCTATCAACACTGCCACCTACAGTTCTGTCAAGTACATTGACAATTTTCATGGGGTTTTACAAACACCAAAACACTGACACCTATAGGTCAATAGACAAACAACATTTCACATACCAATCAGTATCCAACTACACTGCAACCTATAGGGCACTCGGCAGATCTCCAGTGCACTTGCATTTTGCAACACCATGTTCACTGACCCCTACCATTCAATAAGACATTTAATTCACATAGCAAGTACTATATCAACATCTGGTATAAATACATATATTATTACAGTAGCAGACGCATCTGTATATACGTTACTGGTAATATAGTTCACATACATTTTTCACAGCACGCTGCTCACACAACAGACTTTCCCCTAGCAACGGGACATACAACATACAAGGTGGGGACAGACCACTTTTTCACTTGTAAATACGGCACTTAATGGGTTAAGATTGATACATATTTAACTAGTATGGCTACGATGTTTAATATTTACACATCACAGCACTTTACTTTTCACATATACTGTACGTATTAAGATAAGCTTGGTCTATGCCATATTTCCTTATGCCATACGGTTTTATCCATTCAGGTTACAGTTACTACTAAAAAACCTATACAGATTGTCAGGTTCTATACCATACTACCAGGTACATACACCTGCTCATGTAGATATCCATCTCTTACCTTCCCTGGAATAGTAATCGTGTACTGGCAATTAGGGTTCTAGGGCCCAATAGGTATTACCCCCTTTTTTCTCTGCATTATGCTTCGATTAGTGGTCCCGCGAGGCCAACACCCCACCTCACACTCGGAGGCATACACCCCTCAGGTCACTCGTGAGCTATCTGCCTTGCATTGTATCATAGAGAGGGCCTCACCTGTCACTCCCCTTCCTATTTTCTGGTACTGTCACAGAGGCCAACATCCTGCCACAACGTTCGGTGGTCACACAAAATCCCCTCGTGCCAAGCATAGAGCCTCTCAAGCCACTTGGCAACTAGCAGGGCCTCACCAGTCACCAAAAAACACCAAGCCTAATCATTTCGCCTTATGGCTTAGCTAGCAAGCCAGTACAAGACCCTTGGGTACAAATAATTGCAATCTTTATTGTTATTTAAGTATTTCTCAAAGATGGTGAAGAATCACCTCATCCTAGCACCCCGGCTAGAATTGATACACCTTCAAGCAGAGGAGATGTTGCTAGTCCAGCAGCAATCAGATCCTGGACGATCCCACACATTACCAACGACCTAAGGAGGCGACAAATCCCCTACCCTGCCACAGCAAGGAAAGAAGAGTTATTCAAACTCCTCCATACATCAACGGACAACACGAAGGCAGGGTAAGGCCCAGCTACACCAACTCAGGTGACACCCAAGCCATGTTAGCCTCACTCAAACTCATGAGCAAAAAAATAAAAAAATGTTTTATGACAGACGGGCAATCTCGAGTCGGTCACCACAGCCCTCACAAGGCTGGGCCTCACGCTACTGTACAACCAGCACCAACCGAAACTCGGTTACCTGGTACAATCAATTCTTATGACACACAAGACGTTAACCCTGCACGTATGATCCCAGCACATTGGGGAAGCAAGGCATATATATGTATGATGATGTATCTGTGATGGTCAGATCCAGGGATTCCAGGTTAATCGGAAACTGACCATCCCTTGGTTGGGTTGGCATTTGGAATATGTAGAGATGTTTATTTGTGCAGGTACCCATACAGAAGGGATTTTGTCCCAAACAAATGGACGAGCGCACTCAGGCTCCAGGTACCAGCACCTCTGAACTACCAGAGACAATTGATATGAGTAGTTGCATTGCATATATGTTCAAATGGTTCAGGGCACATGACAAACCATGTGTCCCAATACAACTTACAAATAACGTACACTCCATCTGTACACACCAATGCATTTTCAACACTCCTGACTCATCACCCTTCCAGACTTGTAGTAGATTTACTAAAGCTCTAGAGCTTCAAAGGGCTCCCATACAGGTATCATAAATACACCTTCAAGGAATATAGCATGCCCTCACTTACAGTCAGCACAACAGAACCATTGGCTGTAAACACACTCATAGCCAAGATTTGCAGAGGGGTCTTCCAATCTCCACCATTTACAGCATGGCACCAAACACAAACACATTGGTATTGTCACAGGGAAATCTTCCCTAAAACAAAGACTAACCATAGACTTATTGGCACCACACACCTCTGCTACCCCAAGTCTCAACTCCCTCATACCCTCCGAGGAGTTTCCTTACTATACAACACCATTGATCTACCTTTACAGCTATCACTCAAGCATGGGTTGAAGCTTGGTTAAGTAAGACCAATATCATCAACGCAGTAAACGGCTACCATCTACCCTACACACTGGCACTTACATGACATAAAATGGGCAATCCTTTCCCCGCTCAACTTTCAGGCTACAGATTAGCCTATCGATATTCGCAGATACTCTGTGCTGGTTATGATAACATATCCAGAGGCCTTACAGTCATACACTATCTAGAAGACTTCTTGTTGATCAAAGATAACATATTTTTCACTAGAAGCCTCACGGCAGCTTAGTCTGGTTGACCACTTGGGCGTCCCAGTACCCCATAAGAAACAGAAGGCCCAGACACTATCATCACATTACTGGGCATACGACTTGAGTCGGCATCCATACACGCAAGTTACCACAAGACAAATAGGGAACATTGTCAGCTACATCAATCACTACCTCCTGCTTAGTACTTACAACTGCAAGGAACTACAATCCCTACCAGGTTCCTTAATTTTGCCATGCCAATCATACCACAAGACCACACTTTTACATCCAGAGTACTTTTTTCCACACTTCCAACATGACGAGTAGAGACACCCCAGCAACAGCAGACCTGCACATGGGGGGGAATTTCTTAACCACTTGGCATGGTAAAAGCATGTTCCTTCCAGGATTGTCTGACACTTCTCCAACCAGATAGTCGGACGCGGCGTCTACCACGGGTTTGGCAGCGATCTACTGGGAACCATTACTTTGGAGCTGTTGGCCATGGCATCCAGGTTTGGAAATTTTTCCACCACCTCAGCCCCTTTGGGGGATCTACCCCATTGTAGCAGCTGCTGTGGCATGGGGTAAATCATGGTCAGGGACATCAATCCATTGTTACTCAGACAACTAAGCACATGTCATATCAAAAAATGCCACTACTCATCCATAAGGTCATGATATTTCTGGGGAACTCACTTGGTTGGCAACTTATCACATTTCTTTTACTTTCATGTACCAGGCGGGGGGTATACATCCCTGCCGACAATTGTCTCATTTATATTCCAGGCATGTTCATCATACGCTTCCTACAGCCGCCCATACAGTCACGGCCACTCTTTCGTTCGAGAGACAAAATCATGGATTAGACATACTCATGCAGCATAGCATGCACTATCCCACCTAGCACTTTCGTCCCATACTTGTAGAACGCATAACACAGCTTTTCACCTGGCTTAAAGAATCTCATTGGAACACGACATGGCTTAACCTATGTCATAACATTTCTCCTAGGTTTTGCTTCTTTTTGCCACCTTAAACTTAAACTATCTCACACACCATTAATTATATATTTTACAGGCATTCAACAACACAAGATAACCTATGGACAAAACTACCATAACTTCATGCTATCATACCAGACAAGGTATGTACAAGAGGTTTTCAGGAATCCATTCCCCCACGTTCCTCTCAGAGATTACCAATAGCCATCCAACTTTTCATCCTTATCGGACCTATTAGATCTACAACCATTCAATTATACTACCAAGTCGGCCATTACCAGCCATGCACATTGCCTTTTATGCCTTTCTCAGGCCAGAGAATCCACGACCATCACCACAACTCAGACAGATGATTGTCTTCAACGATCCCACGTGCGTAAACACATATCATTACCTATTGGCTCTACCACATTCCGAAACGAGTCAACACGCACCAACAGTAGAGATAACATACTATCCTACCCACAACAAATGGTGTCTACTTTCGGTCCTAGATTCCTACCTTTAAAATCCTTCCAGGAATTAAATACTGTAATGCATTTAACGAAATGTCTGGTTAATTTGTATATATTTGTTGACTGTATTAAATCTTTGATTATTAATTTTTGCCCTCTTTATTTACAGGCCTACCGTATCGTCTGTCTCGGCACACCACAACCGACTTGCTCCCTTTATACTATCCTACGCTTATGCTGGATCCTTACTCCATATACGGCTATTTGCCCCTTACACAAGTATTAAGGCCGTTTGGCCTGTATTTGTGGGAGGGGCTTAAAGTAATTCACTCCCCTATATAAGGGACACCCTTTACCTGACTCATATCGCTTGAGGTCAGCATCAGAATGACCCTTCCACCCACTCCTCATTTCAACACTTTCTCTTTTCTTTCCATTTACTTTACTTTCTTACTCCTTGGTGGGCCCTCTTTATTTACAGGCCTACCGTATCGTCAGTCTCGGCACACCACAACCGACTTGCTCATTTTATACTATCCTACGCTTATGCTGGATCCTTACTCCATATACGGCTAATTGCCCCTTACACAAATTATGGCGCGGGTTTACAATAAGAATGAATGATAGTTGAAATGATCATACTCTATTGTGCGGTCTGATTTAGGTCGTAGTTAACGGTGTGATACTAGCTTTTGAAATGGAAAATCAGACATAGAACATATAGTGCAGTTGTTGCGCCTAGCATGTTATGTCTCTATGTTATGCGAAAGTAACGTTTATCTAAGAAATTAAATGCAATAAGAAAGATAATATTAATCAATCAGCTGACATAGTTTGACATGTTGCTGCGTGGTCTGTAACATTGCATTCCGTAATGTTTTGCATGTCTCTGTTGCGGAGTAGCCCTCAGGTCTCCGGGCATCTGCCCGTGCACCCCACACCGGCCCGTGCCCACTGGCCTGGGTCCTCTGTGGCGCCGTGGGCATTCAGGGGCTGAGATTGTCCCCCAGACCACACCACAAAGTCCATGGCCCTCCTGCCCCCTGCACCTCCCCCGCGTCACATTGTACCCTGTAGGGCAAGCACCCCCATGTCTCTCCCACTGCCGGCCTCACTCTTGATGATGGTACACATTCCTTTCGGCCACTTATCCGCCGGTGGGTCTGCACCCTCCTGCCTCACAGGGCTCGCGGCGGCGGGGACATTGGACTCCGGGGGACCCTCATACCTGGAGATCGGGTGGTGCGAAGGCAGCGTGGGGATTCCGTCCAGCGCTTGATACCCTCTGGGCCTGCCCAAGCTGTCCATGCTGGTTTCCCTCATCACGTACTGCTGGGGCATTCTGAATGGACTGCCAGCCTGCTGTCTTGGTTATGATCTGCAGAATTATGTGGCAAAACAAGTAAAGTATCACCTATGGGCCAATTTGAATGTTCGCAGAGGTTTCTGGGTGCTTCCACTCGGTGGCCACCTTAGGACTGCGGCAGTAAAGCGTCCATATATGATGCTCATTGTAAGGGTTCTTGTTGCATGTCCAGGCATTGGTTATTCCATTCGAACCTTATATGCAGAACAAAAAATTACAGAACCTGACTGGCTGAATGAGAGCAGTGTCCCTGTTGGCTTATGGAGCGTCTTGGTCGCCCGCATAGTTCATATGGCAGCCAGCGTCATCTGCTTTACCAACTTTAAAAAAAATCACATTAAAATTCTATTTCAGTCCTTGTATTTTGTGACCTGTAACTTGAAAAAAAAGTCCTACACATATTATGTACTATATAAATAAACACATACATGACTCTGTTTTAAATTACTTTTCCTAAGCTGGACATCATATGCACATGTTGTTATTGCCAAAACTGTAAAGTCTATGTGATGAATGACTAATAAAGAAAGGGAAAATTATTTTTTTAGTGGTCTCCTCTTCTCTTGATTGGTGGTCTCCACTCCTCTCCCTGCCCCTTAGTGGTCTCCTATCCTTGTCTCTTAGTGGTCTCCCCTCCCAGTCACTTAGCGGATTCCCCTCCCTGTCCCTTAGTGGTATCCTCCCCCCTAGCGATTTCCTCTCCCACCCTTCTCTGTTCCTTAGCGGTCCTCTCCCTCCCCTCCCTGTCCCTTTGTGGTTTTCTCCCCTCCCCTCCCTGTGCTTTAGTATTCCTCTCCCCTACCTTCCTTGTCCTTTAGTGTTACTACTCTCACCTCTGTCCCTTAGTTTTTCTTTCCTTTCGCCTCCCTGTCCCTTAGTGTTCCACTCCATCCCTTCTCTGTCCCTTAGTGGTCCTCTCCCCTCCCTTTCCTTAGTGTTTTTCTACCCTCCCTGTCCTTTAGTATTCCTCTCCCCTCCCTTCCCTGTCCCTTAGTTTTTCTCTCCCTTCGCCTCCCTGTCCCTTAGTGATTTTCTTCCTCCTCCCTTTACTGGTGTGCTCAGCATGGCTGAGTGGACCATGGTACAGGAGCTTCTGTTTCCTGTACTCGGCAGGACTGACAGGAATTGCTCTCTCAGTGAGCACTACCTGTCAGTCCGGCCGGGTACAGGAGTCAGAAGATTTGATCACACATCTCTCCCATTGGGTCTTTGAATAGACTTCACCTGTGGATTGGCTGCCTTGGCATGTAATAGTGTAGTGGTAGGATATCCTCTGCACTAAAGGCAATGGCTCTGCTCAAAAGTAGGCACTTTGCTGCAGAGTAAATTTTGCTGAGATTCCCTCTTTTTAGTCAGTCATTTACGCACAAAATTTCTGGGATTGTTTAACCATATATTAGAAAGCAGTACTCATGAATTAACCTAGTTACCACCATTGCATTAAAGGACCACTATAGTGCCAGGAAAACAAACTCATTTTCCTGGCATTATAGAGTCGCTGGGCTGAATGGGTTAAACACTTACATTTCTCCAGCACCGGGCTCCCTCAGTGCTGGGGAATTCTCCTTTCTCTGCCGACGTTGGCGCCGAATGCAAATGCAATTTTCACAGTGAGAAGCACTACTTCATTGAGCTTCTGGCAAAGATATCTCTAATGAGACAGAGAGGGGTATTTTTTATATACACCCCTATATACTTATAAACCCTTAATAGTGAACACATGGGATGGGTGGCAGCATTGTAACAAGGCTGTGTGATACAAAGGTAAGAAAACATCTCATTCTCATTCTCATTCTCATTCTCATTCTCATTCTCATTCTCATTCTCATTCTCATTCTCATTCTCATTCTCATTCTCATTCTCATTCTCATTCTCATTCTCATTCTCATTCTCATTCTCATTCTCATTCTCATTCTCATTCTCATTCTCATTCTCATTCTCATTCTCATTCTCATTCTCATTCTCATTCTCATTCTCATTCTCATTCTCATTCTCATTCTCATTCTCATTCTCATTCTCATTCTCATTCTCATTCTCATTCTCATTCTCATTCTCATTCTCATTCTCATTCTCATTCTCATTCTCATTCTCATTCTCATTCTCATTCTCATTCTCATTCTCATTCTCATTCTCATTCTCATTCTCATTCTCATTCTCATTCTCATTCTCATTCTCATTCTCATTCTCATTCTCATTCTCATTCTCATTCTCATTCTCATTCTCATTCTCATTCTCATTCTCATTCTCATTCTCATTCTCATTCTCATTCTCATTCTCATTCTCATTCTCATTCTCATTCTCATTCTCATTCTCATTCTCATTCTCATTCTCATTCTCATTCTCATTCTCATTCTCATTCTCATTCTCATTCTCATTCTCATTCTCATTCTCATTCTCATTCTCATTCTCATTCTCATTCTCATTCTCATTCTCATTCTCATTCTCATTCTCATTCTCATTCTCATTCTCATTCTCATTCTCATTCTCATTCTCATTCTCATTCTCATTCTCATTCTCATTCTCATTCTCATTCTCATTCTCATTCTCATTCTCATTCTCATTCTCATTCTCATTCTCATTCTCATTCTCATTCTCATTCTCATTCTCATTCTCATTCTCATTCTCATTCTCATTCTCATTCTCATTCTCATTCTCATTCTCATTCTCATTCTCATTCTCATTCTCATTCTCATTCTCATTCTCATTCTCATTCTCATTCTCATTCTCATTCTCATTCTCATTCTCATTCTCATTCTCATTCTCATTCTCATTCTCATTCTCATTCTCATTCTCATTCTCATTCTCATTCTCATTCTCATTCTCATTCTCATTCTCATTCTCATTCTCATTCTCATTCTCATTCTCATTCTCATTCTCATTCTCATTCTCATTCTCATTCTCATTCTCATTCTCATTCTCATTCTCATTCTCATTCTCATTCTCATTCTCATTCTCATTCTCATTCTCATTCTCATTCTCATTCTCATTCTCATTCTCATTCTCATTCTCATTCTCATTCTCATTCTCATTCTCATTCTCATTCTCATTCTCATTCTCATTCTCATTCTCATTCTCATTCTCATTCTCATTCTCATTCTCATTCTCATTCTCATTCTCATTCTCATTCTCATTCTCATTCTCATTCTCATTCTCATTCTCATTCTCATTCTCATTCTCATTCTCATTCTCATTCTCATTCTCATTCTCATTCTCATTCTCATTCTCATTCTCATTCTCATTCTCATTCTCATTCTCATTCTCATTCTCATTCTCATTCTCATTCTCATTCTCATTCTCATTCTCATTCTCATTCTCATTCTCATTCTCATTCTCATTCTCATTCTCATTCTCATTCTCATTCTCATTCTCATTCTCATTCTCATTCTCATTCTCATTCTCATTCTCATTCTCATTCTCATTCTCATTCTCATTCTCATTCTCATTCTCATTCTCATTCTCATTCTCATTCTCATTCTCATTCTCATTCTCATTCTCATTCTCATTCTCATTCTCATTCTCATTCTCATTCTCATTCTCATTCTCATTCTCATTCTCATTCTCATTCTCATTCTCATTCTCATTCTCATTCTCATTCTCATTCTCATTCTCATTCTCATTCTCATTCTCATTCTCATTCTCATTCTCATTCTCATTCTCATTCTCATTCTCATTCTCATTCTCATTCTCATTCTCATTCTCATTCTCATTCTCATTCTCATTCTCATTCTCATTCTCATTCTCATTCTCATTCTCATTCTCATTCTCATTCTCATTCTCATTCTCATTCTCATTCTCATTCTCATTCTCATTCTCATTCTCATTCTCATTCTCATTCTCATTCTCATTCTCATTCTCATTCTCATTCTCATTCTCATTCTCATTCTCATTCTCATTCTCATTCTCATTCTCATTCTCATTCTCATTCTCATTCTCATTCTCATTCTCATTCTCATTCTCATTCTCATTCTCATTCTCATTCTCATTCTCATTCTCATTCTCATTCTCATTCTCATTCTCATTCTCATTCTCATTCTCATTCTCATTCTCATTCTCATTCTCATTCTCATTCTCATTCTCATTCTCATTCTCATTCTCATTCTCATTCTCATTCTCATTCTCATTCTCATTCTCATTCTCATTCTCATTCTCATTCTCATTCTCATTCTCATTCTCATTCTCATTCTCATTCTCATTCTCATTCTCATTCTCATTCTCATTCTCATTCTCATTCTCATTCTCATTCTCATTCTCATTCTCATTCTCATTCTCATTCTCATTCTCATTCTCATTCTCATTCTCATTCTCATTCTCATTCTCATTCTCATTCTCATTCTCATTCTCATTCTCATTCTCATTCTCATTCTCATTCTCATTCTCATTCTCATTCTCATTCTCATTCTCATTCTCATTCTCATTCTCATTCTCATTCTCATTCTCATTCTCATTCTCATTCTCATTCTCATTCTCATTCTCATTCTCATTCTCATTCTCATTCTCATTCTCATTCTCATTCTCATTCTCATTCTCATTCTCATTCTCATTCTCATTCTCATTCTCATTCTCATTCTCATTCTCATTCTCATTCTCATTCTCATTCTCATTCTCATTCTCATTCTCATTCTCATTCTCATTCTCATTCTCATTCTCATTCTCATTCTCATTCTCATTCTCATTCTCATTCTCATTCTCATTCTCATTCTCATTCTCATTCTCATTCTCATTCTCATTCTCATTCTCATTCTCATTCTCATTCTCATTCTCATTCTCATTCTCATTCTCATTCTCATTCTCATTCTCATTCTCATTCTCATTCTCATTCTCATTCTCATTCTCATTCTCATTCTCATTCTCATTCTCATTCTCATTCTCATTCTCATTCTCATTCTCATTCTCATTCTCATTCTCATTCTCATTCTCATTCTCATTCTCATTCTCATTCTCATTCTCATTCTCATTCTCATTCTCATTCTCATTCTCATTCTCATTCTCATTCTCATTCTCATTCTCATTCTCATTCTCATTCTCATTCTCATTCTCATTCTCATTCTCATTCTCATTCTCATTCTCATTCTCATTCTCATTCTCATTCTCATTCTCATTCTCATTCTCATTCTCATTCTCATTCTCATTCTCATTCTCATTCTCATTCTCATTCTCATTCTCATTCTCATTCTCATTCTCATTCTCATTCTCATTCTCATTCTCATTCTCATTCTCATTCTCATTCTCATTCTCATTCTCATTCTCATTCTCATTCTCATTCTCATTCTCATTCTCATTCTCATTCTCATTCTCATTCTCATTCTCATTCTCATTCTCATTCTCATTCTCATTCTCATTCTCATTCTCATTCTCATTCTCATTCTCATTCTCATTCTCATTCTCATTCTCATTCTCATTCTCATTCTCATTCTCATTCTCATTCTCATTCTCATTCTCATTCTCATTCTCATTCTCATTCTCATTCTCATTCTCATTCTCATTCTCATTCTCATTCTCATTCTCATTCTCATTCTCATTCTCATTCTCATTCTCATTCTCATTCTCATTCTCATTCTCATTCTCATTCTCATTCTCATTCTCATTCTCATTCTCATTCTCATTCTCATTCTCATTCTCATTCTCATTCTCATTCTCATTCTCATTCTCATTCTCATTCTCATTCTCATTCTCATTCTCATTCTCATTCTCATTCTCATTCTCATTCTCATTCTCATTCTCATTCTCATTCTCATTCTCATTCTCATTCTCATTCTCATTCTCATTCTCATTCTCATTCTCATTCTCATTCTCATTCTCATTCTCATTCTCATTCTCATTCTCATTCTCATTCTCATTCTCATTCTCATTCTCATTCTCATTCTCATTCTCATTCTCATTCTCATTCTCATTCTCATTCTCATTCTCATTCTCATTCTCATTCTCATTCTCATTCTCATTCTCATTCTCATTCTCATTCTCATTCTCATTCTCATTCTCATTCTCATTCTCATTCTCATTCTCATTCTCATTCTCATTCTCATTCTCATTCTCATTCTCATTCTCATTCTCATTCTCATTCTCATTCTCATTCTCATTCTCATTCTCATTCTCATTCTCATTCTCATTCTCATTCTCATTCTCATTCTCATTCTCATTCTCATTCTCATTCTCATTCTCATTCTCATTCTCATTCTCATTCTCATTCTCATTCTCATTCTCATTCTCATTCTCATTCTCATTCTCATTCTCATTCTCATTCTCATTCTCATTCTCATTCTCATTCTCATTCTCATTCTCATTCTCATTCTCATTCTCATTCTCATTCTCATTCTCATTCTCATTCTCATTCTCATTCTCATTCTCATTCTCATTCTCATTCTCATTCTCATTCTCATTCTCATTCTCATTCTCATTCTCATTCTCATTCTCATTCTCATTCTCATTCTCATTCTCATTCTCATTCTCATTCTCATTCTCATTCTCATTCTCATTCTCATTCTCATTCTCATTCTCATTCTCATTCTCATTCTCATTCTCATTCTCATTCTCATTCTCATTCTCATTCTCATTCTCATTCTCATTCTCATTCTCATTCTCATTCTCATTCTCATTCTCATTCTCATTCTCATTCTCATTCTCATTCTCATTCTCATTCTCATTCTCATTCTCATTCTCATTCTCATTCTCATTCTCATTCTCATTCTCATTCTCATTCTCATTCTCATTCTCATTCTCATTCTCATTCTCATTCTCATTCTCATTCTCATTCTCATTCTCATTCTCATTCTCATTCTCATTCTCATTCTCATTCTCATTCTCATTCTCATTCTCATTCTCATTCTCATTCTCATTCTCATTCTCATTCTCATTCTCATTCTCATTCTCATTCTCATTCTCATTCTCATTCTCATTCTCATTCTCATTCTCATTCTCATTCTCATTCTCATTCTCATTCTCATTCTCATTCTCATTCTCATTCTCATTCTCATTCTCATTCTCATTCTCATTCTCATTCTCATTCTCATTCTCATTCTCATTCTCATTCTCATTCTCATTCTCATTCTCATTCTCATTCTCATTCTCATTCTCATTCTCATTCTCATTCTCATTCTCATTCTCATTCTCATTCTCATTCTCATTCTCATTCTCATTCTCATTCTCATTCTCATTCTCATTCTCATTCTCATTCTCATTCTCATTCTCATTCTCATTCTCATTCTCATTCTCATTCTCATTCTCATTCTCATTCTCATTCTCATTCTCATTCTCATTCTCATTCTCATTCTCATTCTCATTCTCATTCTCATTCTCATTCTCATTCTCATTCTCATTCTCATTCTCATTCTCATTCTCATTCTCATTCTCATTCTCATTCTCATTCTCATTCTCATTCTCATTCTCATTCTCATTCTCATTCTCATTCTCATTCTCATTCTCATTCTCATTCTCATTCTCATTCTCATTCTCATTCTCATTCTCATTCTCATTCTCATTCTCATTCTCATTCTCATTCTCATTCTCATTCTCATTCTCATTCTCATTCTCATTCTCATTCTCATTCTCATTCTCATTCTCATTCTCATTCTCATTCTCATTCTCATTCTCATTCTCATTCTCATTCTCATTCTCATTCTCATTCTCATTCTCATTCTCATTCTCATTCTCATTCTCATTCTCATTCTCATTCTCATTCTCATTCTCATTCTCATTCTCATTCTCATTCTCATTCTCATTCTCATTCTCATTCTCATTCTCATTCTCATTCTCATTCTCATTCTCATTCTCATTCTCATTCTCATTCTCATTCTCATTCTCATTCTCATTCTCATTCTCATTCTCATTCTCATTCTCATTCTCATTCTCATTCTCATTCTCATTCTCATTCTCATTCTCATTCTCATTCTCATTCTCATTCTCATTCTCATTCTCATTCTCATTCTCATTCTCATTCTCATTCTCATTCTCATTCTCATTCTCATTCTCATTCTCATTCTCATTCTCATTCTCATTCTCATTCTCATTCTCATTCTCATTCTCATTCTCATTCTCATTCTCATTCTCATTCTCATTCTCATTCTCATTCTCATTCTCATTCTCATTCTCATTCTCATTCTCATTCTCATTCTCATTCTCATTCTCATTCTCATTCTCATTCTCATTCTCATTCTCATTCTCATTCTCATTCTCATTCTCATTCTCATTCTCATTCTCATTCTCATTCTCATTCTCATTCTCATTCTCATTCTCATTCTCATTCTCATTCTCATTCTCATTCTCATTCTCATTCTCATTCTCATTCTCATTCTCATTCTCATTCTCATTCTCATTCTCATTCTCATTCTCATTCTCATTCTCATTCTCATTCTCATTCTCATTCTCATTCTCATTCTCATTCTCATTCTCATTCTCATTCTCATTCTCATTCTCATTCTCATTCTCATTCTCATTCTCATTCTCATTCTCATTCTCATTCTCATTCTCATTCTCATTCTCATTCTCATTCTCATTCTCATTCTCATTCTCATTCTCATTCTCATTCTCATTCTCATTCTCATTCTCATTCTCATTCTCATTCTCATTCTCATTCTCATTCTCATTCTCATTCTCATTCTCATTCTCATTCTCATTCTCATTCTCATTCTCATTCTCATTCTCATTCTCATTCTCATTCTCATTCTCATTCTCATTCTCATTCTCATTCTCATTCTCATTCTCATTCTCATTCTCATTCTCATTCTCATTCTCATTCTCATTCTCATTCTCATTCTCATTCTCATTCTCATTCTCATTCTCATTCTCATTCTCATTCTCATTCTCATTCTCATTCTCATTCTCATTCTCATTCTCATTCTCATTCTCATTCTCATTCTCATTCTCATTCTCATTCTCATTCTCATTCTCATTCTCATTCTCATTCTCATTCTCATTCTCATTCTCATTCTCATTCTCATTCTCATTCTCATTCTCATTCTCATTCTCATTCTCATTCTCATTCTCATTCTCATTCTCATTCTCATTCTCATTCTCATTCTCATTCTCATTCTCATTCTCATTCTCATTCTCATTCTCATTCTCATTCTCATTCTCATTCTCATTCTCATTCTCATTCTCATTCTCATTCTCATTCTCATTCTCATTCTCATTCTCATTCTCATTCTCATTCTCATTCTCATTCTCATTCTCATTCTCATTCTCATTCTCATTCTCATTCTCATTCTCATTCTCATTCTCATTCTCATTCTCATTCTCATTCTCATTCTCATTCTCATTCTCATTCTCATTCTCATTCTCATTCTCATTCTCATTCTCATTCTCATTCTCATTCTCATTCTCATTCTCATTCTCATTCTCATTCTCATTCTCATTCTCATTCTCATTCTCATTCTCATTCTCATTCTCATTCTCATTCTCATTCTCATTCTCATTCTCATTCTCATTCTCATTCTCATTCTCATTCTCATTCTCATTCTCATTCTCATTCTCATTCTCATTCTCATTCTCATTCTCATTCTCATTCTCATTCTCATTCTCATTCTCATTCTCATTCTCATTCTCATTCTCATTCTCATTCTCATTCTCATTCTCATTCTCATTCTCATTCTCATTCTCATTCTCATTCTCATTCTCATTCTCATTCTCATTCTCATTCTCATTCTCATTCTCATTCTCATTCTCATTCTCATTCTCATTCTCATTCTCATTCTCATTCTCATTCTCATTCTCATTCTCATTCTCATTCTCATTCTCATTCTCATTCTCATTCTCATTCTCATTCTCATTCTCATTCTCATTCTCATTCTCATTCTCATTCTCATTCTCATTCTCATTCTCATTCTCATTCTCATTCTCATTCTCATTCTCATTCTCATTCTCATTCTCATTCTCATTCTCATTCTCATTCTCATTCTCATTCTCATTCTCATTCTCATTCTCATTCTCATTCTCATTCTCATTCTCTCATTCTCATTCTCATTCTCATTCTCATTCTCATTCTCATTCTCATTCTCATTCTCATTCTCATTCTCATTCTCATTCTCATTCTCATTCTCATTCTCATTCTCATTCTCATTCTCATTCTCATTCTCATTCTCATTCTCATTCTCATTCTCATTCTCATTCTCATTCTCATTCTCATTCTCATTCTCATTCTCATTCTCATTCTCATTCTCATTCTCATTCTCATTCTCATTCTCATTCTCATTCTCATTCTCATTCTCATTCTCATTCTCATTCTCATTCTCATTCTCATTCTCATTCTCATTCTCATTCTCATTCTCATTCTCATTCTCATTCTCATTCTCATTCTCATTCTCATTCTCATTCTCATTCTCATTCTCATTCTCATTCTCATTCTCATTCTCATTCTCATTCTCATTCTCATTCTCATTCTCATTCTCATTCTCATTCTCATTCTCATTCTCATTCTCATTCTCATTCTCATTCTCATTCTCATTCTCATTCTCATTCTCATTCTCATTCTCATTCTCATTCTCATTCTCATTCTCATTCTCATTCTCATTCTCATTCTCATTCTCATTCTCATTCTCATTCTCATTCTCATTCTCATTCTCATTCTCATTCTCATTCTCATTCTCATTCTCATTCTCATTCTCATTCTCATTCTCATTCTCATTCTCATTCTCATTCTCATTCTCATTCTCATTCTCATTCTCATTCTCATTCTCATTCTCATTCTCATTCTCATTCTCATTCTCATTCTCATTCTCATTCTCATTCTCATTCTCATTCTCATTCTCATTCTCATTCTCATTCTCATTCTCATTCTCATTCTCATTCTCATTCTCATTCTCATTCTCATTCTCATTCTCATTCTCATTCTCATTCTCATTCTCATTCTCATTCTCATTCTCATTCTCATCTCATTCTCATTCTCATTCTCATTCTCATTCTCATTCTCATTCTCATTCTCATTCTCATTCTCATTCTCATTCTCATTCTCATTCTCATTCTCATTCTCATTCTCATTCTCATTCTCATTCTCATTCTCATTCTCATTTCATTCTCATTCTCATTCTCATTCTCATTCCATTCTCATTCTCATTCTCATTCTCATTCTCATTCTCATTCTCATTCTCATTCTCATTCTCATTCTCATTCTCATTCTCATTCTCATTCTCATTCTCATTCTCATTCTCATTCTCATTCTCATTCTCATTCTCATTCTCATTCTCATTCTCATTCTCATTCTCATTCTCATTCTCATTCTCATTCTCATTCTCATTCTCATTCTCATTCTCATTCTCATTCTCATTCTCATTCTCATTCTCATTCTCATTCTCATTCTCATTCTCATTCTCATTCTCATTCTCATTCTCATTCTCATTCTCATTCTCATTCTCATTCTCATTCTCATTCTCATTCTCATTCTCATTCTCATTCTCATTCTCATTCTCATTCTCATTCTCATTCTCATTCTCATTCTCATTCTCATTCTCATTCTCATTCTCATTCTCATTCTCATTCTCATTCTCATTCTCATTCTCATTCTCATTCTCATTCTCATTCTCATTCTCATTCTCATTCTCATTCTCATTCTCATTCATTCTCATTCTCATTCTCATTCTCATTCTCATTCTCATTCTCATTCTCATTCTCATTCTCATTCTCATTCTCATTCTCATTCTCATTCTCATTCTCATTCTCATTCTCATTCTCATTCTCATTCTCATTCTCATTCTCATTCTCATTCTCATTCTCATTCTCATTCTCATTCTCATTCTCATTCTCATTCTCATTCTCATTCTCATTCTCATTCTCATTCTCATTTCTCATTCTCATTCTCATTCTCATTCTCATTCTCATTCTCATTCTCATTCTCATTCTCATTCTCATTCTCATTCTCATTCTCATTCTCATTCTCATTCTCATTCTCATTCTCATTCTCATTCTCATTCTCATTCTCATTCTCATTCTCATTCTCATTCTCATTCTCATTCTCATTCTCATTCTCATCTCATTCTCATTCTCATTCTCATTCTCATTCTCATTCTCATTCTCATTCTCATTCTCATTCTCATTCTCATTCTCATTCTCATTCTCATTCTCATTCTCATTCTCATTCTCATTCTCATTCTCATTCTCATTCTCATTCTCATTCTCATTCTCATTCTCATTCTCATTCTCATTCTCATTCTCATTCTCATTCTCATTCTCATTCTCATTCTCATTCTCATTCTCATTCTCATTCTCATTCTCATTCTCATTCTCATTCTCATTCTCATTCTCATTCTCATTCTCATTCTCATTCTCATTCTCATTCTCATTCTCATTCTCATTCTCATTCTCTCCATTCTCATTCTCATTCTCATTCTCATTCTCATTCTCATTCTCATTCTCATTCTCATTCTCATTCTCATTCTCATTCTCATTCTCATTCTCATTCTCATTCTCATTCTCATTCTCATTCTCATTCTCATTCTCATTCTCATTCTCATTCTCATTCTCATTCTCATTCTCATTCTCATTCTCATTCTCATTCTCATTCTCATTCTCATTCTCATTCTCATTCTCATTCTCATTCTCATTCTCATTCTCATTCTCATTCTCATTCTCATTCTCATTCTCATTCTCATTCTCATTCTCATTCTCATTCTCATTCTCATTCTCATTCTCATTCTCATTCTCATTCTCATTCTCATTCTCATTCTCATTCTCATTCTCATTCTCATTCTCATTCTCATTCTCATTCTCATTCTCATTCTCATTCTCATTCTCATTCTCATTCTCATTCTCATTCTCATTCTCATTCTCATTCTCATTCTCATTCTCATTCTCATTCTCATTCTCATTCTCATTCTCATTCTCATTCTCATTCTCATTCTCATTCTCATTCTCATTCTCATTCTCATTCTCATTCTCATTCTCATTCTCATTCTCATTCTCATTCTCATTCTCATTCTCATTCTCATTCTCATTCTCATTCTCATTCTCATTCTCATTCTCATTCTCATTCTCATTCTCATTCTCATTCTCATTCTCATTCTCATTCTCATTCTCATTCTCATTCTCATTCTCATTCTCATTCTCATTCTCATTCTCATTCTCATTCTCATTCTCATTCTCATTCTCATTCTCATTCTCATTCTCATTCTCATTCTCATTCTCATTCTCATTCTCATTCTCATTCTCATTCTCATTCTCATTCTCATTCTCATTCTCATTCTCATTCTCATTCTCATTCTCATTCTCATTCTCATTCTCATTCTCATTCTCATTCTCATTCTCATTCTCATTCTCATTCTCATTCTCATTCTCATTCTCATTCTCATTCTCATTCTCATTCTCATTCTCATTCTCATTCTCATTCTCATTCTCATTCTCATTCTCATTCTCATTCTCATTCTCATTCTCATTCTCATTCTCATTCTCATTCTCATTCTCATTCTCATTCTCATTCTCATTCTCATTCTCATTCTCATTCTCATTCTCATTCTCATTCTCATTCTCATTCTCATTCTCATTCTCATTCTCATTCTCATTCTCATTCTCATTCTCATTCTCATCTCATCTCTCATTCTCATTCTCATTCTCATTCTCATTCTCATTCTCATTCTCATTCTCATTCTCATTCTCATTCTCATTCTCATTCTCATTCTCATTCTCATTCTCATTCTCATTCTCATTCTCATTCTCATTCTCATTCTCATTCTCATTCTCATTCTCATTCTCATTCTCATTCTCATTCTCATTCTCATTCTCATTCTCATTCTCATTCTCATTCTCATTCTCATTCTCATTCTCATTCTCATTCTCATTCTCATTCTCATTCTCATTCTCATTCTCATTCTCATTCTCATTCTCATTCTCATTCTCATTCTCATTCTCATTCTCATTCTCATTCTCATTCTCATTCTCATTCTCATTCTCATTCTCATTCT